>NW_021703783.1:2984115-3174666 GCF_005190385.1 Monodon monoceros
CGGGAGCTGGGGGTGGGGGAGTCCTGGGGGCGGGGCTGCTGCGGGAGGCCAGGTCCCAGCAGACCCACCAGCCCTTCTTGCCCGCAGACCCTGACGACCTCCCCGCCGCCCGGGCCCTGCTTCACCAAACCCTCTACCATCCGGATGGGCCACCACAGTGTGCCTCCCCAGGCCTCCGCGATCCCTCCTAGCTGGACCGGCTGTCTTGGCTGAACGGGACCCTTCTGAACCTCCCCACCCCGCAAGCTGTCCGTGGTATTTGCAAGACAGGGAGCGCACATTATAGAGGAAGGATGGCGGCAACCCTAGGGGGACTGGGAACTGTAGACCTCATGGTCTTTCTGGTGAAGGAGGAGACGAGTTGCTCCTCTGCCCCTTTCCTTGTGTGCCTCGTCCATCACACCGGTAGGCACTGCCCCCTCCCCAGAGCTCCCCACTCTTGTTGTGTGGGAAACAGACTTGTTTGTGAGGAGGGACTACAGATCTCTCGCTGCTCCCCAGCCAGACTTCGGGGCCAGTGGCGCGATGGCAGTGAGGACCCACCCCCAAGTTCCATCTTTTGTGGCACGGCTCCAGGTCACTGACGTCAGTGATTGTTACACGAATGGCGAACCACAGATCTTTGACTTATGATGGGTTTCACCCTCATAAATCCATCGTAAGTTGAAAATACTGTAAACTGAAAATGCATTTCCCACACCTCACCTACCGAACGTCACAGCTTAGCCTACCCTGTGTTAAACGTGCTCAACACTGACATCAGCCTCTAGCTGGGCAAGGTCACCTAACGCGAAGCCTACTTTATAGTAGAGCGAGGGACATCTCACGTAATAAACTGAACACTGCACTGGAAGTGAGAAACAGGATGGTTGTAAGTGTATTGGTTGTTCACCCTCATGATTTTAAAATCTGATGCGGGTTTACAGTCCAGGCCACGATCAGAACGATACCCTGGGCCGTTTATATCCCTTCTTCTCTTGATTCCTGTGCTCTGAATCAGTGGTTTTCGAATTGTAGGTTGCGATCCTTTGTTGGGTTGTGGTCGGCAATTTTTTTAAATAAATGAGATAGAATAGACTAAGTAGGACAAAGAATATGGGAGTATGTTGCTCACGTGTAGGGAGGGATTGTTTTGTTATACTCGTATGTGTCCGTGCACGTGTGTGTACTGAGTGCGACGTAGAATACACTTCCTGCCGAGCTGTGTTCAGAGGAGTTGGAAAGCCCCTGCTGTCAGTTATAGTGACCCCAGCCAGAGGCGTCAGCCCGAGGGAATGTCCCCCTGCACATTTCCTTCTGTAAGGGAACAAGGGCAGAGTGATCATTCAGTGTCTGAGAAGCAGAGAAGGACGCTAGCTAGGACAAACAGGTGTTTATTCAAATGGAGAAGCCACTGAGCTGAGGGCCTCCTTGGGCCTGGGTCTGCAATTGCAGAAGCAAAGGAGGCAGAAGGGAGGGGGACAGGGAGAGGCCCGGGAGAGCAGGGGTCGAGGAGCACGGCCAGAGGGGCCAGCGCACTCTCACACCTGTGCCAGTGAGCCCCTCCCCTCTCCTCTGCGTGCAGAGGACTCAGCTGGGAAAGGTATGGCCCGGGCTCACGGCAGATCCTGGCTCTGCTCAGATCTAATCTACTCCAGGCTCAGGGTTTTGACTCCGACCCGAGTGTCCTAGTCCCCTGGTCAGGTTAGTTACACCACTGTCTTCCTCTCCCCCTAAATCCAACATATGAGAGACTCAAACCAGCCAGAAAGGCACCCGGGGGCCTGGCCCTTTGAGGTTTGGGCTCTTCACAGGGAAGGTAGCAAAGCCTCCTTGTGTCTTTGCTGGACTCGGGGCCGGGTCGGGGGGGTTGGGTAGCCACTGATGCCAGAAAAAACCAGCTCAAGCTCAGGAGGCCAGAGATGAGGGGTGGGAAGAAGGTCTAATGAAGTGGATAGTTCTAGAAATAAGTAGGAATATTGGTCAGGTTAAGTCTGGGTCCTGGCAACGCCACCATCCTGTCTGCCTTGGGGGGCAGTTCCCCACAGGGCTCTCCACACATGCCCAGTGGGTGAGGAAGCAGGTGGAGGGTACGTATTTGGAGTAAATAGGAGAGGTTTACCCAAGGTTTGCGCAGGGCATCAAATAATAACTGGCTTCAGACGTTTGCAGCCCCAGAAGAGGCAGCCGATGAAGGAGCCCCCGGCCCTCGCAGGCCAGGCATTCCTCTACTGTTGTGGCGACCGTTTCTCTCCCGCTCAGCTGTGCGCAGATCAGAGAAGTGGACACAGCAGGGCCAGGGGCCCGGGCCGGGGAGGGGGCGGGCTAGTTGTGAGGCGAGCCACGCGGAGTCAAGGCCTCGACGGTGTGCGGGGTGGACGGGGCAGGCAGGGGCCTGCAGCAGGCTGCAGCCTTGGACTCGGGCCACCCCGTGCTGTGCCAGGGGCCCAACCAGGACCCCGCTCTGCTGATGTCCTTTTCTGCAGTCCTGATTTAGCTCCGCTCTTGGGACGGGGGTTGATGAGAGAGAACGGGGAAACCAGAACCCTGAGATCGCGGGCCCTCTCCAGGGACCACTCCTCCCGGGGGATGGGGCAGGTGCTGAGGAGCAGAGCCGTGTGGCCGACTGGGAAGTGGGAAAGGGGCCAGGGTGGTGACAAGAGGGACAGACCCAGCTGTCCCAGCTACCTGGCTCTAGTCATGCCCCATCCCCCCATGGCTCTTCCCTTCCGGCAAGGAGCTTTCCCCTGGGGACCATCCGGGGCAGCGGTCACTGGTCCAGCTCTTGGTGCAAAGGCAGGAAGGGCAGCTCAGGGAAGGGGGCTTTCAGCCGCAGCACGCGGTGCTCCAGGTCAATGCAGCACTGTGGGGTTGGGGGACGATGAGCTCACCTGGGCAGGTAACCCCTCTCCCAGCCACGCTGCTTTGTTCCCCTCCGCCTTCCCAGAGCACCCTGCTCTTTTCTCCTCCCTGTTTCCTCCACTATCACAGAGGGACCCAGTTCTCCATATTTTTCAAAAATAAGGAACCTCTAAGGATCGAGGGTGAAATTCCACATCTCCAAGTCCTTCTCATCGGAGCCTGGCCCACGCTTCCACACCCGTGACCCCTACCTCTTTTTCCCAGCCCTCGGGGTCAGGCCCTGGGTGTGGGTGTCAGCACGAGCATCCTCCTTACCTTGAGAGAGAGCAGTGTCTGCAGCCCAAGGCAGAGTTCAGGACTCTCCACATCTGCGGGAACCATTTGAGAATGCTGCTGTCCTCCTGTCAGCACTCGCCCCTTCTCTGCTCCCCCCACCACCCCAGGCCAGAGAACCTTGGGGATAATCAGAGCATCTTTGGGGGTACCTTGTCTGTGCTGGCAGGAGCTGAGAGGCTCTGCCTTCGCCCCGCCCAGGAGGGAGAGCTGCAAGAGCAGAGACGCGGGGATGCTGACGGAGAGGGGACTTACCTACCACCTGGGCCGAGCACGCCACGGTTGCCTAGCCCAGCTGTAGTTCCAGCTGCTCCACCTGGGCTGGGGGCCCAGGCGCCAGGTCCCCAGCTGGGGCTTTTAGGACCCTCTTCCCTAACCTGTGGTTGGGAAGCAAGGCTTATGGCCACCACAGCCCCCCATGCCGGTAGTCCGCTAATGTCCCTCCCTGCCATGCTTTGGGTTCGCAGCCAACCCTGGACCCACGTGGGGTCTAAATCCTGTCTTCTCTGCCAGAGCCCCTGTCACCTCTCTTCAAAAAAGTAACAGCCTGGGACTTCCCTGGTGGTGCAGTGATTAAGAATCCACGTGCCAATGCAGGGGACACGGGTTCGAGCCCTGGACCGGGAAGATCCCACACGCCGCGGAGCAACTAAGCCCGTGTGCCACAACTACTGAGCCTGTGCTCTAGAGCCCACAAGCCACAGCTACTGAGCCCACATGCCACAACTACTGAAGCCCGCACGCCTACAGCCCGTGCTCCGCAACAAGAGAAGCCACCGCAATGAGAAGCCCGCGCACCGCAACGAAGAGAAGCCCCCGCTCGCCGCAACTAGAGACAGCCCGCATGCAGCAACGAAGACCCAACGCAGCCAAAAATAAAGTAGACAACAGAGTTCTGCAACCATCAGTAATTTCAGAATATTCTCATCACCCCAAAAAGAAGCCCCTCCCTACCCATTCTTTTGGGCCCCGTCTTACCCCAGGCGGCTGAGGCATCCAGCGGAGATCTGATTGTAGTGGGTGCCCGTGTCCACGGCCACCTGAAGAACCTGGTCCTGGCACTGAGAAAAGGGGGAGGGGAGGGGACGCTGTGAGTCCCCAGGGGGTAGGGGGGAGAAAGGGTTGGGACTGGCTCTGTCACCTTTCACAGCCCCTGATGGGTCCCTTTCAGAAATGAGTGAAGGGCTGGGAATTCCCTGGTGGTCCAGTGGTTACGACTCCACGCTTTCACTGCCAAGGGCATGGGTTCAATCCCTGGTTGGGGAACTGAGAGCCCACAAGCCGCTGAGTGCGGCCCCCGGCCACAAAAAGTGCGTTAAGGGTGTTTTTTATGGGACTCATACAGTTGAGCAGAAATGGGTCAGATACGGAATCAAGAAAGGAAGTAAATCCGCAGGCGGTGAGAGCGTACTTTGGGGAGGATTCGCCCCGAAGTGTAGGCCTGCGCCTGTGCTTGTTAACAGTAGTGCCGAGGGCCTCCCGTTAGAGGAATCGGGGGTGGGAATGAGGAGGGATACCTCGTTAGGAAATTAGATGTGGGGAACAGATTCGCCACCGCAGGCGAAGGAAGACAAGGTCGCTTCCTTTTAGATAAAAACAGACGTTTGGGTTTGCACTTGGATACCGCAAAACACATTGTTTTCTCCTTCCACACTGTTTGCTGAGGTCTGCTGTGCGTGGGCACGTGGAAGGGGCAGCAGGGGAGGCTGCTCCCCAGGATGCAGGGGACTGGAGGGTCACCAGTGCAGGGAGAGAGTGTTAAGGCTGTGGGTTGTGAGTCTAGAGCCTTAGATGTTGAGCCGGAGGAAAGGCTCTTCCATCGGGAAAGTCAGGGGAGCTTTCCCGGAGGCAGTGACAGCTGAGGCTGGAAGGATTGGAGAACGTGGACCTAGGATGACAGGCAGAGGAAGCATGGAGCAAAGATGGGCGGAAGGGAGGGAACGGCTCGGCGTTGGCTCTGGGGATGACAAGGCTGTGATCTGGAGCATGTGAGCTTTCGCGGGAGGGCTGCGTTATCCACACGTGCGCACCGTTTGTGTGTGGAGCACACTCACGTTTAAAGATGATACTTTGCTCAAGGAAAGGGAGTCGTGTACACCTCGGAAAGACGGGGTGGCGAGGGGCGGGAAGCAAAGGACATGGAGGATCCCAGTCTGTAGCCCAGCCTGGGGAGAGGGCTCCCCCATCCCTCCCTCACCACTGGGGCAGAAGGGAGAGTGGGTGAGGGGAGCAGGCCCGGGAGGGGGGTCTCACCTTGCAGTTGACCAGAAGAGCTGGCCTCTCTGTCTTGCTGGTCTTCCTCCTGGTCTCCTGGCCGTGGATCGCGGCCGGCACCAAGGGATGCTGCCCCTGAGGCCGGCTCGGGCTCCCCTCCACCAGACGCCTCTGGACCACGTTGTGCGGTTGCTGCTTCCATCACAAAACGTACAGATGCTCAGTTCCCTCACTTTACGAATCGCAGCCCGTTCTCCCCAGCCCCGCCCCGCTCCTGAGTCTCCTGGGAGTAAGAAGGGGTGAGAGCTTCCCCAAGGATCCCAGCAGTCAGATCATTATAGCAGAGCTAGTCCCAGTATCAAATCATGCCGTTTTCCAGGACCCCAATGTATTGCTCAGTAATGGAGAGCTGGGGAGGGGGGAAGGGTCTCTCCTCGGTTAGACAGACGGGACATTTCAGGCACTCGCGTGATGCTGGGGGGGGATTCTGTCTCAAGTCTACAACACACATTCTTGGAGACATTTTTTCTTTTTTTCTTCCTCTGACCTCATCCTTCTGTGGGATGCAGATCCCAGAGTTGATGGTGCGATGAAAAGAAGTCAAAGTAACAAGAACAAACAAAAAAGAAAAAAAAGTCCAAATCTAAACTAGGAGGCTGGGGGAGTTCCCTGGCGGTCCAGCGGTTAAGACTTGGTGCTCCCACTGCCGGGGCCCGGGTTCCATCCCTGGTCAGTGATCTAAGATCCTGCAAGCTGTGAGGCGCGGCCAAACAAACAACCTAGGAAGCTGGGCGTCATCCTCACTGTCCTTCACCTGAAGCCACCCCGCCACGTCCAGTCACTTCTAAATTCTGCCAGCTTTGCCTCCTGTATTTACAGTCCACCTCTCTTTCTGTTACTGCTTCGTTCACACCTCAGCACAGCTCTCCTGAGTCCCTGGGACGCCTCCCTAAGTCCATAAGGACGTGTCTCTCAAATCCACCTGCTCAAAGCCTGGGAGTCTCTGAAACTCTTGCTACTCCAAGTGCCGTCCTCAGATCAGCAGCTTTACCATCACTAGAAAGCTCCTTAGAAGTGCAGAACCGTGACCTATTGAACTGGAACCTTGTTTTAACAAGATGCCCAGATGACCTGTGTGCACAGTAAAGTTTGAGAAGCACAAAGCGACGTGTCAAACTAAGCCTGTCACTGCCCTGCCTAAAATCCATCAGAGCCCTCCCCTCCCCACCGTGCTTACGTGGAGGTAACAGCCCAGGTGACCCGGCCACTGCCTCATCTCCCCCCACCCCCCCCCCCCGCTGTGCTCATCGACCCCAGCGCCCCCTCTGGCCACCTGGACCAGGCTGCCCTTCACCTCCATGCCTCTGCTCCTGCACACCCCTCCTTCTGAAACTCCTCTTCTCACCCTTCTCTAGGCCAGACTGGGCCACTGGCTCAGGAACTACTCTTTATTTGGACAGAGGCTTTTATTTTAAGTCTGGGGTTCCAAGTGCATGCTGTAATTCACGCAGGGTCCACCTCCTCCAAGAAGCCCTGTCTGACTTCTTCCCACTCTTCCCTCCACACACCAGGCGGGGGCAGCATCCTGTCCCATGGCCCCCTTTGTCACGCGTCTCAAAGCTGTTATCTGCCCTTGAGGTCAGGTCTGTATCTCATTCCTCTTTGCATCACAGGGCTCAGCTCAGCATACAGTAGGCACTCCATAAATGCTCACCGAAGAATGACTGTGTGCCTCCAGGCTCCGCACATGCTTCCCCACCTGACCTCTCTCCTCGGGAGCCTGGGATTGTTTTTCTACCCTTGGCTTAATGAGGCCCTTGAGGCTGCTCCCGCCAACAGGCTGCCAGCAGGAGACCTAGCTCTGGGAAAAGGGCAGCAGCGAGCTCTGGGAGCGGCTGGGAAGGGCAGCTCTGTAGCTTCCAGCTCTCCTCCCACCTGTCCCACGAGGGATGCAGGCTCAGGCCCCCGAATGCTGTGTCTTCACTCCCAAAGCCATGCAAGGTAACTGCTCCATGTCGGTCCGGGAGGTCCTGAGGGCAGAAGGCTGGACCTGCCACGCTGGGGCGGCAGTGTCAATAGAGCCTCTTCACCAGGGCCGAACAGATGAGGGATGGGCCGCAAAGGGCAGAGGCTGTGATTTCCTAGCCACTGAGAGCCAAAGAACCTGCTTCCCTGCTCCATCTGTTTCTCAGCTCTGCTGGCTGTTTGCAAGGAGGTTCTCTGAATTGAAGTCTCAGTCTTGTCGCCTTTCCCCTTGCGGCGCTGCTGGGCCGGGCTCCTGGAGGGTGAACATTTGGCTGGGAGGAATGTGGAAAGGTAGGGCTCTTTCAGGAAATGCAGTGAGGGGCTGCATCTGGCTCCAGGTTTCCGGGGAGAGGGGGCTGCCAGAGTAACCTGGAAATGGCCCCATACACCTCAGGTTGCAGGAGTCCCTCCTCTCAGACTCCCTGCCCAAGAGATGAGAGAGGACAGAGCACCGCAACCTTTCTACAGAAACCCTCTCGTCCTCTATGAGCCGGAGGCCAGAGCCATCGCATCTCCTCCGGACCTTGTGGATCTTACTTTCTCAGGCTAAATGGAATAGTAAGAGTAGCTGGAGGGACAACAGCCTTTAGACAGAGCTCCCAATTATCCAGGCACTCTTCTAAGTCCTTTACAGGTATTAGCTCATGTAACTCTTACATCCCTGTGATGTACATCCTGTTAATTTTATCCTCATGTAACACATGAAGAAACTGAGGCTCAGAGACATAAAGAGACTTGGCTGAGTCGCTAAGTGCCAGAACCAGGATCTGAACCCAAGCATCCCGGCTCCGAGGAAGGCCACTCTCTCAGCCCCTCCCTCTGTCAGAGGGGAGTGAGTATATGCAGCTGTCCCCTGACTCACCCACCCCTCGGTGTCACTCCCTGACCCTGTTCCCTCGGGAGGCCACGCTGCTGCAGGGGGATGGAAGGAAAGGAGGCTGGAAGGGCCACTGCACCTGCAGGGAGCAAGGGGGCCCTCAGGAGCCTGACGCCCAGGCAAAAGCCGTGGGAAGCCCTGATGTTCTGGCGAGGATGGGGCGGGGGGCACCGAAGGTCCAGTCCCAGTGTGAGGGGACCTGTGGCTTAGGCAGAGGAGGGAATTGCGACCTTGAACCCGCCGGGCCCAGTGGTAAACGACTGCTCCGGGGGCTCCCGGGCCCCACAAACCTCTGCTCTAAAAAGTGCTCCTCTCTGCCCCCCTGAGACAAGCCTGGGGCTCTTTGGGGAAGCTGAGCAATAGATAGGGTCCCCCAGAGCCACCAAGCCGTGGGAACACCCCAGTGAAGAGCAAGGAACGGTCAAGGTGAACCCACAAGTCAGGGCTGCCTCTCCCCTCCCCGTGGGCAGAGAG
This sequence comes from Monodon monoceros, assembly GCF_005190385.1. NCBI lineage: Eukaryota > Metazoa > Chordata > Mammalia > Artiodactyla > Monodontidae > Monodon > Monodon monoceros. The sequence goes on from NW_021703783.1 coordinate 2,992,880, forward strand.
GGGCAGGTGGAGGCTGGGGTCTGCACCCTCCAGCAGAGGAGAGAAGGGACCCCGGCCCCCCGGGGGTGGGGAGGGGGAGGGCAGCCTCACCCAGTCTTTGGAGGTGCCGAGCCTCTTGAGGCCGTCCAGGGGGAGCAGGTCGGCCGAGTCCTTGTGCAGGAACCGGGTGGCCTGTCTGTGCTGGCGCTGCCGGCTGCTGGCTTGGCCCCGCAGCTCTGCCTCCTGTCCCCTGTCCCCGGCATCTCCCTCCTCCCTCGGGGCGTCCGGCTGGACGCTCATGACCCCCGCGGGCAGGCCGGGGGCTCCTGAGCGGTCTTGCCCACCGTCCTCTCTGCTTCCTCCACCCGGCAGCTTTCTGTCTGCAGCTCTCCCAACCGGAGGGCCTCAGCGGAGGGAAGGAAAGAGGAAGTAAATAAATAACGTGCAGGAGCGGCGACGTCAGACACCAATTTCCAGAGCTTGCAGTAGAGGGAGCGGGGCTCCGGCTGGAAAAACCCAGCCCTGGAGGAGAGGGGGCGCTGGCAGGGCTGCAGCTGGTAGGCTCCTGGGTCCTGGCCGGAGTGGGCGGCCGCGGAGTGCTTGTGTGTGTGTGTGTGTGTGTGTGTGTGTGTGTGGCTGAGAGGGTGGGTGTATCTGTGCTGTAAACTGTCAAGGTGTCCGTGCCAGGTTGTTAGAGAGGGAGTGTGTGTCAGTGTGCAGAGGTGGCAGCCCGCGTGCTCGGGGCGTGTGTGGGATGCAGGGCGCGCATCTCTGTGCGCGTGTCTCCTGGGCTGCCCCGCCGTGCTCTCTACCTGGGGTTCTCCGCAGCCCCGGGGCTGGGACACAGGCCAACACTAGGTTCAGAACAGAGAGGGGCAGCATCACAGTGTCCCCGCTCCTCTCCTCCCTCTCAGCAGGAGCCTCCCCCCTTCCTGGGCCTCAACCTTTCAGCATCCTTTGCTTGTTTACACTGGGTTCTGGGTTCCAGGGCTGGCTAAGAATAGCTCTGAATCTCCCCGCAATTAGGGGCCCCAGCTTCCTCCTCTCCTTTATGTAAGGCTCATTGAGTCCTGGCTCCTTTTTAAAAAGTTATAATTCAAGCATGCAGAAAGTTATAACTTTTTTTTTCTCTTTTCATTAGAAAAGAAAAAAAAAACTGCTACAAATATAACTGAAGCTCCTTGTGGGCTCCTCCCCGCCAGCTAACATCCCCTCCTGAATCTGGTATTTCTCACATCTTTTTCTTTTTTTTTTTTTCTTTTTGGCCTCACCGCTTGGCTTGTGGGATTTCAGTTCCCCAGCCAGGGATGGACCCTGCGCCCTCAGCAGTGAGAGTTCAGAGTCCTAACCACTGGACCGCCAGAGAATTCCCTCATACCTCTCTTTATGCACATACATACGTGTGTATTCTATGCAGTGTGTCGTTTCGTCTTGCATGCCCCATTGTAGAGATTCTTCTGCAATTTGCTCTTTTTTGCTCAATATTTTGTTAGTGAGATTCACCCGTGAGCTACGCATAGCTCTGGTTAGTTCACTTTGATGCAATGTAGTATTTCTCCAGTGAATACAACACATTTAGGAAATTCGGGTTATTTTTCATGCTTTGTTCTTACAGACAATGCTGCTGTACACATTTTGGCACCCATCTCCTGGGGCGCACGTGTAAGCATTCCTCTAGAGTGTATACCTCGGAGTGGGATTGCTGGGGCATCAGGTATGCACCTTCTTCCTTTCAACACAACTTGCCCTGCGAAGTGTTTGTACTAACGTGCACTCCACCAGCAGCGTCCAGGGGTCCTCAGCCCCATTCATAGCCCTGGCATGTCTGCCATCAGATTTTTCACTCCAGCCTTTCGTCTTCACCGTCATCAGCAAGCACTGGCCACGGTTCTGCTGACATGTGCTGGACACTCACAGGGTGAGTCCTGACCTGGGCCCCGCTCCCCGGGGCGCGGTCTGATCCAGGAGGCTCGGAGGCGCCGGCACATTCAGACAAGGCAGACATCCACTGGCCTCCTGCGGACCACATGTCTTCTTGAGGCATTTTACAACCACTGCAATTGTATTATGATCCCCATTTACAGAAGAGGAAACTAGCTAAGTGGTAGGGGTTCAGTTGTGTTCCCCCCAAATTCATATGTTAACGTCCCAACCACCAGGACCTCAGAATGTGACCTTATCTGGAGATGGGGTCTTTACAGAGATAATCAAGTTAAGATGAGGTCATCAGGGTAGCCCTACTCCAGCATGACTGTGTCCCTATCAAAAGGGGAAATCTGGACCCAGAGAGAGATGCACGCAGGAAGAGTAGCATGTGAGCATGAAAGCTGAAGATGGGGCCGTGCCTCTCAAGACAAGGAGGGTCAGAGGTCACCAGCAAACCACCAGCAGGCGGGAGAGAGGTCTGGAACAGATCCAGCCTCACGGCCCTCACCGTGATCTTGGGCTTCCAGCTTCTGGAACTGTGAGACAACACATTTGTCTTGTTTAAGCCGCCGAGGTTGCGGTGCTTTCTTACAGCAGCCCCAGGAAGGGAAAACACCAAGACTTAGAAAACTCGCCCCAGATTCAGGTATCGGGTGGCAGAGCTAGGAATCAAAGCCTCCGGTTCTGTCTCCCGAGTCCTGCTCGGTCTCCGTTATGCCGAAGCGAGAGCACGATGTAGAAGGTAAACGTGGACTGAAAACCAAACACTAGTGTGATTCCACTTACCGAGCTCAGCACCCCCTGATCCTGGCTTCCTTTAGAGTCAGTTTCAGTGGAATATTCCAGCTCCCTTCCACCGCTGTGCCTTGACACCTATTACCTGCATATTTGCCTGGGATAGAGGTCGAAGAGGACCCACTGCCATGTCCTGGGTTCCCTGGTTGTTTCAGTAGGATTAACCACGTGTGCTGCCCGATCAGCCAGTGCCCTGTGTACCAGGATGCCAGACAGGCCCCATGCCAAAAGGCATCTCCTCCAACCTTATTCTCAGCCAGCCATTCCTTAGGTTTGAAAAGTCTTCAAGATCTCCAAGAGTCCTTTATTAATGCACTCTCTGGAGGAGTGCTGCTGTCGGTGAACAAGAATGAAGCAACTCTTGGGCACTTAGCCACGTTGCCTCGGGCCGGGCTGACCACCTGGATGGGTGTCCCAGCACGTGGACTGCACCCAAGGGGAGAGCAGGTGCTCCTATGGTGTAGAAGGGAGACCTGGGTGTTTGCGGTTTGGATGGGGTGAGCTTGGGGACAGCATCACCTCTTTTCCAGTGGGTTTGAGAAGGCCTGGGAACCAGCTGTGCTCAGGAAATGCCATCCTCTGGAATGCACTGCAGAAGAGGCCCAGCTGGTCCCCGTGTCTGTGACTCAGACTAATATTGTCTCGCTTGCTGTCTCATCATCCCACACGCTCAGGGGTAAGGAGACTGTTGCTTTTTGTGTTCCTTGGCTGCTTCCTTTGTTAATCTGTGCTTTCCCCCAAGTTGCAGGGAGCTCTTGAGAGGGGAACGTTCTGGCAATACAGAGCTCTGACCTCTTCTTTGTCAGAATGCCGGGGAATGTTTTGTGGCCCATTTATATCCTCGGCTGGATTGTCTGTGTCTTTGCCAATAACTCACCTCTCTTCCTTCCCCTCATCGTTTTCTAACGTAACCGTTGTGTAGTTCAACAAACCGATTCGTTCACAAGGAATAACTACACTGAGCTCTAATCGTGAGACGTAGGGAGAAAACTCCCCAGGACAGTATTCAGCAAGGTTAAACCACCTGCATTCTTAGGAAGAGAAGGACTGGAGGTCTTCCTTTCCGAGACACTTGGGAAATATCTGTAACTTTTCTCATTTATTTCATCTTGCAGTTCACGTCGATGTTGAAGCGAATGGATCCAAAGTGAGAAATTTTGTGAGAAAAAAATGGAAGTGTGAGATACGGCTCCCTCACTGCTTTGGTCCTCCTCTGAATTATAACAAGTTTTCCTTTCAGTCAGTCAAAAGATATTTTTGGAGTCCCTACTGTGTGTGTCAGGCACTGAGCGAGGCCCTGGGGGTACAGTGGGGAGTCGGACGGAACCTCTGCCCCCATGGAGTTCACATCCAAAAGAGAAAGGCAGACTCTAGACCATTTATGATGTTGGGTAGTGCTGAGTGCCGGGGGACAGAGCAGGGGAGAGCAGTGTGGGGGGAGGGGACAGATGACATCGTGCAGGATGAGAACAAGGTGAGGTGGAGGGCCATGCTGGTACCTGGAGGAGATGCCGCGGACGGGGGCAAGATGGGCTAGCCTGGGCCTGGGCTGACGTTCCCACACTGCACCCCAGACGGGGTAGATCTCCATCCCCCCTGTCCGGCCCGGCTCCCCCGCACCCCATGACCAGTCATTCACACCAGCAAGACGTGGAGAGAACAGAGCTACTCATCCACCCAGGACGGAACCCTTTTCCTTGCTCTCCCGGACAGCGTTAACTCACTGGGGTTAACAAGTCACCAAGCCCTGCATCTGACAGACCTGAGGGGTCAGGGTTTCCTCTACTGAAAGGGAACCCAGAGCCCTGCCTAGTGGGTTCTTGGAACTGTCAGAGGGCGACGGGTCTTTGTGTTTCCAGCAACAAGGAAGGCTGGGAGGGCTCCAGGAGATACCGCTTTCTTGGCCTTCACCCTCATAGGCCCTCAGGTCTTCTGGAGAACCTTCTGCCTTGAGGTAAAACCAGACTACATCTCATATCTGCCATAGGGTGTCAGTCATTAGTGATTCCAGGCTTGTGCTGACTGATGCCATGGCTACTGGCCACACATGGTTATTGAGCAGTGGAAATGTGGCCGGTCTGAACTGAGATGTCCTATAGGTGTAAAATACGTACTGGATTTTGAAAACAATACCAAAAGCAACGTGAAATATCTCATTAATTATTTTTATGTTGATTACATTATTTATATTGATAATATTTTGGATCTGTTGGGTTCAGTAAAACGTGCTTTTTGTTTTGTTTGGTTCTTTGCTTGTTTTGTTTTTGTTTTGGCCATGCAGTGTGGCAGTGACATGCAGGATCTTAGCTCCCTGACCAGGGATCGAACCCGTGCCCCCCACATTGGTGGCGCAGAGTCTTTCTTAACCACTGGACCACCAGGGAAGTCCCTTTTTCTTTTTTGGGGGGAAAATGTATTATAAAAATTAACATCACCTGTTTAATTTTACTTTTTTAATATGGCAACTAAAAAATTTAAAGTTGCATGTGTGGCTCCATTATACTTCTCTTGGACAGCACTGGTCTAGATAGATTCACAGCTTGTTCCCTGGAACCTGGCATAATCTATTCCAGCATCCCTCCACCTCATCAGGAAGTTCTTCTTTATGTCTAATCTAAACCCCTGTCGCTGTATTCAAAATCCCTGCCCTCTTGTCCAAACCTCAGTACAGATGGAGATGAACTGGTTCCCACCTTCCTTGTAATAACCTTCCATGCCTTTAAATATCTTTCACATTTTCTTTTTAAGAAGAAAGTGAAATTGTGCCATTTCTTGTCACTGATATTAGGGACGGAGAGGAGAGTTCATCTGATGTAGTGAAATCATCCAGCCCTGCCACATAAGGAAATTCCCAGGATATTCCCCATAGAATGGGTTATTCACAGCTAGACAAACAGCACCCTTGATCCCACAGAGGGTGAGGCCAGCCAGCTCTATTTCAGGCTTTCTCCTCTGGCCTTATCAGATCTGCTTAAGACAGGAATGAAGCTGTTTTCCACAATTCTCCAGCAAGGGTCCTAGAAGGCCAGGGCCAGTTTTGAAATTTTTCACCCTACCTCCACCCCAAAGAGGTAGACCTTCCAAAGACTGCCAGGCTAGGACCACTTTTTTTTTTTGCAGTACGCGGGCCTCTCACTGCTGTGGCCTCTCCCGTTGCGGAGCACAGGCTCCGGACACGCAGACTCAGCGGCCATGGCTCACAGGCCCAGCCGCTCCGCGGCATGTGGGATCTTCCCGGACCGGGGCACGAACCCGTGTCCCCTGCATCGGCAGGTGGACTCTCAACCGCCGCGCCACCAGGGAAGCCCTGGGCCAGGACCACTTTTTACATTTGAGACTAGGATGCTTTGCTCCTATTTCATGGGTGGCAAAACCAAGGCACAGGGAGTTCTCTGGTGGCTTAGTGGTTAGGATTCCGGGCTTTCACTGCCATAACCCAGGTTCAATCCCTGGTCAGGGAAAGGAGATCCTGTAAGCCGCGTGGCGTGACCGAAAAACAGAACAGAAGAAAACACCAAGACACAGAAAGGTGGCGGAGCACTTGTGTCTATTGATGAAAGCAGACCAGACGCAGGATGTTGGATTCGGACAAGCTTGGTCACGTTTCCCAGCTCACTTACTAGCTGGGTGACTTTGGGCGGAGTGCTTAATCGTTTGGAATCCACTTTCTCACCTGTAAAACTGAAATAACGTGTCATCTGCAGAATCTCTGTGAAGTATGAATGAGAAGCCCAACAGCAAGCTGGTTAAGAGCTCTGGGGGCCTCAGTTGACTCGTCTGTAGAATGGAGAGCACGTGGGGCCTCATCGTGTTGAGGGGATTAGGCGGGCTGGTTCATTAAGAGCTTGCAACCCCTTGCCCAGCACACAGCGAGTCCCGGGTGCCTGCCTGCTGTTATCTGGGAGCTGACATTCACGTATACAGGAGTGTTCTTGCGTGAGCATGTGCACACGCGCGCACACACACATACACACACACAGGCTCTGACCTAGCTGCCTCTCCCCTCTGCTCTCATAGTACACCTGGGTCAGGCATCTCCTACCTTACTTCTCACACTATTTAAAATTGTTTACTTGTCCATCTTCCCACCAGGTCTTAGGCTTTATAAGGGCAGGGTCTTGTTTGTTTGCTTGTTTTTGCTCCCTTCTCTCTCTTCTTATACACAAAGTTCGTTGGCTGAATTGTCCAGCAGGATTCCAGGACACAAGAGGAAACGCGCTATTACCACAAACGACTCAGGTGTTGAGACACTAGACCAGCTTGGTGAGCGCCCACCTGATTTTTCCAGGATCCGGCTGACGGCATAGGTGGTCACTCCAGACCCCTTTCTACTCCTGCCCTTTCCCTGGTACCCATGGGACTCATTTGCCAGCCCCCTTCACCCCCACCCCTGGGCCCTGCACCCAAATCTTGATCCTGCAAGTGCCCTCGGGACTCTGGCAAAGCTGCCCACCTGCTTCCAGACATCCTGAACGTCGAGTGCCAGCGGGGATCCTGCTTCGCCCTCCCTCTGGCCTCAGCATTTCTCTCCCCCCGTCTTGTGTTTAGCGACTTTCTTTCCTGCTTCCATTTATCTCCGTTTCCCTTTCCTCCTGGCCTAAGCCCCGGGCCTGCCCTGGGCACCCCTGACACCACTCTCTAGTGATGCTCCTGCTAAAGAAGCTACTGACTGTTGTCCGGGAAGCCTGTCATGCTGTCTCATGTCAGTGCTCAGTGACCATCCAGTGGAAACCATGGTGGCCTAGGGGAAGCCACACATCCAAACCCTGCCTTGGAATTTGAACAATGCCAGGATACAGCAGCTGTGTCTTCCAGGTGGGCCTTTGGGAGGTTCTGCCCTGGGACCCACAGACAGTGTGTTGGCTTGAGACTAACATGAGATGGGCAACTCCGTGAAGAGCCACAGGAACCACTAAATATAACGATAAACCGGCAACAGCGATTATGTATACTGTGTAATGAAAAGAGTAAGTGATGTGGCTCAGGGGACAGCACGACCAGCAGAAGCTCAGCGGTGGAAGAGACGCAACAAGGCAAAGGGCTTGAGCAGGTGGGTCAGTGCGGGGTGAAACAAAAGGCCAGTGCGTCCCGGGGAGGCCAGAGGTGGGTCTGGGCGGCCTGGGCAGGGAATCGTGCTCTGACTTGTCGTCGCGGAGCAGCAGCGGGACTTCCTTCCTTCCTTTCTCCCTTCCTTCCTTCCTTCCTTTCTTCCATATTATTTATTTGGCTGTGCCAGGTCTTTGGTTGTGACATGCAGGATCTTTAGTTGCGGCATGCGGGCCTTTAGTTGCAACACGCAGGATCTAGTTCTCCCACCAGGGATCAGACCCGGCTCCCCTGCATTGGGAGCACAGAGTCTTAACTGCTGGACCACCAGGGAAGTCCCCAGTGGCAGGGCTTTCTGAGGCATGGCAATTAGATGGGACAGCTTTGCAGTCGGGCGGGTGAGATGGAGACTGAAGGTCATGATTGGCTGTCTCTGCGTCTCCCCCAGGGGCCCCCAGCCCCCCAGCTTCCAGCCTTATGGGCCCCAGCCCTTCCTGAGGCCCTAGTGGTTCAGCAACCTGACTTGGTCTCAGTTGCCCCCTCAGCCGGAGCCTGGCTAAGGGAGAGGGAGGCTGCAGAGGGGAGGGGAGGACCCAGAAGCAGCTCTGAAACCTCTGTGCTGGGATCAATTCGTGTCCTGAAGCTGGTGTCATTCAGCAGAGCACGGGGGTGCCCTGGGGAGGGGTGCGAGGTATGGGGCAAGTGGGCTCCAGCCCTGCTTCCCTCTCAGATCTGCTTGAGAAAGCTGCGGTGAGAGAGTAGGTCCTGAAGGCGGGCCCAGGCTGCAGGGGTCCCCCAGCCCCCCGCAGAGGCTTCCGAGGACTCCATATCTGAGCAGATGGGGGAGGGGTGATACCCATGGCTGCGGGCAGGCTGGGCTGAGGGTTGCCTTGAAGACCCCAGGCCCAGGAGGACCTACGGAGGCTGTTGTCCCCAGAGCTCCATGGCCTGGTGGAGTTCAGGAATTCCAGGAATCCTGCTTCTGCATCTCTGGCTGGCGATGGACAAGGGAGCCCCTGGCAGTGCTGCCAGCAGGAAGGAGGCCGCCACCCAGAGAGCAGAGCCGAGGGTGGAGGCGGGGGTGGAAGTCCCTCGTGAGGCCAGCAGCCGGGGGGAGGGGGTCTGGGTCTGCATGGCAGGCGTCTGTGGAAGTGCAGCTCACCCCTCTACCCTCCCTCCCAGCTCCGGGCTAGAGAGTGGGAGGCTTTCTCCTCTGTCTCACTCCCCAGAACTTCCTATTAACCCTCTAAGTGTGCCCTGGGCTTCTCTTGCTGGAGGTGACAAAACCCAGGCATGATGGGCAAGTAGTCTGAGAAGCAGGATGACAGCACAGGCCCCGGAGCCCTGGCTGTACCAGGAGGGCAAGGACAACCTGGCTTTGTGGCCCGGAGCAAATTGCCTCGGCCTTGGGCCTCGGTTTACCATCCAAACGCTTGTTTCCCAGAGGCCTTCCCCACTCTGACATGCCAGGATCAGAGTCAAGGGACCTCCTCCTTTCCACCGTCACTCCTGATCCAGAGCAGGGAGAACGCCCGTTCCCCGAGCCCCACCCTCCCCTGGAGAGCTCGGGAAACTCTCCTTCCTCCCTTGGCTGTGGGCCACCCCACCACAGGAAGAGGCGGCCAGGAGAAGGACCATGGTGGAATTGTAGATTTGGAACTAGAAGGAATTTTGGAAATTCTCTATACATACCCTATTTATATAATTTTTTTTTTTTTTTTTTTTTTTTTTTTTGCGGTACGCAGGCCTCTCACTGCTGTGGCCTCTCCCGTTGCGGAGCACAGGCTCTGGACGCGCAGGCTCAGCGGCCATGGCTCACGGGCCCAGCCGCTCCACGGCACGCGGGATCTTCCCAGACAGGGACACGAACCCTTGTCCCCTGCATTGGCAGGCGGACTCTCAACCACTGCGCCACCAGGGAAGCCCTATATAATTATTTTTAATCGAGATGAAATTCACATAACATTTACCATCTTTTTACCTTTTAAAAATATTTATTTATTTATGTTTGGCTACATTGGGTCTTAGTTGTGGCAACGTGGGGTCCTTTGTTGCAGTGCACAGGCTTCTCTCTAGTTGTGGCCCATGGGCTTAGTTGCCCTGTGGCACGTGGGATCTTAGTTGCCCGACCAGGGATCGAACCCGCGTCCTCTGCATTGGAAGCATGGCGTCTTAACCGCTGGACCGCCAGGGAAGTCCAGCATTTACCATGTTAAATTGTACAATCCAGTGGCATCTTGTTCACTCATGATGTTGTGCAAGCAGCACTTCTATCTAGCTCCAAAATATTTTCATCCGCCCCAAGAGAAAACCCTGTACCCATGAAGCACTCAGCCCCCATCCCCCTCCCCAGCGCCTGGCCACCACCGATTCACCTTCTGTCGCTAGGGATTCACCTCCTCTGGAATTTTCCTAGAAATGCAATCCTACGATATGCACCCTTTTGTGTCTGGAGTCGTCCACTCATGTTTTCGAGGTTCTTCCACATTTTTGCGTGTGTCAGTGCTTCACTCCTCCATAAGGCTGAATCGTGTCCCACCCACTTATTACTTTTATTCTACAGGTAATGATTGACAGCTGCAGGTACGGAGGGCCGACGCTGTGCCAGGCACTTTGCAGGCGCGTCACTTGTTTCTTTTATTTATTCCATTTATTTTTGCCCTAGTGGCATCCCACTGTGCAGAGGAGGAAGCTGAGAGCTTGAGGGGAAAAAGGACCCTCCCAAAGGGCACACAGCTGGTTAGTGGTTACGCCAGGGCTGGAGCCCCAGTGGTGTTTGACTCCCAGGTGCTGACAGCTTGAGGAAAGTGGGCAAAGAGGGCAGTGGGCAGAGGCCAAGAGAAACCCCGATGGGGAAGGTCACCCACATGGCGTGGGCCAGGGGCCAGGGGAGGTGAGGTGGGCCCCACCTGCAGCTTCTCCCTCTCTGGCCACTCCCCGCTGGCCCTCCCCCTCCACTCTCCGCCCCAGCCGGCCAGCACCCTGCGGACCCACGCGCTTTACCTGCCTCCACTTGAGGCCACGTGTCTCTGCCGCTACCCCCCAGTGCAAAGCTGCGGCACGAGGGGTCAGCAGCAGCACAGGCCCAGGTCCAAGATGATGCTCTGGGGTGACTGCTCCCACCGTTACCTTGAGTCCCCACTTTGCTGCTGTCCCTCCACCGAGGCCTGGGCAGCCTTCCTCAGACCTGACTCTCCATCCTCCAGCACAGCCTTGGCCTGACCTCTGCTCCCCCAAACCCTGTGTGGGACCTGCAGCCCAGCAGACTTACTTCTGAGATTTGTCCAGACGTCAAATTGTCCAGGGAGAAGCTTCCTGTATCCTGACCAATCCCAGTCTTATTCCAAATGGGTTACGAGAGCCACATGTCTTACAGCGCCTCTCCCCCTCCACACCTACTCATGCACGCGCGCACACACACACACACACACACACACACACACCCCTTCTCCCTCCCCACTCCTCAGCAGGTCTGCAGGAACTGGATCCCCCTCTGCTCTCCCCACCACACCCGTGCTCCTACCTGCCGCGAGGGGTCCTCCAAGGGTGACAGAACAAATTAGAATTTCAGTAGAATCTTCAGGAGCCTGGGGTACAGATGAAGTTGGGAGGATGGTGCAGAGGCTCGGTTCTGCAGAAGCCCGCACCCTTCAGCCACCCAAGCCTTCTTGCTGAAGGTACATTGGTTGAGAACACAAGGGCTTGGGGGTCTGTATGCCCACTGCGGTCTCCACCCATCTGGAGGCTCTTCTAGATGTGTCCAGGTCTTCTCCTTCTCGCTAAGGTTTTGCCAGGATGGGCCCTGGAGAGATAATGGAGGGGCAAGACCACCCGGTCCACTAGCAGGGTCTGGTGACTCCTCACCAGGTCCTGACTCAGAGGCGCCCTGGGCAGCAAGGCCAACTTGACCGTCTTCTCCCGGTAATGAGGCAGCGGGTTTGGGCAGGGCCAGCTCCTGGCGAAATCACTGGGAAGTGGGTTGGGCATGAGCTGGAGGCCTCCAGGCTCACACCTTCCACCAGCTGAGATGTGCCGGTACCTGTCGGGGGGGTGGGGGGGAAGGGGTGTGGAGAGGACAGAGGTCAAAGGACAGACCTAGGCATGATGGAGGGGGCGGAAGGGGAGGAGATGCTGCCTTCCACCAGCTGTCAGCCATCAGGCTGTGGAGGCCCCTTCCAGCTTTCTCCCCACCTGGATACTGACCTGTGCCCAACGGCCTGCACCCTGTGTGTGCGTTTTGGCGTTAGGCTTGGTGAAATCATGTTATCTGGTGGGTCAATCTTCCATCCTTCGGACATGCAGCCTGTAAGGGGGTCGTCCAGATTGCTGTCCTCCAAGCCCCACCTTCTCCACAAACGCAGTCCAGGAGCCCTTCCTACTCTGCCCTACTGCCCTGCGACACCGGTCTCACGGCTCGATCTTCTGCAGACCTGCAGTATTTGGTTCAACACTGGGAAGTCCACTTTTCGTACAACAGGGTTGAATACTGGCAAATCGTTCAACGTGCTTTGCCCTGGCCCAGCAGGTATCCTCCCGTTTGCTGATCAGAGGTTCGCAGGCTTGGCTGCATGTTAGAATCACCCTGGGGAGCTTTTTAGAAACACTGGTGCCTGGGCTCTCCCCCAGGCCAAGCAAGTGAGACTCTCCCAGGTGGGGCTCAAACCTCAACATTTTTCTGAAGTAGGCCCGGTGATTCTAACGTACTGTCGGACTGGAGGGAGGCGGGGTTTGCAGGTAAATGTCCTGCTTCCCCATGATCATGAGCGTCTGGAAGCCTTGTGTGGTCCTCTTGCTCAGAATGTGCTGTCTCATCTCCTAGACGGGGTTCATCTGAAGCCCCTCCAGAGCTGCTCCGCAGGGGCCACAAGACTGGGCGGGCCTCCCCTCTCTCTCTTGCTGCCACCTGGTGGACTTCACGTGCCCTTCAAGGTCCAGCTCCAATGCCACCTCCTCCTTTATTCCTGCTCCAGGGGCGGGCTACAGCAGCAAGCCAGCGAAACCAGGACCTTCTCGCACAGAGATGATTTATTGAGCCCCTTCTCCCTGCCAGACACCATACCCCGAAAGGTACCAGGTACATCTCCAATACACACCTGGGGAAAGTGAAGCTCAAGGAATTTAAGAATGTTGAAGTTGTGTCGCAAGTTTGCGATGGTAGATTCCAGCCTAGTTCTGTTCGACTCCCAGGGCCTGGCTGCTTCTGCCAGCATACACACATATTCCCTGTGCACCGAGCACTGGGCCGAGCTCTCTGTGGATGATACTGTATTTCTCTCCTGCTACCTTTATAGAGCATTATGTTGGCTGTGAACTTGTCTGATTCCTGGGTCCGACAGGAGGGGAGGTGGAGCGTGGTGGTTAAGAATGAAGCCCTGGATCCCTGGTGGCGCAGTGGTTGGGAGTCCGCCTGCCGATGCAGGGGACATGGGTTCGTGCCCCGGTGCGGGAAGATCCCACATGCCACGGAGCGGCTAGGCCCGTGAGCCATGGCCGCTGAGCCTGCGCGTCCGGAGCCTGTGCTCCGCAATGGGAGAGGTCACAGCAGTGAGAGGCCCGCGTACCGCAAAAAAAAAAAAAAAAAAAAAAAAAATGAAGCCCTGGAGCTGTGCTCCCTGGGTTCAAATCCCAGCTCTGCTCTTACTGGCTGTGCAAACTTGGGCAAGATACTTGACCTCTCTGTGTTTCAGATGCCCCATCTGTAAAAGGGGTTTGATAATAGTAGTTTCTATTCAGGGAGTAGTGGGAGGATTAAGTAATATAGTAAAGTGATTAGAACCATTTGGCTGTGAGGTGTTTGAGCAGCGATCTGAGTCTTCCCCACGTCCGTGTGTCCAGAGTTAGTACGGAGTAGCCGTCAGTGGTCAGCGTTGCAAGACAGCAGAGAGAAGTCGAGGTCCTAGTAATCGTCTCTCAAAATCACCAACTGTTGGCTTTTTCTTTTAAAGATTAAACACCTCCGCAGCCTCCCACTCCAGTCCCTTGGGGCTTCTGTCAATGGGATTGGAGTTTGAGACACGCTTTGCATTCCTCTCCCTGTTTCCTGCCACCCACGCCCAGAGCCTAGAGGGCAGCGGAGTGGAGACGACCCGTGCATGCCCACGATGGGCAGTGAGGGAGAGTCCCTCCACACTCCTGCCTCTGCTCACACCAGCCACCCCTCCTCTCGACGCTTCCAAAGCCTTCCTCCCCTCCCAGCCTCTACCCCTCTAGCCCGCCTCACAAAGCCTTCCTGGGGCGGTGCTCCAGACGACACCCACCCCTCCCTCTTCTGAATTCCTGTAATAACGTCTGTGTTTGGTATGGTGATTTTATGTATCCATTCACCCACTTTATCTTCACGCAGTGAGGTGGGCACGGCACTTACCACTTTCCCCTTCCCCACCCATCTTTCAGCAACCGTGGAACTGAGTCTGGAAGAACTAAGCAATTTGCCAAAGTGACACAGTCTGGAGTTTAATCCAAGCTTCTGCCTCTGGCTCTCGGCTCTTTCTATTAATAATTGATGTCCTCACAACACCCGTTGTCTGTCTCACGCTTTGGGCACTTGGCACACGTGGGCTGGTGTTGAGAGCTGTCTTTCTGTGCACGTGTGTCGGTACCTGCCTTTCAGAAGCTCCTTGAGGGCAGGGACTGAATGACATTTCTCTGTATCCCTGGGGCCTGGCAGGCATCAAGTATCAATACACAGTTGTCTCCCCTACATTTTCGTTAAGTAATCAAGTCCCTCCCCTGTCATTCCCTGGCCTCCACCCGGTCCCTCCAGCAGCATTTGGACAGAGTTGAGTTTCCAGGTGACCAGAGGAGGGACGGTAAGACGTCAGAAAGAGGAATCGGAAAGAGGGAGGGGTCCCCTGGGCACGGGTGGGTCGGGTGGGCTCCCCAAGGAGGGAGCTCCTCTTACTTCTTGAAGTTCTTCGGGGGCAGGACATTGCCGTTGGCATCGAGCAGGGATGCCCTGACCTCACTCCTCAGCGTGAGCTTCCCCACCTCTCTCAGCTCCTTCATTGTCCTGAGAATCACCTGGTACCTCCTCTGTGCATCCAGAAAGAGAGGAGTACAGGAGATGAAGGTCAGAAAGCTGTTTTGACTCATCCAGGACGGAGGGGGCACCGGGGGCTCTGCTGGGGGTGGCGGTGGGCCCTGGAATCCGTCAACCAGTGCCAGCCATTGCTGTCATAGGGCCTGTCAGGCCTGGCGGGGAAGGTGGCCGGCAGACGTCCCACATGCAGCCACGTGTGGAAGCCCCAGGTGTGCTGGGCCGCATCCTTCCAGGGGCAGGCCAGTCGATGACGCACCTTGGCCTTCATTTCCATGCAGGGTGGCAGCTTCAGGGCCAGCTGGTGGTTGGCTTGCCGGGTGAGGCCGGGCAGCTTTGAGGACTCCCTGGGGAGGACGAACTCGCGTTGAGCCCACGTGCGGGGCGTCGGGAGGGTCTCGTGGGCGTGGACCATCTAGGGAGAGACAAGGGAGCCTGGGAGCCCTCTGCCTCTCCTCGGCTGGAGCGGACAAGCTGCCCGCGGCCTCCAGACCCAGATTCTCATGAGGACCAGGTGGCCGGGGGGCGGGGGGGGGCAGTGGGACGGGACGTTTTCTCGGTTCTTGCCCAGAGTGCGTGGCCACTTGGTATGATTTGCACGCATCCTCATAGACTGTCCTCTGTCCATCTGTCAGGTTGTGTTTTCCCAGGCTCTTTCCTCAGCTGACATTTTCCCTCTCCTCACCCTGCCTTCACCATCCCCCCATCCTGGGGCCCCCGTTCCTGCCTGGGGTCTGGCGCTTCTCTCCAGGCACACTGGACCTGAGGTAGTGTGGGGGAAAACGCCCCTTCCAAGCAGAGTGCAGAAGGGAAACCATTCTCCAGGGAATGGGGCTGGAGCTTTTCTGCCCCGGCCCCTCCCGTCCCCCGCTGCTCTGTCATTGGTGCGTCCCCCTCGTGTAGGAAGCATCCAGCTGTGGGTTCCTTTCCTTTCTGGCGCCCCTCCACCCCCCGTGAAATAGACAGTGGCAGATATATACTTGACACTTTGCGAAATACTTATCCTCATCTCATTTAACCCTCACACCTTGCAAGTAAGTGTTCTTGTTGCATCTCAAAGATGCAAGAAGCAAGGCACGTGAGGGTGAATAACTTGCCCACGACACACAGTGAGGGCAGCAGAGCTGGCACCGAGTCTGTGCCACTCAGGACACCAGGCTCCTCCAAATGCCTCTGCTTCCCACTAGGACTTTTCTTTTCTTTTTTCTTTTTTTTTTTTTTTGCGGAACGCCGGCCTCTCACTGTTGTGGCCTCTCCCATTGCGGAGCACAGGTTCTGGACGCGCAGGCTCAGTGGCCATGGCTCACGGGCCCAGCCGTTCCGCGGCGTGTGGGATCTTCCCGGACCGGGGCACGAACCCGTGTCCCCTGCATCGGCAGGCGGATTCCCAACCACTGCGCCACCAGGGAAGCCGCTAGGACTTTTCTGATCCCCAAAACTCACCTGTTGCTTGGGCCCAGTCCCCTAAGTCATGTCTACACGCACACCCCAGGGGTGGGTCTGGATGTCATAACCAGACATTTCCTCTCCTCTGCCCTGAGCTTCGTGTTCACAGGGTCATAGGACAAGGGTTCACGGGCCCGGAGCTCTGCTGCCCGGGAGAAAGCATGGCCCACCCCAGGGCGGGCAGGGGGCAGGCGGGGGTGGGGCTGGGGACAGCCCCTCACCTAGTGTGGTACAGAAAGGCAGCTGCAGAGATGCGGCCCCGCCCACCGCCTTCAGGAAAGGTTCTCTGATGCGGGCCGGGTCACGCTGCCCCCTGGGCGATCTCTGCATGTTGCTGGCCATTTTCCTGGGCTTCCCTGCAGGAGGGGCAGCTTTGTAGGGAAGACCTTCTTGCCAGCATTGTTTGCTGCTGGGGTTGCTATGGTGATGCTTCCTGGGTGGAGATGCAGGGAGGAGACCCTTACCTCTCCCTGGGAGGGCTCACCAGTCCCTCGGGCCCTGGCTGCCTTTCAGGTGAGGCAGGTGGGGAATAGGGCTCGTAACAGGAGCTGCTTCGAGGTGGGGGGCAGAAAAGCAGGGCGGGCTGGCTCCCAGGCCTCCGGTTGGGGGTGGAGGTGGTCATGAGGCGCCTGTAACTGGGCCCATCCTTCCCTAATGTTGGTGGGCGCGTGCCCCTGAGTGGGCCTTTCTTCAGGGAGCCCTGGAAGGCCTAAGTGACCCAGCAGGCTCAGAGGTCCCCAAAAGAGGCTGGCTGTGCAGGCCTGGCACTGGGAAAACTGCCAATTGACTGCTGAGTTGGGAGGACGTGCCAGGGCGGAGGAGGGAGGTGACCGGGCCACAGCCCTTTGCACTCTTCCTTCCAGGCCTCCGTGTTGGCCTCAAGCCTTGCATCTTCCCTGTCACAGCCATTTTCATCATCACCCACTTTCCTTCCCAACCCCCCTCACACTGTAGGGACCAGATACCAGCGCGCCACAGACCGGCATGTGCCCCTGGGCTTTATTGAGTAGGTAGTTACAGTAGTGTTTTGGAGCTGGGGGCTGTGCACGCGGTCAGCTGGGGCCCAGGGCGGCTCTCTGCAAAGCTGGGTTCTCTGTAAAGCTGCGGCGCCAGCTCAGACAGGCAGGCAGACAGTCCAGCCAGCCTCCGCCTCCTAACTCGTCTCTCTGGCATGATTAGGGACCTTATCAGAGAAACGTCTCTCGGGCACATCTGGGCACCCACTCTGCTCCAGGTGCCTCCATGCCCCCGCCCCACTCTTGACCCATAATAAGAGACTCTTACACCAGGATTTCTTCTTGCAGGAAAGCTGACTTGGAAACGTGGGCAGGTGGGAGGCAGTGGCAGTAGGAGGGATCCTGGCAGGCTGACTCGCGTATCGGGGCACCTACAGTGAGGAACCCTCGAGGGAGGGACCTGGGAGGAACTGTGCACTGCAGCCCTTCCTACTGCAGGAACCAAAAGCAAGTAACAGAAGCGAACTGAACCTCCTGGTTATCGTGACCCCCTTCTGGCAGCCTCTAGATAATGATCTAAGGAGATAGATAGGTTTACATTTATAATTAGAGGATAATTAGGAACATATACACCATTTACAAGGGCCACCCTGCCCGCTGCAGGGAAGTTGGGGGGTGGCTGGGCACAGGCACAAACAGTCGGGGGCGGGGGGGCTCCTCATCTCTTTTCACCCTTGTTTTTGCTGTTCCTACCCCAGCTCCTAGTAGGGAGGGAGGAATCAGAGTCTCTTGGGGAGTGGGTGGCACGGAGACTGGTCACCAGCACCTCGCGGCTTGCAGAAGGCCCAGTGGCGGCTCTGGCGTGACACCTGCCTTGGCGTCACCAGGCCAGGTGGGCTGGAGGAGCAGACGGCCCCCGCCTGCCGTCCTGGCGCAGGGCGCCCGGAGAGCCGCCAGCTTGAGCGGTGCGGTCCTGTCTCTACCGCAGCTCGGGGATGAACTGAGCCCAGCCGACGTCGTCGGAGCCCAGCAGGTCCTCCTCCAGGCCGGGGAAGCTGATGTCCAGCAGTATCTTGCTGAGGCTGTCATTCATCGTGTCCAGGACCAAGCCTTCTGTTAGAGAACGGTTGGCCGAGAGGCCGGCAACCTGCAGCTCGGAGGAGCCTGGCTTGGGGACCTCCATATCTGAGGAGGGACAGCCGCTGAAGGGGTCAGCAGTGATGTCAAAGGGCTCGGAATTGAGGAGCTCTCGGGGGGAGTCAAAGAGGGGGACGCTCTTCAGCGGGGTGGCGCTGAGATCCGCCAGCTCCAGCGAGTCCGGCAGGGGCCCAAAGGCACCCTGGGGGGTTCGTACGGGGCTGAAATCGAGCTCCCCAACTTTGGCCGGGGGCGTGAGCCTCCAGGATTCGGGGGTCACGGGGAGGGCAGATTTGCTTGGGGTGGAGGAGATGGGCAGCATCTCCTTGATGGGTGTCTTGAAAGGCCCGCCCTCCTCCTGGGAGGAGCCAAGCTGGGAGGCAGGCTGCGAGGACCCTGCTGTGGCTCGACGGGAAGTCCCGGGGCCCTCGGAGAAGAGCAGCTCCGGCTCGTCCAGACAGGGTGGCAGGAGGTGCTGTTTCCTTCGAGACCGGCTCCTCTCCCTCCTCTCCCTGCGTTTGATGACAAGCAGGTCAGAGACGCAGCGGGCTGGGGACTTGGGCCCGCTGTAGGACTTCTTGGGCCTGGGGATGGGGGAGCGGGACGAATCCTCCCAGGAGGGGGACGATTCCTCCTTGACAGATGGGCAGGGCGAGGGCCACTCTTCCAGGGGCGGGCTCTCGACTTTGATGGGTCTCCCTAAGTGTGGCGTTTCCTCCCCAGGCTGCACTTCTTCCTCCTTGATGGACTGGACTGGAAGCAGAGGAGACAGCCCTTCTCCAAGGAGGAGCTTCTCCTCTTTCACTGGTCCTGCCGTGGGCAGAGGGGCGACGCCCTCGTCCGCGAGCAGCACCTGCAAGGGAAGCAGGTTAAGGTGAAAGCCAGGTCTGGAGATTCAACCAGGCAGCAGGTGGGACACAAGTTCATGACTAAGACAAGTAACATGCGGGTACTGATCCTCTTTTGTCTTTTTAAAGTCTTCAAGACTATTAGACATGAGACTAGATGATGAAGGTGGTAGTTCGGTAAGAGACAGAGCGTTTCCTGGGCTTCCCTGGTGGCGCAGTGGTTAAGAATCCGCCTGCCAATGCAGGGGACACGGGTTTGAGCCCTGGTCCGGGAAGATCCCACATGCTGCGGAGCAACTAAGCCCGTGCTCTGCAACAAGAGAAGCCACCACAATGAGAAGCCCACGCACAGCAGTGAAGAGTAGCCCCCGCTCGCCGCAACTAGAGAAAGCCCGCCCACAGCAGCAAAGACCCAACGCAGCCAAAAATAAATAAGTTAAATAAATAATAATAAAATTAAAAAAAAAAAAAGACAGAGCGTTTCCTATGGTGCTGGCATAATTAGTATCCATCTGAGAGAAAATAAATGGCTGTTTCATACCATATACAAAGACTTAAACAGAAGAATTAAAACCATACAAATCCTGAAAGGGAATCTAGGAAACTACATGTACAGTCTGAGGGGCGGGGGGTGAACTTCTTAACCAAGACTGGAAACCCAGAGGCTGTAAAAGAGAAGAGAGACATACTTGACTCCATAAAAAATGTAAAATCGGGGCTTCCCCGGTGGCGCAGTGGTTGAGAGTCCGCCTGCCGATGCAGGGGACGTGGGTTTGTGCCCCGGTCCGGGAAGATCCCACATGCCGCGGAGTGGCTGGGCCCGTGAGCCATGGCCGCTGAGCCTGCGCGTCCGGAGCCTGTGCTCCGCAACGGGAGAGGCCACAACGGTGAGAGGCCCGCGTACAGAAAAAAAAAAAAAAAAAATCTTAAAAGACAGGTTAATATTTTAATAACAAAGAAACCACAAATTATTAGCAAAACCCTATAGGAAGATGGGCCATGTCCATAAATAATCGTCTCACAGTGAAAAATTCCCAGTGACCAAACGCAGTGAGCAGGTGCTGACTTACCGATAAGCAAAGGACGATAGAATGAAACAAGGAGTTGTCCTTCGTACACCACAGGGGGCAAATATTAAAAAGACTGATAACACCCATGGCTGGCAAACATAGGTCTTGTTGGTGGATGTGCGAATTATCACAGATTTTTCTGGAAGCCAATCTTACAATATTTAATAAACTTTAAAATAACTGTTCACTCAGCAATCTCATGTCTGGTTCTCCCACAGAGATAAAAACACTAGTAAGAAAGATACTTGCAAAGATATTTATTGCAATGTTCGCCAAAGGGCAAAAAGACCTAGAAACATAATGGGCCCGTGAAAGCGGAATGGTTGGAAAACGTACGGCAGAGCCACACCATGGAATATTATGTAGCCATTAAAAAACAATGCAGGGCTTCCCTGGTGGTGCAGTGGTCAAGAATCTGCCTGACAATGCAGGGGACACGGGTTCAAGCCCTGGTCCGGGAAGATCCCACATGCCGCGGAACAACTAAGTCCATGCGCCACAACTACTGAGCCTGCGCTCTAGAGCCTGCAAGCCACAACTACTGAGCCAGTGTACTACAACTACTGAAGCCCACGCACCTAGAGCCCGAGCTCCGCAACAAGAGAAGCCACCACTATGAGAAGCCCACGCACCACAACGAAGAGTAGCCCCTGATCGCCACAACTAGAGAAAGCCCGCGTGCAGCAACAAAGACCCAATGCAGCCAAAAATAAATAAGTTAAATAAATAAATTTTAAAAAATGCATTAGGGAGTTCCCTGGTGGTCCAGTGGTTGAGACTCTGCGCTTCTACTGCAGGGGGCACGGGTTCTATCCCTGGTTGGGGAACTGAGATCCCACATGCTGCCTGCCACGGCCAAAAAATAAAATTAAAAAACAAAAAAACCCCTCAAAAAAGTAAAAAACAAAAAACAATAAATTAAAGTGATGCCAAGTGACTTGGGAGAATTTCCCTGGGGCAGAAAGTGTGTGTAGGGCCTCCCTGGTGGCAGAGTGTTTAAGAATCCGCCTGACAATGCAGTGGACACAGGTTCGAGCCCTGGTCCGGGAAGATCCCACATGCCGCGGAACAACTAAGCCCGTGAGCCACAACTACTGAGTCTGAGCTCTAGAGCCCGCGAGCCACAACTACTGAAGCCCGCGCGCCTAGAGTCCGTGCTCTGCAACAAGAGAAGCCACTGCAATGAGAAGCCCGCGCACCACAATGAAGAGTAGCTCCCGCTCGCCGCAACTAGAGAAAGCCTGCACACAGCAGCAAAGACCCAACACAGCCAAAAATAAATTAAAAAAAATAAAAGTGTAATACGATCCCATTTTCAACACTGTGTGTGGTGTGTGCGTGTATAACATGGCTGTGGCGATCGGTGTATGCAGAGTATACTAAGAGCATGAACAAATGGGAGAAAGCATGCTAAACTGTCAACATGGCTTATCACGGGAAGCAGGGGTGACATGGGTGAAGGTGAGGCGAGGGGAAGCAAAAAGAAGAAAAGGAGATGTAAAAGACTACATTGAAACAAAAACAGTGTACATGCTACAATCACAGGAATGCATTTATGTAAAATTATCTATGCTGGTAGGTATACTTTTATGTATATTAAAATGATATATATATATATTTTTTGCGTTATGAGGGCCTCTCACTGTTGTGGCCTCTCCTGGTGCGGAGCACAGGCTCCAGACGCGCAGGCTCAGTGGCCATGGCTCACGGGCCCAGCTGCTCCGCAGCATGTGGGATCTTCCCGGACCGGGGCACGAACCCGTGTCCCAGGCACCGGCAGGCGGACTCTCAACCACTGCGCCACCAAGGAAGCCCTAAAATGATATTTTTTAAATTAAAAAAACAAAAGCAAAAACAGGGACTTCCCTGGCGGTCTAGTGGTTAAGGCTCCATGCTTCCACTGCAGGGGGCATGCGTCTGATCCCTGGTCCGGCAACTAAGATCCCGCATGCTGTGTGGTACGGCCAAAAAAACCCCCAAAACCAAAAAACCAAAAACAACAGAACAAAACGAAAACAAAAAACAAAAGCAAACCCAAGGCTCTTTATCTGGAGCCCCCACTACTTCCATCTCAGAGAAAGGGGCACAGGGGCCCTTCCTGTACTTGTTACAGGCCAGCTCCTGCTCGCAAATCCTTCTCTGCGTCACGGCATGGTCCTAACTCACTGTCCTCAGCCCTCGAGGCTAGACCACTGATGCTCAACCAGGAGCAACTCCCCCCAGGGGACATCTGACAACACCTGGAGACATTTTAATTGTCACACCAGGCGGTGCCCCCGACATCTAGTGGGGAGAGACTAGGGATACTGCTAACACCCTTCAGTGCACAGGGCAGCACCCCTCCAACCCCAACAAAGAACTATCCAGCCCTAAATGTCAGCTGTATGGAGGCTGAGAAACCCAGAGCTAGACTGGCCCATCACTATACCATTGTTACTGGGGGCCTCCAGGGCATGCCCATTACAAAGCCCTCTCCAGGGACCTCCCTGGCGGTCCAGTGGTTGAGTCTTCGCGCTTCCAGCTTCCAGCGCAGCGGGTGAGGGTTCGATCCCTGGTCAGGGAGCTAAGATCCCTCAGGCTGCGCGGTGCAGCCAAAAATAAATAAATAAAAATTTAAAAAAGAAAAAAAAAGGCCCTCTCCACACCTGTTTGCTGCCCAAATCTACTTTGTAAAACCTCCTTCCCTTGTGAACTCTTCCTGAACCGTCCCAGTCCATCTGTTATAATCACCCTTGTCTGAACTCTTATAAACTCATCAGGCATGGGTGGGCCTTCCAACATCCCTTACATCATAGGGCAGGTTTCTTTTTAGCTCTTATAATGCTGTTGCATTTTCCTATGTATCGGTGCCTTGTCTACCAACTAGACGTATAAGCTTCTCAAGGGACACTTGGCAGAATCTCTAATTGACTGGAGTCTCTGCTCAGAGAGAACCCGAGGCACTGACCTTGGGGGCGATGCGGACTCGCTTGCTGTGGCAGGCGAGCTCTGAGCTCATGAGTGAGGCTGCCAGGGGCAGCGGCACCTTGACCGAGGGCTGCAGCACCAGGGACTGGTTCACTGGGAACTGGATGGGCACCAGGTACGAGCTGACCCGCGGCAACAGAGGCTTCATCTTCCGCCCTGGGGGGACCGGGAGGGGTCAGGAGCAGGACCCAGCGACAGGCCCCTTCCAGGCTACGGGATCTTGGCTCTCCTTCCCTGGGCTGGGACCCCCGAGTCTGCTCCCTACAGGTGCGCCCCCCGGGACCAGGCTCCCCCATACTAACGTGTGCCCAGGGGGAGTTCGGTTTTGATGGCCACGTTCCGGCGGAGCTCAGGGTTGGGTCGTTTCTGCTGCTGTTTGGGGCAGAGAGGGGGAGAAAGAGACCGGGTCAGAGACGCAGGGGGACGAGGCAGGCGACTCCACCAGCTGCTCCGGTACCGGGCATGGAGCGAACCGACCGCCTGGCCCTGGGCAGGTGGTGGCACAGACACACGGCAGTGGGCGGTCCTACCACCTCATCCAGGTGTTCTCACCCCCGGGATGCAAAGCACGGAGCTCTATGAGGGGCAGAGAAAAGCCAGGTAGAGAAGTGAGAGCAAAGACGGCCGCCCTCCAGGCCCATGCCATGCACCGTGGTCACCATCTTGCAGGGAGACTATGGCGGGTTCTCCTGCCACGCGCCGCGCTGCTTGGGGCACCGCGATGAGCCCATGGGAGCAGGAGGAGGTGGAGGTCACGTGTCCTGAACACCCAGCAGCTCAGGTGCTCTGCGTTCAGGGCTGGCAGGCACCCAGCCACAGGCTCCCTTTCCTGCTAATGTCTTGTCCCTGTCACCGAAGCCATGCTGAGCGTGGAAAGGAGGCAAGGTCGAGCCCCGAGCGGGAGGGAAAGAATCTTACTGATTCCAAGTGCTCGGGCGATTGTGGAGACCCTGGGTCCAGTGGCTGGTGGTGGTCAGGCATCGTGGGAGAGAAACGAGACGAAGTTACCACCAGTGCAGTCAAGCTGACCAGACTGGGCAAACCTATTCCTGATGGACGCCGAGGGCCACCCTCAACAACGGTCCCTCCCGGGAGGACAAGGGCATCTAGCGGCGCCCTTGTGGGCGCTCTGAAACTCCAAAGCAGTCGCTTCTGACAAGAGATTCAGGCGCTTCGTTTCTGCTCTCCGGCCTAAAGAAGGGCTTTTTAAAAACCAGGTTTCCCAGACTTCCTCTGTAAGAGTCACCTGAGATTCTTGCTAAAAACACATATTCCTGGGCCCATCCCAGGCCTACTGAGTCAGAAGCCCCAAGAGAGGGGCCCAGGAGGCTGTATTTTAACAAGTGTTCCAGGCAGTTCTTGCCACAGGGCAACACTGCCCCAGGAGGTCCCGGTTTGGATCAGAGAGTCCTCTCTGTGGCCTGGTCTAGCAGAGAAGTGTACCATCCCCTACGGGCTGGCTGGCCTTTAACTCTACCCTGATCAGATGAGCTCATCCCAAGAGGACTTCTTTCCTTTTGCGATGGATCTCATGACCTCCAACACCGGCCTTATTTGGATGCTTACCTTAAACACCTGGTCCAGCGTCAAGTAGCGATTGGCACTGGGGTGGATGGTCCAGAAGGAGACCTTGCCGTTGGCAGACGTCTCGCGGACAAACATGTCGTGGAGAGAGAGGTTGTGGCGGATGGAATTCTGAAAGTAGAGGATGCCACTCATCAGCTACTTTGGCTCTGGAAACACCACTGCCGATGCCCCTAGGGAAATCAGGCCCAGGCCTTGTGTCCTCGTAGCCTTGCCTATTGGCAGCTCCTGTGACACTCCGCGTGGCAGAGCTGGCAACCTGAGCCATCAACCCGTCTGCCCAGTAGGGACAGAGACTGGGGCCATTCCTGAGGTGGTGATAAAGCAGAGACCTGGACAGTTGTCAGGGGCTGGGAAAGAGGAGTGAGGCTGTGGGTGACAACCAGTAGCCAGAGAGGCGAGTGAAGAAATTATGATGCCAGGGAGCTCCCTGGTGGCCTAGTGGTTAGGATTCTGGGCTTTCACTACTGTGGCCCGGGTTCAATCCCTGGTCAGGGAACTGAGATCCCACAAGCCACGTGGCATGGCCAAAAAAAAAAAAAAATTATGATGCTGGGGAATTCAGTTGAGGTGAGTGTGAGGTTAATTGTCCTGCTGTGGGGAAAACAATACAAAAGCCCGTTGTCCTGGGACAGAGCATCTGTTGGGGCACCTACGCTGTGACTCTGAGTCCCGTGTGAGCTATGGCTCCCAGGCATCTGTGTTCCCGTGAGCAGGAGGAAAAGATCCCCGCCTTCTGGAGAAGAAATGTGACTTTATAGAAGGTGAATCTTTGGATCGTGAGGCTTACAGATTTTTTTTTTCATTAATATCTTTTCACAAAGCTACTTAGTCACTCCAGCTGCTGTTCAGTGTAGCACAGAAGTGGGCTCTGTGCTGTACTGAAGAGTCTCCATCAACCCAGGGTAGCGACAGATGAAGTGGTTACAGGGCTGTTAGTGATGCTTTTGTCTGGATTCGGCAGGATCGAGTCCCAATCCAAAAGATACGGTTGTTGAAGGTTCTAGCATCCTTGGCACTTAACTGCTCCCTCCGCACCTGACACAGACTACTGCCCTTCCGTGTAGACAAACTGTTGGGCCGGACTGACCTTGACTGTGGCTGTTACAGGACACGGTACCTTCCAGCCTGGCTTGGCGATGTGCTTGAAATAGGGGAAGTGGTCCTCGATCCAAGTGTAGATGTCTTTCAGGGTCATGCGCTTCCTCTCTGTACTGTTGATGGCAAATTGTATCATGGCCATGTAAGAGTAGGGTGGCCGCTCAGACATGGAGTCTGGCCAGGTTGCCGATGCTCCCAGGGGCCCCTCAACCTGAGCGCTCTGAGAAGCCAAAGGGAAAGAGAAAAGGCAATGACACGGAGAGTTCACAAGACCTCTCCCGCCCCACCCCACCCCAAAGAACATCCCCTAGAGAAACATTTTATCCCATAGAATTGTACTGGAAACAAATCATCTGAGACCACTATTCCATGGAATAAAATTTTAGAGTTAGGAAGAATCTTAGAGGTGATCTAATCCAGTCTCCAAACATAGAACCACTTCTCTGTCATCAGTCATTTTTTGGAAGATATTGCCCAATAATAATTAGAAGTCCAGTCTTTGTCAGTTGAAACCTCTCAGGAAAGTCTGGGTACATGTTATGACTCTTAAAGCATCAACTGTATGTTAAAACTACACCCATTTTCCAGACCTGAGCGTCGAGGGACTTAGGTCTTAGTCTGATTTCTACTCCTGATGTGATATGAATAAACCCACCTCCTTTCAATGTTTGTACAAGAGAAATATTCCCAAGGGTATGGGACAGACAAATGTCAGCAGGGCACACATCTGGCTAAGTCGCAGGCAAAGATCTGATCATCCATATTTTAGAAAATTGAGCTATAACTTTGTAAAGTACACAAGTTCTAAGTGAACAGCTCAGTTTTCACTTATGTACACATCCACGTAAATTTTCCCTTTTAAAAACTGCTGAGTGAAGTAAGTCAGAAAGAGAAAAATAAATACCGTATGCTAACAAATATATATGGAATCCAAAAAAAAAAAAAAAGGGTTCTGAAGAACCTAGGGGCAGGACAGGAATAAAGACGCAGACGTAGAGAATGGACTTGAGGACACGGGGAGGGGGAAGGGGAAGCTGGGATGAAGTGAGAGAGTGGCGTGGACATATATACACTACCAAACGTAAAACAGATAGCTAGTGGGAAGCAGCCGCATAGCACAGGGAGATCAGCTCCGTGCTTTGTGACCACCTAGAGGAGTGGGATAGGGAGGGTGGGAGGGAGGGAGACGCAAGAAGGAGGAGATATGGGGATATACGTATATGTATAGCTGATTCACTTTGTTATAAAGCAGAAACTAACACATCATTGTAAAGCAATCGTACTCCAATAAAGATGTTAAAAAAATAAAAATTATTTAAGGAAAAAATAAAAAGAAAAAAAAAAATTGTTGAATGATGGATTAAAGGGTATATACAAAGGGCAACCATGAAGAACAAACCCAGGCTACACAAATGGGTCAAATCAATTTTGATTGCTGGAGAGGTATTTAAAATTCACAACTAACTCATTTTATTTGCTATTAATTTATCTTCTAATAAAACAATCTTGTTAAAAATGCTGTATTCCTTTCATCCTGTTGGGATACCTCTTTAAAGTTCAAGTGGCTTTCCAAACTAGACCTCTTCATTATTTCCTGAATACTTACTCAATACCTACTAAGGGCACAGTACTAAACCCAGTGCTGACGGGGTAGAGTGAGCCACAGGAGTCTGCCCTCAAGGAAATTTCACAGATAGGGGCGAGGGAGGTGCGGGGGGGAAGATCCCAGGTAGAAAGGGAGCTCCAAATTATATAGAATCACACTAAGTGAGTGCTAATACCAGAACTTGGAAATTCTACTCCACAGGCTGCTTGATTTCCCTTCTTAGAAATTCCCTGCACCAGCTCTGACTGCCCTAGTGAGTGACGGGACAGTTCACCTTAGCCTGACTCCGCTCCAGGTGACGATTCTCCTTCTCCTCCGCCTCTTGCTTGATGCTGCAGGAGCCCAGCCCATCGGAGGTCATCTTTCCAAGCCACTGGATGTTTGTCAAGCTGTTGTCTAGCGTGCAGCCGGCTGCCTCGCTGCCAGCTACAGGGGAAACAACCCAAGACGCCGCTTAGCTGCCTGATCCCGAGCCCAGCAGGCCCGGTGAAGCTGGCAGTTAGGGATCACCTCTGCCCTGAGGGACAGGGAACACATGCTGACTCTACTGTGGCCTCCCGGGTACTCTGCCCCATTAGGATTTCGGGAGAAATTCAGGAGCACGGTTCAAGTTGCATTTCAATCTGAGCCACACTGAGCCTTAGAGCTCAGTCAAGGCGACCTTATAAAAGCATGACTGAGCATCTCAACAAAGAAAGTCACTTTTCCTCCTCATGCTTTCTCCTTCACTAAGATGGAGAAAGATTCCTATTTCCTTATGTGGTCAATGCAGGGGATAACTAGAAACGATAAACAAATCCTTTTCCAATGTAAAGAAGGCAGTAGAAATGCTAAATTACATTGCAACCCCTTTGACAGTGCCCAAAGGATCCGGGTCAAGGTTTTAGGATGAATAAAGGCAACACTTTCGCCCGGTTCGGGCAGACGCCTGTGTGCCCTAAGCATCAATGTGGCAGACTGCAGTCCTCACCACCAGAGGGGGAAGGCTAGCTCCTCAGCCCTTTGCCTTACAGGCCACATACCACAGTTCTCCCATCTCTGCCCGGGAAGGGCTCCAGGTGGTCTAGGAAGATTCACGTCCTTGGATGCAGACTTTGGTCCCAGGGTCTCGGTGATCACTTCTGCCCTCTTGGGACCACTGCTGGCTTGGGCTTGAGGCTGGGGTCCTGCAGGGCGAGTGGGGGCTCCGCCGCGGCTGACGAGGATGAATTTATTGGGCCCGCTGCTGCCACTCTCCTTTCCTTTGGCAGTCAGCGCTGTGATGATGCTCTGGACATTGGCATTCTTGGGGACGGCCACCACTTGCGTGTTGGGCATGGTCGGGTGGTTAATCATCTTGATCCCGGCTGGAAACTTGCAGGGGTTGGACTCGGCCACCTCCTTGGAGGCCTGCGGTTGAGCAGGCTCTTGTTGGGCAGGGGGCCTCTTAGGCTCCTCTTCTGATGTGTCACCTGGGGCATTCTGAACAGGAAGGGGCAGCTTCCGTCTTTTGAGAATCAGTGGCCGACGGGGGCTGGTTTTCATTATGAATCTGTGCTTTCACTCTCCATTGAGAATGACAAGCATGGATCCTGGAAAGTACAAGGGGGGCAGCAGGAGGTCAGAGGTTGATTAGGCTGAGAAGGAGGTTCAGTTAGGGAGGGGGTCTTCCTCATCACATGACCAGGAGCACAAGCCCACAGGCCCAGGTGAATACTCCTTGGGGCTCTGTAAAGACCACAGACAATAAGGAGATGAGTTCTACTGACGAAAGTTAAAACTGAAGCAAACAGAAGAAATTCAAAGGAGTAAAGTGGGATTAGGTTGGCTGTAGGTCAACATAGTCAAAGCTCTAGGAGCTTAAGAATGTTTTGGGAATTCCCTGGCGGTCCAGTGGTTAGGACTTGGTGCTTTCACTGCCGAGGGTGAGGGTGCAATCCCTGGTCAGGGAACTAAGATGCCACATGCCACACGGTGTGGCCAAAAAAGAATGTTTAGCTACAGAAATAAATAGGGAAGCTACAAAAATGTGGAAATGTCTCTTATTTCCTACTGTAACACAGATCCCTTGCAATGACTATTGGGACGGGAATGCTGGAATAGGACATTCTGACAAGACTCTGATCCCATAATCCATTCTAGCATAGACCACATATTTTTTATACCAACTTACTTTATAAATTAAAGGATCTGAGCCCACAAAATCAGAGGAAAAAGGCAGATTGTACCATTATTGTCACACCACTGAAGAAATCATCTTCCAGCTCACAAGACCTCAGATAAGGGGGAAACTGCTCTACTCAAGGCCCAGGGTAACGCTAAGGGGTGACATCATTTCACAGGCTATTATCCTTGCCTTTCTTAAAAAAAAAAATACATTTTTCTTTTACCGTTTGCAAACTATTTATATAGTGACATTTTAGTACTTGCATGTGCTTATTCATATTTTGACTTTCTAAGCATGTGACTGTATCGCTTAATTTCTCTTCCAGAACCAAGACTGTTATCCCTGTCTTCTGACTAACAGACTGTGCTATCTTCAGTGTGCTAAGGTGGTTTTGTAGTGTTAAGGAAAACTGTTTTATCTTTTAAAAGTTGTGTTTTTTGATTTTAACAGATCTGTGGAATACTCTACTATTGTGTAAAGTTGTGAAATTCTACTGAGAGGTACTCTGAGCGACAGAGGAATGGGCTGTCCCTTTTTTAGGATATCTGCCTTCTCCCTAAAACTGACTGTCACACTCGCCTGACATTTGCCATCTGCTTAGAATCCACAGACCCTCTCCACTCTGCCTCCTTTTCCTGTATATCTAGGTTTCCTCTACCTTCAAATCTCAGTTTTACTTCCACCTCCTATCTCTTCCGGCCTCCCTCCCTCCACCCATCAATCAGTAGATACTAGTATTCGCTCCCCACCCGCAAAAGATAACTTCCTGGTCTAAAGCTTAATTTTCCCTTCTACTCTGACCAGCCTCTTGCTACCACTGCCAACACTTTCTAGCCCGGAGGCTTCCGGAGCGGCTCCCGGGACTCACCCACATCCAGACCAGGGCTAGGCTGCGAGGGTCTCCGGAACCCGGAGGAGGGTCCTGGGAAAGGGCGGAGTGGAGGCCTAGAGGTGAGAGCAACGGGGTTCAGGGGAGTGTGCGAGCAGGTCGGCCTCGGCTCCCAGCGCAGTAAGCTCAGAGGGACCCCAGCCGCCGTCTGCCGGAGCAAGCGGGCCGCCCCTCCTCCCGGGGGGAAGGCCGGGGGCGCTCAGCGGGAGAGGTGAGGAGGGCCGGGAGGCTGGATGCAGCAGCGCCGCGCACCGTCGCCAGCCCCGTCCGGAGCCAGCCCTCCGCGTACTCCCGGCCCCGGCCTCTCGCACGCCGCCCACTCACCTCGCTTGCACCGCCGGACTCGCCGGCTCCGGGCGGCTCCGCGCTGCTCCCACCGGCAGGCCGGGTAGCGACCCCGGCTGCGGGCGGGGAATCCCGGGATCCCGGGAGGGAGGGGGGGGTCCCGGGCCGGGGCCGGGGCCGGGGGTGGGGTCCCGCTCTGAGGCTTTCAGTTTGTTCCGCTGTTTGAAATTGGCGCCGGCGGAGCGTTGAGGTCACGTGACGGGCGTGGCCAATCAGCGCCGGCCCTGTCTCCGCGTTCAGCCGGGACGCCGGCGGCGGCGGCGGCGGCGGCGGGCGGCGGGCGGCGGGCGGCGGGCAGCGTGCGGGTGGGCCGTGCCTGGCTGTTGAGGCGGGCGGGGCGGCGGCGGGAAGGGCAGGTGAGACAGCCCGACCGGGCGATTGAGGCGGACGGAACGGCTGGCGAGGCAGCCCAGCCGGGCGGGTGAGGCGGGCGGAACGGCGGCCTCGTTGGGCGGGTGAGGCGGGCGGAGCAGCGTGCGAGCCGGGCGGGCTGGTCTGCGGCGGGTGAGGCAGACAGAGCGGCGTGCGGGCCCGGCGGGCGGGCGGGCGGCTCGGCGGCGGGTGAGGCGGACGAGGCGGGCGGCTCGTGGGGAGAGCGCAGGAGGGCGGTGGGGCGCGGGGGACCCCAGGGACAGTGGAGACCCCGGGCCAACCCCGCCCGGCTGCGCTGCGCCCGCCGCCCCGGGCTCTTCCCCCCTCGCTGGGGGCACTGTCCTCCGTTGACCTCCGACCAGCGACCGTCGCGGGCCCCCGAGCGGCCTGAGGCCTCCTGGAGCGCAGTTACGACCTCGTTCAGGTTCCCTCCTGAAAAATTATTCGCACACGGTGAACCCCGCCTCCACCCTGAATCTTCGAGTTTTGATCTCCTCCCGCCCCCCGCAGTCTTTTCTTTGTAGTAAAGGACTTTATCTACTAACTTAGTCAACACGTTTAGTTGAGCACCTACCATGTGCCAGGCCGCGCTGGGATGCAGTGGAAGACGGGGTCTTTCTCCTGCGCTTACGGTCTGATGGGAGCAGAGAGGGGCTCAGACAGATTCTCAGCGAACTGCTTATTTAATCAAGTGGAGAATTACAGCTGCGAAGTGATAACTTAGAGCTCAGGGATAACTTTTGAGTATGTAAATAAGGGGATTTTGCCTTATGGTAGGTGAGAAAGGCGTTTCATTAATCTTTGGCTGCGTTGGGGCATTTTCTCTAGCTGGGGCGAGCAAGGGCTACGGAGTCTCCGGTTCGGTGCGGGAGCTTCTCATTGCCGTGGCTTCTCTTGTTGCGGAGCGCGGGCTCTAGGCGCATGGGCTCAGTAGTAGTGGCTTGCGGTCTCTAGAGCCAGGCTCAGTAGTTGTGGCGCACGGGCTTATAGCTGCTCCGCGGCATGTGGGCTCTTCCTGGACCAGGACTCGAACCTATGTCGCCTGCATTGGCAGACGGATTCTTAACCACTGCGCCACCAGGGAAGTCCCAAGAGAAAGGCATTTCTGATGAACTAAAGCTTCGTCTGAGATCTGAGGCCTTTATGCAAACACGGGAGGGAGACCTTCCAAGCCAAGGGAATAAGGTGTGCAGGGCCAAGCCGCAGGAGGAAGCGTGGGCGGTACAAAGGCTGAAGAATATCTGAGGGGTTTGAGCTAAGAGACCTGCACTGGAGTGTGTGTGAGATGAAGCTGGAACCAGAGCCACAGGACCTCAGCCACCACTAGGACTTTGGTCCTTACCCAAAACTCAAAAATTTTAAGCAGGAGTGTGAGTCAAGATCAGATTTGCAATTTAAAAAGGTCCCCCTGCAGGGGGTGCCAGAGGTTAGGGTAGACCAGTTAGGCTATTGCATTACCCCTGGGTCAGAACTGTTGGGACTTGAAGGGTGGTGGAGAGAGAGGAAAAGAGGGCTAGGGTAAGATTATTATTTTTCACAAAGGAGGAATGCTTTTATCAAATTTTGAGTTGAATAAGTCTCAAAAATTGCCACTGATTCTGATCCCACATTTAATACTGAACTGTCACTAAAACCCACAAATCTGTTTTTTTCCCCAAAGTATAATTGACATAACACATTATGTTAGTATCAGATGTACAACATAATGATTACCTATTTACACCTCAAAATGATCACAGTAAGTCTAGTTACCATCTGTCACCATACAGAGTGACAAAAAACTTTTTTTTCTTGTGATGAGAACTTTTAAGATTCTCTTGGCAACTTTCAAATTTGAAATACAATATTGACTATAGTGACCACACTGTACATTACATCCCATGACGTATTTATTTCATAACTGGAAGTTTGTACCTCTTGACTCCCTTCATCCATTTTGCACCCTCCCCACAACTGCCCTCCTCGAGAGAGCGGTTTTTTTTGTTTTTTTTTTTTGCCGTACGCGGGCCTCTCACTGTTGTGGCCTCTCCCGTTGTGGAGCACAGGCTCCGGACGCGCAGGCTCAGTGGCCATGGCTCACGGGCCCAGCCACTACGCGGCATGTGGGATCTTCCCAGACCGAGGCACGAACCCGTGTCCCCTGCATCGGCAGGCGACTCTCAACCACTGCGCCACCAGGGAAGCCCGAGAGAGGGGTATTTTTGAAGACATGTTTAAGAGGTAGGATTGACAGGGCTTGATGTTGGGTTGGATGGTAGAGGGAAAAGGTAAATGTCAAGGTTTTTGGTGGCATAGCTGGATGAATGATGATACCATTCCCTGAGCAAGGGCCCTGGAAGATGATCACTTTTACGGAGGGGGGTGCAGGGGAAACGAGCATGAATTCGGGAGTAAATGCTTTGAGTTTGAGGTGCATTTGAGACATCTAGTTGCTATCGCATAGGCAGTGGAATATTTGGGTCCTGAGTGTGGAGAATTCTAAGCCAAATATAGAAACGCTTGACTCGTGTACTTCCAGGTGGTTATTGACATGTCAGCAGACGATTGCCTGGGAAAGGCGTGTGGAGTGAGGAAGGCTCCAAAGCCCAGCCAGAGGGAGAGGCCACAGTAGCAAAAGGGACTGACCTCTAGTTACAGCAGAAAGGAAGAGGATGGATGCAGATGTACTGAGGTTTGTGAGCTCGCCTTCTGGAAGATGAGAGTGTTTCCTTTGATGGCTCCTGTGTTCTTTGTGAAGTAGGAAGTAAGGCGGTTGGTTTGGAGAGAGGAAGAGTTCCGAAGTTTTAAGACAGTGGGAAAGTTTTAAGATAACCTTTGTGCAAAATGAGTTGATCAAGGACACAGTAGGACTGCTGCACAATGTGGTGTCCCCAAGAGGCTGGGGACTTTGAGCAAGGCGTGAACTTCGGCACTTCTCCCTGGAGCGGTTGTTACCACTGTCATCTCCCCGCTGGGCTCCTGCAAGAGCCTTCCCCCTCGCTTCTCTGCCTCCTTTCTCTGTCCCCCCTCTTCCCAACCCACCTTTCCTACAAAGCACCTAGAGCTATCTTTGAAAAGTATAAATTGGACTGTGTTACTTCCCTGTCCAGAGCCCTGCGGTGACTTCCTCTTGCACTAAGCATAATTCAGCCCAGTCCTTACCCTTGTGTTAACGCTGTGTCACGTGAACTGGCTTCACTCCTACCACTCTCCAGTTCAGCCATGCTGACCCTACTGCTTCTTGAACAAGTCAGACACATTCCCATCTTGTGGTCTTTGCACTTAACTGTTCTCTCAGTCTGGAACATTCTTTCTCACATCTTTCTCTTGTCTGCTTGTTCTCCTTTCTTCATTCAGGTCTTTGCTCAAATATCATTTTTCAGATAGGCCTTCCCCGACGACCCTGTCTAAAGTAGCACTGGGTCAGCTCAACCCCTTACGCTGTTTCACTTTTCTCTGTACCTCTAATCACTTCCCAACTAGATGTAAGCGCCATGAGGTCAGGGATTTAATTTTGTAATCTGCTATATATTTCTAGCACCCGTAACAGTGCCCAAAACACAGCGGGCACTCAGTAAATATTTGCTGAATGAATGAATGAACAAATGGATGTATTCATTACCTGTGTTCTCCCTAAAATGTTTGTTCCTTGAGGGTAGAGACTTCGTCCTGATTTCTCTTTACATGTATCTCCACTGCCCAGTGACATAAATCAGAGTATGTTGCTTTGCTGTTGTTGACTGAATGAAGGAATCATGTTGTATAATGGAACCAGTCTGCCCTGCTGTGTGCCTCTCCCTCCAGCATGCCCGGTGGCACCACCCATTCACCTCTCGACTCAAACTTCCGTCCCACCAACCCATTGACAGAACCCTTATTAAAACTGATCTGGGGGCTAGACCCACTGGACGTGTTCTCAGACTTGTTATTCCTTTGTGGGTCCTGTTGTCCCTGCCTCTGCCTCCCGCCTCCCACCTCTGCTGACACTGCCCAGGTTCCGGCTTCATCGGTTCTCAGGCAACACAGTTACCTTCCAACTGGTCCCCCTGCTTCCAGGGCACTTGATCTCACCTTTCACACTGTTGCCTGGATGACCTGTCTAAAAGACAAAAGCAAACAAAAACCAAGTATGGCATCTAGGCGACAACTGAAAATTTGAACCCTGAATATTTGATATTTACTATTTAAGGAATTTACACATATAAATATATATTAATGTATATTATATAAATATATATATTTATATATGTTAGTTGTGTTACTAGGAATGATATCATGACTGGGAACATAGTATTTTCAAAATAATAAAGGGGTAGGGGAAGTGGATGGGGTGTGGATGGGATGCGATCGGTCGTGGGTTGATGGTTGTAGCTGGGTGATGGGCACGTGGGAGCTCATAATATTATTAACTATTTTTTTGTATGTTCGAAATTATCTGGGGTAAAAGTTAAAAAAAAAAAATCCAAGTGTGATCATATCCGTCCGCTGGAAAATCTTCAGTGACTACTTAGGCCAAAGTCCAAACTCAGATGGTCCGCCTGGTTTTCTGCCCTGAGCCTGACACCACGTCGCTCCTCAGGTCTTGCCTTTTGTCTTTTCATGCCTGTGTCCAGCTCTGTGGAGTCTGAGTGCCTGGATTCGCAGTGCCCCTTCCTGTCTCTGCCTTGGTGTGTGCTGCTGCTCAGCCTGGAACGCCCCCCCCCCCACCCTTTGGCTTTTCCTAGCCCTTCTATACCTAGATCAGGTATCACCCTCTCCAGAAGGCCCCCCCGGGGGGAGTGCAAGGGAGCACTGCTCTCATTATTGTAATTGTCTGTCTCCCTCTGTTAGACTCTCAGCTCGTTGAAGACAGGGGCAGTCTGTGTCTCTACAAGTGCTTGGCACCCAGTAAATGATCATGGGATAAGTGGTTG
The DNA here is from genome assembly GCF_005190385.1 of Monodon monoceros. Classification (NCBI taxonomy): domain Eukaryota; kingdom Metazoa; phylum Chordata; class Mammalia; order Artiodactyla; family Monodontidae; genus Monodon; species Monodon monoceros. The sequence continues at coordinate 3,029,021 of NW_021703783.1, forward strand.
GTTATTCATCTTTAAACTCCCAACACCCAGCATGGTGCTTAACACGTGTTCGATAAGTGTTCATTGAACGAATGTTGTTGAGTGTGAAACTACTGTGTATTGCCTTGGTGGTGCAGGTGTAGGAAGCTGATGTAGGTACCACCTCATAATCTTGGGGTAGGGCTGCTGGCTGCTAGCAGAATCGGCTGGCACAGTGTGAGGCAGAGCTGGGGAATCAGCAGATTGTTTTCTCCCAGCTTTTGTTTCTTCTCCACAGGCATGGGTTGGAAGCGGAGACTCTCCCTGGACCTGACCACAACCAGCATCATGCAGTTACTAACTGCTCTACCCTCACCTGTTGATGCCTCCCAGGAAAAAACGCCGCCAAATTTCCCAGAAACCCCAGCTGCTATTCTGCCAACAACCACTGGAGGGCCCCAAACACTGCTATGGGTCTCCCCAGCTTCCTATCACCCACACTAGACAGGTGCCCAGCAAGCCCGTTGACGACAGCACCATCACTTCCTGGGTAGGCCATGGGATTCTTGCCTTGACTTTTCCTCTGCCAGGCTTCTCACGCTGCCATGTGGAGACTCGTGGGCGCAGGGACAAGGAGGTGGTGTACTCCTTTCTGTCCTCAGCCATGTTCTCTGGTTTATCTTTTTTCCTGAGTTCAGACTGAGGCGTGGGTTGATTGGAATTGGAGTCTTTCCCGCGCCCCACATTCCCCTGTAAGAGTTCAGTATAAAAGTTTCGCTGTCCAGTAGCTGGGTGAGAAAGCCAGAGAAATATCAGAACAAGTAAAAAATGAGATTGTTCCCTGAGCTTCCCGTGAGACGTGGAGTTTTTAGCTAAGTACTCTATTTACTGTTTAAATGACCAAACGTTGAAGAAGAATCCTCAGAAATGGCATATGTTCTATTTTGACAGTTTAAAAGCCCTGGGAAGAGAACACAGCTACCGCATGTCAGGGAAGTAGTGTAGCAAAAGAGCCAGACAAAAGCCTAAGAGAGCTTAATAAGTGTGCTTTGCCCACGATTGCTGGGGAGAACCAGAGCCCTGGCTTCAGGACTGGGGAAGAAACATACATGTTAGAACCCTGTTGATGAGGAGGAATGAACATGTGAACATGTATCGAGTCCTCACTATGTGCCACGCCCCCTGCTATTTGCTTTCCGTGCCTGATCTCACTCCCCGTTCTTTCCTTCAGCCCTTCGTCCTTCACTGGGGCCTTCTTGGTGTCAGGTGCTCTGCTAGGGCTGGGGATCGATGGTGAATAAGACTGCTGGGCCCGCTCTCAGAGTTGAAACATAGACAGTTAAGCGTGTTGCAGCCGTATGGTATGATGAAGCAAAAGAGGCATTGTCCCCGTTCTTGCACAGGAGGGAACTGAAAGCCAGGGAGATTGAGTAACTTGCCCAAAGCCCGTATCCCTTGGATACTGTTATCCAAATAGACAGCTGCTTTTGTTTTGTGTCCATTGCTGTTATGGGCCCCCATTTAGGATTCTGGTCATGGGATGCAGTTTCCTTAGGTTTGTATTTGGTAGTTGGTGCTCTTCACTTTTTTTTTTTTTCTTTTGGAATCCTTAGGTATCACCTCAGTTTGATACAACAGCAGAAAGCTGGTTCCCGGTCAACAGGAAACGTCATTGCCGAGACCAGGCAAGGCGTTCAAGTCGACAGTCTACCAGCTCCAAGTTTCCACACCTAACATTTGAGAGTCCACAGTCTTCTGCCAGTTCAGCCAGACCTGGGATCCCCCTAGTCAGGGACTGTCCCGGTCAACCAGAAAAGGACATTTCTGGAAGGCCCTTGGTTCCCATGCTCAGCCCCCAAAGCTGTGGGGAGCTGTCAGCACATGCACTTCAGAACTTCCCTTATGTGTTCATACCACCGGATATCCAGAGCCCAGAGTCCTCAGGGCAGGGAGGGCCCATTCCCTCGGTGCAGAGGGAAAACAGCCTTCCCAGCTGCTCCCTTCACACAAGCACGCCCAAGAGCCCAGACCCCGGGCCTGTTCTGGTTAAAGACACTCCTGAGGAGAAGTACGGGATAAAGGTCACATGGAGGAGGCGGCGACACCTGTTCACTTACCTCAGGGAGAGGGGGAAGCTGAGCAGAAACCAGTTCCTTGTGAAAAACTGACTGGGTTTCTCGGACATCCGTGGTCTCAAGAAATTGATTGCTGGAGTCAAAAGGGAATTGAATTCCCAGATTTGCTTTTTAAAATATCTTGTGTCATAAACAGTTTTAGTGTCATAAACAGTTCACTTCGTATTTTCCTTGTATTAGCTGTTTAAAATTTTTAAATATCTTGTAACTGTTTAAAAAGTCTAAATAAATAAATGGCTGCAGAAAGTTTTTAGAGAACCCTGCTTCTGTCACTAATGCAGCAGTACTGCCCCCTCTACAAATGGTCTTTCTCAATTGTTCCCTTTAACCACTGCTTATTCATCCTTTTAAACACCTCATTCAAACTAATTCATTCCACATGTCTGAGTACCGACTCAGTGACCGCTTCCTCTGTGACCAGATGCACGGAAAAACTCGAAGCAAACTGTGACTTTTTGTAGTTGAGCTGCTGTCTCTGCAATCTTGGCTTATCTGCTGAGAGGGCTGGAAGAAGAAAGGGCAGCAAGCCTGTTTTAATGAGTCAGTGGGACCACGGGAGATAAAGGGGACATAGGTTACTTAGGGTTACTATGTTTTGAATTATTGTTTCCAACTGTAGTAATCTGTAAATATTAAATAGGGTGGGAAAACGATTTCTTGTAACTGTTTAAAATGTATGTAAATAAATGTATAATCTTTTCAAATACTACTTTTTATTGGAATTCATGTAGAAGGACTGCCTGGTCAACAAAATGTCTCAATTTTCCTTCCACCCATACAAGTAGCATCTCATTCAACTCCATTCCGTCAGCCTTCAGAACCTAGTCTGTGTCAGGTCCAGCCCGAGCTAGACAAGCAGGGATTATTTTAAAGATGGGGGTTTGAAACACAGATAACCGTGTTCGGGGTCACACAGTGAGTGGAGGCTGACCAGAGAAAGCAGTGCTCGGCTCTCCTAGCTTGTGCCAAATTTTCTGCCTTTTAGAGGCTCAAAACCAGTGTGGGGACAAGTTTGGCCTCGAAATGGAACGCCGCAAAGTCAGCACGCGATGAGTTTTGACGGGATGTTCTGTAGGGACTGTAATGCTGCATATAAGTTGGGGACAAGATTTACTGGATCCGACAGCGGATCTCTTTATGGGATACTGATGCTCGAAGACGGCCGGTAGGCTGCCGAGGGCGGTAGACGGAAAAGATCGTCAGGCGGGTGTGCAGGACAGGTCCGGGGACGCCCTAAAAGCTTGGGCTGGACTAGCGGAGGGGGCGCAGACGCAGTTGGTTGGGAAGGGCTGCCGGGCGAGCAAGCGTGGTTCCGGGAAGTCCTCGGGGTCCGGAGGGGGCGGCCCCCATGAAGCGCCCTGGGAGGCCTCCGGGTATGGACCGCTGGGTGAGGGCAGCCTGGGCGCGCGGCGGTTGCTGGGGGCTGGGCGGCTCCTCCAACCCAGCTGCGCGTAGCAACCAGCGCGCAGCAACCCGTCCGTAGCAACCCTCCCGCGGCGCCGCCACCGCCCCTAGCAACCCACCCGCGGGGGCGGTGGGGAGCAGCGGGCGCGCGGACCAATGGATGCGGAGCGGTGGGAGCGCGATGGCCAATGGGCGGCGGCGACAGTGCGAAGTGCTGTTGCGGGGCTGGGCCGCTGCGCCAGGCTAGCCCCCAGCGCCCCCAGCGGCCGCCGCGCGGGTGTGGACAAGGTCGCTGCTCTCGGGGCAGCGGGATGGAGGCGTCGCGCCGGCGGCCGGCGCCCCGCGGGGACAGGTCAGGAGCGGTGGCGACGAGCGGAGGCTGAAGGGGGCCGTAGCGGTCCGGGCTGGGAGCCGAGGGGAGTGCGGGAGGCTGGGCGGCGGGAGACGAGTGGGGGCGGCGTGCGGGCAGGGGGCCGCCCGCGCCGAGGGCCGGCTCGTGTCCAGTCGCGCCGGCACCCGCGGGGTGGGTCCGGCCTCGTCAGAACGCGTCCGTCAGGGGCTGCTCCGCCTGGGCCGGGGGTGCAGGGTGGTTCCGGGGGCCAGCGGAGCGGCCGTGGTGGTGGCGGCATCCCGCCCCAGGGCCAGTGCTCCGGAGGGGTGAGCGCGGGCCGGGCCGGGCCTGTAGGTTCGGCCGGGATCCCGAAGCGTGGATGCGGGCGGGTGGGGTGGAATCACGGCTTCGCCTGGACCCGAGCCCGTACACGCCGCCCACGCCCGCCTGCTGCCCGGTACCGCCTGGTCGCGGGTCAGCAGCTGAAAACCACTCTAAAGCTTGTCGCCCAGGTAGCCTTGCCGCGGACAAGACCCGTTTTTCTCTTTCGTCGGGTTTTATTTACGTGAGAGCAGCGCTCTGTGAAGTTGGTTTACTGCTTTTTTTTTTTTTCTTTTCCCTGAAGTCAAGAGAAGAAGAATCTGCGTTTCCAGGTATAAATATGGAAGCGCCAGGAGGAGATCCCGTTAAAATTCAGCATCGTCGTTGAATTCGGATGGTGCTCGCTCACTTGTGGGCATTCGGTCAGTCTTAAGTGAGTGAATTTAAGGCAGTAAATTTCCCGGCTACCAGATGTATGGTGTGACTCATGATTTTTGGAAGGAAAAATGGAATTGACTTTGAAATTGAGACCAGGAGGCAAAGAGGTTTTTAAGTTTTTGGACCTGAAGTTTCAATGGATAATTTTAAAGTTTGTCCCTCTTTTTCTTCCCAAAGAAGCCAGCTCTTTAATTTTAAAGTGGACCTCAAAGGGGAATGTGTGAGTCACCAAGTGTTTCTTCTGCTGTAGGTTCAGTCACTGGTTAACTGACTTGTTGCCGAGAGGGAGTGGAATTAATGTCTCTGACTTTTTTGGCTTCCGGTTGTGTGTTTAGGACGTTTTTGCTGAAATACATGGATAGAGTCTTTGGTATTAGTACCTTTCAGTGTGAAGGATAGCATCTGACTTTCAAGTTTCCCGTGACTTTTTTTTTTTTTCTTCTTTGAATGATGAGACCATTTTCCCATGAGGCAGAGTTATTTTCAACAAAGTAGAAAAATTATGAACAAACACTACTTCAAACATTTTTCCTGTATCTGAAATATTTAGTGGAAATTGGAGATGGAATTGGAAACAGCACTCTCAGATTCTTGGCTGAGGTTAGGTGCTTGTACTGTAGATTCCCCTGGAGATGACAGTGGTCGGCTAGTTGCTGGAACTTGAGCCTCTCTGGCCTTCTGTTCCTGATACAGGGTTGAAGATGTGATGAGAGAGACTTCTCCACGTGATGTGACCTTGTGACCCAGGGTTGACTGAGAAAGTCCTAGTGTATGGTTTGTCCATATGCTGTGATTTTTCTGCAGAAATACAAACAGCAGTGATGGCTGGAGGTTATGTCTTGGCCAGGCTTGTTATCCTCTCTCAAGTTCTCTCTTTTTCAAAGGCTTCATCAGATGAACTAATTGTTGGCAGACAGACTTACCCAGTGCTTAAAAATACTTAGATTAACTAATACGTGACTACAGTATGTTTGGCAGATATCAAAAGCTACAGTAAAAGCCTAATAACGTCTAACATGCATGTATTTCTTCAAATACGAAGGCTACATAGAGACCTAGGAAGGAGAGAAGAATCCCTGTAATAAATTTCCTTTCCACGCAGACAGACTCAGACGTTTTTGGAATACTTTTCGCTTCTGGCTTCTCTTATTCTTTCCTATGGAAATGCTGCTGTTTTCCCTGCCTTTGTGCCCACTGAAAGAAGAAGTTAACATTTCTTCTTACCAAGAGGAAAAGTATGCTTGAGTTACTCAGAAGAGGAGCTGAAGCTGCCTTGCTTCTCCATGTTTGAGGATTTTAGGACTAGAAGGGGCCTTGATAATCCTTAGTTCTATTCAAGAGTAGTTCTCAGTGGAATTGTTAAGGCTTCTTTCCAACTAAAATTTCCTGTGGTCTGCTTTTACTTCCTCTGAGTCAGTTCGCTAGGAAGCAGCTCTCTGTGCTAAGTCCATGCTGCCTCGTCAGACTTTCTTACTGTTAGTAGAGGCCGCACCACGCTCCTGTCCCGGCTGGAGCTGGAATCTGCTGACGCTTGGGAAGAGACACACTGCCCACATTCCGATGGCTGTGCTGTCTTGATTAACTCTTAGTGCTCGTTATGAGTCTTGATAGTGAGGATTGGCATCTCTGACCCTTTGCTTTAGAACTTCTGTGACAACATTAACGATTATCGTTGTATCATAGAAGTCACGAGGACCCCTGGAAGGCCACAGTTCTGAAGGGGATTGCATTAGTACTTTAGTTGTTTATCAGGTGGCCCTTGCTGTTTTACCACAAGGCATTGTGGCGAGGGGGAAGCGCTGGAGGCTTCCACTGGGTTCCTGAGCTCTCGTCCCAGCTTTTCCACTGTCCAGCAGTGCGATGTTGAAGCACTCATCTACTTCTTTGGCTTCAGTTTTCTCCTCTGGAATAATAGGGCTTCTTCAGATTCCCTCCATGATTTATACTGAATTAAGAAAATAACATATTTTTAACTGCACATAGCTCAGATGTCCAAAGGTACAAAATGATATTCAGTGGAAAGTATGTCTTCTTTTCTCATTGTCTTCGTGTCACTTAGTTCGTTCATTGGCAGGTTTCTTAGGGGGATCTTCCAAAGGTATTCTGTATATTAAGTAATCTCTTCATTTTCCTTTCCTCCTCTTAAAACGTGATGATTTTGAGGGCTTCCCTGGTGGCGCAGTGGTTGAGAGTCCGCCTGCTGATGCAGGGGACACGTGTTCGTGCCCCGGTGCGGGAAGGTCCCACATGCCGCGAGCGGCTGGGCCCGTGAGCCGTGGCCGCGGAGCCTGCGCTCCGCAATGGGAGAGGCCACAACAGTGAGAGGCCCGCGTACCAGGGGGAAAAAAAAAAAGTGATGATTTAGAGTTTTAGGGTAGAATACGATAATCTAAACTCTGATATCTGCATTCGTCATGGGCAAGATATATTTTTAGACTGTGAACTATAGTTCCTTCAGGTTTTTTTTTTTCTGTGATAATTAATGTGTAGAAAATAAGGCTTGTAGGAAGAAAACAAGAATTATTTTTCAGACAAGCTTCCTGAAAAATAAATCATTGCTTCTTAGATTTGCTGGAAGAAATGTCAATAAATATATAGTTTGCCTTTGATTTTAGGTTTTAGAATGAAGCAAGTTTATAGAGGGCTGACTTGTTTTCCAATTGAAATTCAGTGTAATTTTGTTACGGCAATTTGATATGTCATATAAGCCAGGGGCAAAGTAGAAGGAGATGTTTTGACTGAGTGAAGTTGGCAAGCTGTGCTTTTAAAAAGGGAGCTCTGTCAAGATGAAACGATCAATAATGATGGCTTACATTTGTGTATCCTTTGCAGTGTTCTTAGAGCTTTCATGTACACGATCTCTTTTGAGCTTCACAACTCTGAAGAAAGCACGGCCCCTGTTATCTTTGTTTTATAGATAGGGAAATTAAGGCTCGGAAAGGGTGTGATATAGCTAAGTTACAAGACAAAGTAAATGATGTAATCAAAACTAAAATCTAGAAGTAAAACTGGGCTTTTGACTTCTAGTCTCCGCTCTTCTTTTTCTCAATTATTATCAAAATATGTGTTCCAGATATTTCTGGATGCCATTTGTGCACATAAATGATTACAACTGATACTGATTACATCCTAGTAATTATTTTTAGGGCAAACAGTTGAAGAAATTGGACATTTTAGCAAAGTACAAATGAGTATTAATTTCATCCAATGGAATGGGAGTGGAAATATTTATTTGGTGTTGTTAGGCCAAAAAATGTACTTTCACCTTTACACAAGAGAGAAGGGAAATAAGTAACATTACTGGAGAGAAACTATAACCCCTGAGGAAAGGAGAATCCAGCAGAAGGTGGAGTGCACTGTGATTCTGAGTAATGTCCTTTTTTAAATCTATAAAGAATAAATGGGGGGACTTCCCTGGTGGTTCGGTGGTTAAAAATCCACCTGCTAATGCAGGGGACATGGGTTTGAGCCCTGGTCCGGGAAGATCCCACATGCCGCGGAGCAACTAAGCCCGTGTGCCACAACTACTGAGCCCACGTGCCACAACTACTGAGCCCGCACGCCTAGAGCCTGCAACAAGAGAAGCCACCGCCGTGAGAAGCCTGCGCACTGCAACGAAGAGTAGCCCTCACTCGCTGCGCGACTAGAGAAAGCCCACGCGCAGCAACGAAGACCCAACCCAGCCAAAAAGAAAAAAAAAAAAGAATAAATGGGTTCTTGAACTTCTGGATCGAGTCATTCATTTTAAATAACCTTTCTGTTTGGCTCGCTTAAAAGAATGCTTTTTGCTTTTGCTCTGTGGGACATGCAAAATGGAGAGGGCTTCATGTAAAGCAGTTTTCCTTGCTGCATTCTCTGGGGCCAAATGAATCATCTGATCGGTTGCCAAGTTTTCCTTCTCATTGCCTCTCTCTCCCCAAGCAATTCTCCCTTCTCTCTGCTTGTCTCTACTAAATGGGCTTCTTCGGAAATGGATCTTCATTCTCTAGCGTCAATTAAGTTAGCTCCAGATTGTGGCAGTCGTTCAAGTAGAAGACAGCTGAGCCTAGAATATTAACCGTTCTCTGCTGATGAGGGGGGTTAGATTTCTAAGGAGTCTTTCTGGCCGTTCGAATTGATCTTTATGTGCCTTTTCCCAGAAGCAATGTTTCGTTCCAGCCAGATGTGCTCTTAGGTCTCAGTGCACGTGAAAATGTGGCCTCCTATATTGACATTTGGGATTTGGACAAGGTGAATCTATTTGTCAGTTGACTGAGAGAAAATTCCTTTTTTAATAGCTGTTGACCCCCCTACCTGACCCTGTAATCAGTTCAGACACAGTGAAATCTGATGACTCTTTTCCGGTAGTATTTATACCGTAGTCAGCCACTCCCAAGGGCTTCTTCAGAACCCATTCGCTAGCTTCGAAATTCTGCCGCCTAAAAGTACCAGTGTGGGGGGGGAAGTACCAGCGAACTGGCATTTTGACTGAAAAGATTCTTGGGAGACTTACTGAAATACCATAATAATGAAATCCCAGACTCCCTGCTGACCATTTGAATATTTGTGGTCCAGAGGTGCAGGTCTGCAGGCTGAGGCAGGTGGCACTGGGACTTGTGGTTGAATTCTAGCTCTTCCACTCCTCTGCTGTCTGACCTTGAGCAGATGGCTTCCGCTCTGAGTGTGATACCTCTGTGAAATGGGATTGTAGGTTTATTGTGAGAATTAGATGAGATGGGATGTAGAGTATTTAATGTAGTTTCTGGCACGCAGTAGTTATTTACTAAATGGAACTGTACTGCACCTGGCAATGTGACAATGTATTAATGTTTCAATATCAATAAAAATTCAAAATTTTGAAGATTTATTTAATACAAGGAGAAATCTAGAAATGTTTAGGTTTCCAGCATTAGAAAGGCTATAAAGAAGTTTTAAAAAGGTGGTAATATCATGGTGAAATTATTATTATTATTATTTTTTTGCGGTACGCAGACCTCTCACTGTTGTGGCCTCTCCCGTTGCGGAGCACAGGCTCCGGACGCGCAGGCTCAGCGGCCATGGCTCACGGGCCCAGCCGCTCCGCGGCATGTGGGATCTTCCCAGACCAGGGCACGAACCCGCGTCCCCTGCATCGGCAGGCGGACTCTCAACCACTGCGCCACCAGGGAAGCCCATGGTGAAATTATTTAAAGTCCTGTCAGTGAAGACAAGATTAAGGTAATACATTTGTTTGTAGGCTTAAAAAAGTTGTAATGTAGGGACTTCCCTGGCGGTGCAGTGGTTAAGACTCTGCGCTTTCACAGCAGGGGACACGGGTTGGATCCCTGGTCAGGGAACTGAGATCCTGCATGCCATGCGGTGTGGCTAAAAAAACAAAAAAAGTTGTAGAGCAAAAATCTTATATGATAGCAGTCGTTGCATTTATTGAGTGCTTATATGGGCTAAATCTCATTTAATCTTCACAGTAACTTTCTGATTTAGTGCTCAGTTATCCTCATTTTGTAGATGAGGTTAAGTTGTGTTAGAAACCACTCTAACCACAGACCCGTGCTTCCCTAAATGGGGAATTTGACCCTTTCGTTTGTTCTGCGCCGGGGGTCAGCAAACCTATCCTGTAAGGAACCAAATGATAAATATTTTGTACTTTGTGGGCCATACGGTCTCTGTCCCAGCTCCTCAGCTTTGCTGTTTGTTCTAGGGTAAAAGCAGCTGTAGGGAATACATAAAGGAATGTGCAGTAAATGAAAGAGTGTGGCTGTTTCAGTAAGGCTTTAGCTATAGACAGTAAAATTGAATGTGATATAACTTGTGCATGTCATAAAATATTATTATTCTGATTTTTTTTTAACCTTTTAAAAATGAAAAAAACATTCTTAGCTTACGGGCAATACGGACATACGCAGTGGGCTGAATTTGGCCCAGAGGCTGTAGTTTGCAGACCCCTGTGCTGAGTTACAAGATAAGGATGTTTCTTCCTGGACAGTCATATTTATTCATATTATGAATATTATTATAAGACAGAAGTGGGGTTTTTGTTAAAATAGAGCCAGTAATAATGTAATGTAGAATGCAAAGTTAAATTAATTTTCAGGGTAAAACTTGAGGTTCTAAAGATAGAGTGTTGTAGATGGTTTCTTTGGGCTATACTTCCCCTCCTTTCCCTATGAAATCACTCTCTTCAGCTGTTAGAGGCACTTTGATGGAAATATTGCCTGAACAAACCGACATAAACATCAGTGTGCCAATAATAGATTATTAGATATAAAATTAGACTTTAAAGGCTATTTATATGTCCATAAGTTGGAGGGAAGTGATGACTAGTGACTGGTTCTGTGAAATCACAAAAGTAAAACATGGGGTATGGAAAGCTTTCCTGTTTCACTACTCTTGTCTCTGATTTACAGCTGCTGTTGTAATTACTAATTATAATTATAAATGTATAATTACTCATACTCTTTTACTCTCAAAAATGTCTAGTTTGGAAAAGAAGGTTTTTTTGATACCCTACCTTTGAGGCGACTTGTTGACAGTTTGTGTATATCCTGGAGTTCTGTGCCTGTGGACATCACACACATCTTTTTTTTTTTTTTTCCCCACTTGGAAAAATATAATCTTTATATACTGAAAATACAGTATATATACTGTACCTTATTTTTAATAGCTATATTGAGGTATAATTTACATACTGAAAAATACACCCATTTTAAGTATGCAATTCAGTAGTTCTTAGCGTATTTGCAGAGTTTTGCAACTATTACCAAAATCTAATCTTAGAACATTCCCATCATACACACCCCCCCACCAAAGAAACCTGCCCATTTACAGTCATTCCCTTGTCCCCTCCCCTACTCCTAGCCCAAGACAGCCACTAATCTACTTTCTGCCTCTACGGATTTGCCTCCTCTGGACATTTCATATAAGTGGAATTGTATGATACGTGGTATTTTGTGACTGGATTCTGTGACTGTGACTTAGCAAAATGTTTCTGCGGTTCATTCATGTTATTATGTGCTGCATATATCAGTACTTCATTCCTTTTTATTGCTGAATAATATTCTCTTGTATGGCTACGCCACGTTTTGTTTATCCATTCCGTTAATTGATGGGCATTTGAATTGTTTCCACTTTTTGGCTATACCGAGTAATACTGCTATATGACCACTCGTGTCCAGGTCTTTGTGAGAACATGTATTCTCACTTCTCTTGCGTATACATCCAGGTAGGGCTGTCGGGTCATGTGGTGACTCTGTTTTACAGCTTGAGGAACTGTCAGACTGCTTTCCAGAATGGCTGCGGCAGTTTATGGGACCACCAACAAGTTTCCCTGCATCCTCGCCAATGCTTGTTATTGTCTGCCTTTTTCATTATTGTTGTCCTAGTGGATGTGAAATAGCATCTCATTGTGGTTTTGATTTGTTTCCCTAACGATGAATAATACGAAGTTTTGTTTTTTTTTAATTAATTTATTTATTTTTGTTGCATTGGGTCTTCGTGGCTGCGCAGGCTTTCTCGTTGCGGCGAGTGGAGGCTAGTCTTCCTTGCTGTGCGCGGGCTTCTCATTGCGGCGGCTTCTCCTGCTGCAGGGCTTGGGCTCTAGGCGTGCGGGTCGCAGTAGTTGTGGCAGGCGGGCTCAGTAGTGGCTCGCGGGCTCTAGAGCGCAGGCTCAGTAGTTGCGCACGGGCTCCGTGGCATGTGGGATCTTCCCGGACCAGGGCTCGAACCCGTGTCCCCTGCATTGTCAGGCGGATTCTTAACCACTGCACCACCAGGGAAGTCCCTATGAAGCATTTTTTTCATGTGTTTATTGGTCACTCCTGTATTTTTAGAGAAATGTTTATTCATTTACTTCGCCCAGTTTTAATTGGGTTATTTGTCTTTTCATTAATTGTAAGAGTTCTATATATATTCTGGATGCAAGTGCCTATCAGATAAACGCTTTGCAAATATTATCTCACCTATAGATCGTATTTTCAATTGCTCATAGTGTCATTTGACATGTGAATATTTTTTATTTTGATGTACACGTAGTCCAATTAGTTAATTTTTCTCTTTATTCCTTTTGCTTTTGATGTTGTGTCTAAGAAGTCAGTGCCTAGCCCAAGCCTACAAAGATTTACTCCTGTGTTCTAAGGGTTTCAAAGTTGTAGCTCTTATATTTAGGTCTTTGATCCATTTTGAGTTAATTTTTATGTATGCTGTGAGGTAGAGGTCCAGATTCATCCTTCTGCATGTGGATATCCAGTTGCCCTAGGGCCGTTTGTTGAAAAACTGTTGAGCCTTTTTTTTTTTTAGTAAATATTTTTTATTCATTTTAATTAGATTTTAAGCTCCTTCTCTCTTTGGAGGCTTTTAAAAAGAAAACCGAATTAGGTCCACTTCAATGTCCACTGATTTTCTTTTATGAAACTTGTATGATGCCAGCAGGTCATACCTTAGCTCCGCAATAATATCTATCTTGATTTTCTGTTCCGCAGCTTTCTTTTGAATACGTTCTCTAGTGAGGATTTGTGTAAAGAATATACTGCTGTTCTTGCCATTTCCAGAGCAGTCTTCAGAAAGGCCATATCTGTCCCTTTATTATTTTTGGTCCCAAAGGGAGGATTCATAATTACTGTATCAAATGACTTGGACATTCTGTTAGATAATGAGCACACATCACACTGAACCATGTCAACATTTGTTAACTCAGACTCTTCTACATTCCTATTAAATATTTCCAGTGCATCTTCATCTATGGCAAATCCAACACACAGCCCTGCTCCCAGCATTGCAGTTCCGATGCTAAGCACTCCACAGCCACATCCTAGATCTGCAACCACTTTATTTTCAGTGTCATCATGTGTGTTATGAATTGTATAGAGCATACATGCTGCAATGTGCGGCCTGGTTGGATGCTGTTCTAGAAGGAGCTTGGGCTTTTCGAATCCATCCACTTGTTGCAGGTGACTGTCTAGTTCCCTAAGCCTTAATTTCTTCATGTTTTAAAAAGTGTGCGTTGGCAGGGTTTAACGGCGCTGGATCTGCAGAGGAACCTACTTCACCTGGATCTCCCCGCCAACTCTGATCCCCTGCCCCTTTTTCAGCGCTGCGGGCTGAGGGCCAGCCTGGGAACGCAGGGCACGAAAAGTACACCTGGCTCAGGCGGTTCTCGCTCTCCTCCCCGCGCCAGCGGTGGGCAGAGTCCTCGGCCAGCCTTCCACCCGCCTCCAGGGTACCCCGGGCCGAGATTGGACTGGAGTCGCTGAGGGCTCCTCACGCCGCGTCTCTGCCTGAGCCTTTTTTTTCGGTACGCGGGCCTCTCACTGTTGTGGCCTCTCCGGTTGCAGAGCACAGGTTCCGGGCACGCAGGCTCAGCGGTGGCCATGGCTCACGGGCCCACGGGCCCAGCCGCTCCGCGGCATGTGGGATCTTCCCGGACCGGGGCACAAACCTGCGTCCCCGGTATCGGCAGGTGGACTCCCAACCACTGCGCCACCAGGGAAGCCCTGCCTGAGCCTATTTTTTAAACCAAAGTGTCATAGATTGCTTTACAACTCAGTACTTTAGATTCACCTTATTCTTTTTAATGACCACAAAGTATCATTTTTCATAAATGTAACTTATTAATTGCTCACCTGTTGACAGACATGAATATTATGTTCAGTTTTTTCCTTTTGAAAACAGACAGTATTGCTTGTTATATGTATCTTTGTTGTTAAATGTATCTTTGTATGTTTGGCCGAGTATTTTGTAAATTTAGTATGTTTGGAGATGCAGAGTTTAAATTTTGGTTAAGGCTGCTAAATTTCCCTCCAAAAAGGTTATAAAGTTTTTCTTTAACAGATTATGAATGCCCATTTTGAAGTGGAGCAATTGTCCATTCTTGTTGCTCAGTCCCTTGTATGCACAAAATTAGTGCCCAGTAGGCACCTAGTAAATATTTACAGGTGATAAAGATGAGTGTAAAACTGAGGGGCTATTTGCAATTTGGATCAGAGTCAGTTTAAGCTGATCAGGTAAGGCAAGAATATACAGTTGACCCTTGAACAACGTGGGTTTGAACTGAGTGGGCCCACTTACTTGCAGATTTTTTTTCAATAAATATGTACTGCAGTACTACACGATCTGTGGTTGGTTGTTCAGTTGAATCCTAGGATGGGGAACCTCAGATACAGAGGGCCGGCTGTAAGGTTATATTCAGATGTTGGACTGATTTTTGACTTGAGGAAGTTCGACACCCCTAACCCTCACATCCTTCAAGGGTCAAAGCAGTATTCAACAGCTAACAGCAAATTGATATATCAAAGTAGGAACAATGGTAGCCAAGATTATGTAGCAAACAGAGCATCATTCTTTGTAGATGAAACAAAGCTTGTTGTTTGTTGAGTCCAAGATTTTCTGGCAATTGTAATAGGGAGTTGCCACAGAAACTTTATCAGAAGTATATAATAAAATAAATTTTGATTGACAAGTGCAAGAGATCTGGTTAGAAAAATATAGTTGAATGTGTAATGGGACGATATGCCACCTTGGAGGTGCTACAATTATTAATCATTTGGCTCTCAAATGCATTTTGATAAAAAAATGAACAGTGCAGTGAGTTCAAATTTGAGAATGTGTTTAAAAATCATTGCTGCCAGCTTTTGTCATGTAGAATAATGATCTCAGACTGACTATTTCCGGCCAGCAAACAGACTAAAGGTCTGTTATATGATATAACCAATACTACAGTATAGTTTGAAACTTTGTCCCAATGAAACACATAACTGACAGAGGAAAATAAATGAGAAAACAAAAGAACAGAGCAGAAGCCTCTATCATCCCAGCAACTGGATTGATTGTGCCTCTAAGAGATTTACCTTTCTGATAGTAGACTACGGTATGTGTTCAGCCAGTAGTGTAGGTTCTGTTTTATTAAATCTGTGAAAGTTTCATTTGAGGCTTAAAACTAAAAAACAGTAACAGTTTTTTCCTTTAAAAAAATCATTTTAGGCTTACAGTAACCACTGTTGAAATTATTTCTCATAATTAGGCAAGGTAACAGGTTATTCTTTAAAATTTTATTAATTATTTTCCATAGTCATACAGCTATAAAATGGGGATGATAATATCTTTTACCTACTTCAAAGTCAAATCAAGGGATGATTAATTAGAGTATTTCATTAAGCCATAAGTAAGAGGAATGTTTTTCATGTACCTTTAAAATTCATTCATCACGGGACTTCTCTGGTGATGCAGTGGTTAAGAATCTGCCTGCCAGTGCTGGGAACACGGGTTTGAGCCCTGGTCCAGGAAGATCTCACATGCCATGGAGCAACTAAGCCCGTGCGCCACAACTACTGAAGCCTGTGCACCTAGAGCCTGTGCTCCACAACAGGAGAAGCCACCACAATGAGAAGCCCGCGTACTGCAATGCAGAGTAGCCCCCGCTCGCCGCAGCTTGAGAAAGCACGCGTGCAGCAACGAAGACCCAGTGCAGCCAAAAATAAATAATAAATAAATAATTTATAAAGTTCATTCATCAGACATTTATTTTACGTCCTCCATATTCTAGGCACCACACGCCTTTAGTAATGTTGGTGACGTTAGAAAGTGCTGAGGTTTGTAAGTTTCTTTGGTAATTTTGCTTTTCTTTTGAGTATTAGAAGTGTTTTAATATTTATTTATTTGGCTGCACCGGGTCTAAGTTGCAGCACGTGGGATCTTTAGTTGCGGCATGTGGGATCTAGTTCCCTGACCAGGGATCGAACCCAGGCCCCCTGCATTGCGAGCGCAGAGTCTTAGCTACTGGACCACCAGGGAAGTTCTTGTAACTAGTTTCTGAGACTGAAAAGTATCATTTGTCATGTTGTGAAGCAATATTATAGTCAGCGAAGGAAGTGTTCACTCAGGCTGCTGTTAGGAAAGCCATGGGCTGTGCACAGCCTTCATCTGGCAAGTCTTTTCCTGCTGCACTCCTGGCAGGGTTAGTGTTGACTTCCTGCAGAACCGCGGAAGAAGCCTGTTCAGCTCCCCGCATCCGGGGCCAGATTGCAGCTAGGTGCTGGTTACAGCATCCCTATTATCTGGCACAGTGTAGGATGCAGCAAGAAGCACTCCTTGACTGTGGAGCACCAACGAATGTTGTTATTGGCAGCTAGAAAAATTTATTTATTTATTTTTTGCAGGCTGAGAGAACTTGACAGGAATGTTAAAAGTGCAGAATAGTCGTGGAATCTAGCAGGTCACTGATACATTACTAAATGCTTCAAATTGTTTGGCAGCATGGTCTGTTAGGTACAGCTGTGGACCAGCAATCGAATGAGTAATGTTTTAAGGTAGGCTCTAAGTTTCTCACATATTTGATCTTGGGCACATTTCTTTATTGTTTCATATCATCCGCCTTCCTTAGAAATACTGCATATGTAATTTAGGTGCTAGAATAAAGGACATGTGGATTTTAAGTGTACTCAGTACATGACTGTGAAATAGACATTTAGCAAAATGTCTGTTTTCTTTTTTTCCTCTAATTTCTTATTTTGAAAAAATTTAAATACGCTGGAAAGTTGCAAGAAAAGTACAGTTGATAACCTGTGCCCTTAACGTAGATACACTGCCTTTTTAAAAAATTAATTTATTAATTTTTGGCTGCATTAGGTCTTCGTTGCTGTGCGCGGGCTTTCTCTAGTTGTGGCGAGCAGGGGCTACTCTTCGTTGCGGTGCGCAGGCTTCTCATTGTGGTGGCTTCTCTTGTTGCGGTGCACGGGTTCTAGGCGCGCGGGCTTCAGTAGTTGTGGCACGTGGGCTCAGTAGTTGTGGTGCACGGGCTTAGTTGCTCCGCGGCATGCGGGATCTTCCTGGGCCAGGGCTTGAACCCGTGTCCCCTGCATTGGCAGGCGGATTCTTTTTTTTTTTTTTTTTGTGGTTCGCGGGCCTCTCACTGCTGTGGCCTCTCCCGTTGCGGAGCACAGGCTCCTGACGCGCAGGCTCAGCGGCCATGGCTCACGGGCCCAGCAGCTCCACGGCATGTGGGATCTTCCTGGACCGGGGCACGAACCAGTGTCCCCTGCATCGGCAGGCGGACTCTCAACCACTGCGCCACCAGGGAAGCCCGGCAGGCGGATTCTTAACCACTGCGCCACCAGAGAAGCCCCTGCAGTTTCTTAATCTGCCATAATTTGCCTTTATTGACTTTGATAATTTTGAAGAGTAGACTGTTCCTCACTGTGAGTTTGTCTGGTGTTTCCTCATGATTAAATCAAGACTATGCATTTTTGGCAAGAATCCTTGGAACTTCCCTGGTGGTCCAGTGGTTAAGACTCTGCACTTCCACTCGGCTGTCAAAAAAAAAAAAAAAAAAAAAAAAGAATCCCACAGACCTGATGCTGTGCCCTTCTCAGTGCGTCATATCAGGAGGAACATCATGTTGTTACCTTGCTATTGGTGATGCTAATCTTAATCACTTAGTTAAGATGCTGTCTCCCAGATTTCTCCACTATAAAGGTACTATTTTCCCATTGTAATTAGTAATGATCTTGTGGGAAGACACTTTTTTTTTAACATCTTTATTGGAGTATAATTGTTTTACAGTGGTGTTGGGAAGATATTCTGACACTATGCAAATATCCTCTTTCTCATCGTACTTTCACCTACCAGCTTTAGAATCCATTGATGGTTCTTGCCTGCAGCAGTTATTACTGTAGTATTTCCTAATGGTGATTTTTGATTTCTATCATTCTTTTTATCTTTATTCTCTGGATTTTTTTTTTCTTTCTGTAAGGAAGAGCTGTCCCTTCTCCCCCATTTATTCATTCATTTATTTATTCATTCATATCATTATGGACTCAGATACTCAGAGAAATGTGGCTCCCTCATACTTACTGCCCTATTCCCGTTCTTTCATTATTTCTACCCTGTTCCCACCCAGAAGGGCATTCTCCTGCATGACCACAGTGCTGTTATCGCACACAGGACACTTCCCATTCCTGTTCTTTCCTGATGTGGAGCTCATAGTCTGATATCTTCAGTGCACCAGTGATAGTCTTTACTGTGTGTATGTTGTGGTCCAGAATTCAAGGGCTATGTGTTATGTCTGGTTTCCAGAAATCTCTTAAATTTCCTCTACTTTAACCTAGAACAGTTCTCCAGCCTTTTGCGACGGGGGAGGATCTCTCTTGATATTGATGTTTTTGAAGAGTCCTGACAGTTGTCTTGCAGAATTTCCCTCCATTGGGTTTGATTCCTCCTGAATAGATTTAGGTTAAACATTGTTGGCAGGAATATTACACACATCGTATTGTATTCTTCTCAGTACGTCACATAGGGGATACCTGATATCAGTCTGTCATATCATAGTTGCTGTATCCCATCACTTGGTTAAGGCGATGTCTGTCAGATTTCTTCATTGTAAAGTTACCTTTTCCTCTTTGTAATTAATGTACTCTGTGGGGAGATACTTGAGATTGTGTTGAACATCCTATTTCGCTCAGTGCTTATAGCATCCATCGATGTTTCTTGCAAAAGTCGTTTATTAAATGGTGGTTATAAAATGGTCATATTCTACTTCTGTCATTGATTCTATATTTATTAGTTGATATTAGTCTGGAAGGAAGATCTTTGTTGTGACCTTTATTTATTTACTTAGAGTCAGTATGGATCCTCGGTTTCTGTTTTGAATAACTTTATGGTATAACTCATACGGTTCACCCATTTCAAGTGTACACACTTCTTATGGTTATTAGTATATTTACAAAGATGTGCAACCATCACCACAATCAATTTTAGGACATTTTCATCATCTCAAACAGCTACTCCATGCCCTGTAGCTATTACCCCCCAACTCCCATCCCCCATCCCTAAACAATCACTAATTTACATTGTCCCTAAATTTGCCAATTTCATAAAAACGGAATCATAATATGTGGTCTTTTGTGACTGGTTTCTTTCACTTAGCATAATGTTTTCATGGTTCTCCCATGTTTCAATACTTATTCTTTTTATGGCTGAATGATATTCTATTGTATAGATGGATGTACCAGGTCCATTCATCAGCTGATGGACATTTGGGCTGTCTGCCTTTCGGCTGTTGTGAATAACGCCGCCATAAAAATTGTTATACACAGAACAATGTAAACATACTTAACACTACTGAACTATACACTTAAAAATGGTTGAGATATTAAATTTTATCATGTGTTTTTTACCACAATAAAAAAAGAAAACAAATTTAAGAAATGTCTGTATGATAGAATATTATATAGCCATTTAATGTAATATTTTAATACTTTTATAATAAAAAGATGCTTATGGTATAATCTTACGTTAAAAAGATGCAAAAGTCATAAATATTTCAAATATGTAAATGTAACTAAATTTATAGAAACATTTGGAAGGGTGTTTGCTGCAGGTAGTGGTGATCATCTCAAGATGATAGAATTATGAAAAAAACGTTTCTTTTTCTTTACAAATTTTAATAAGATTTACGAAATGGGTATGTATTATTTTTATAATCGATGTAGAACACATATACTATTTCAGAATTCCTTTCTATTAAAGGGATAATATGCTGTAAAGAAAAAAATGTGTATAAGTTTGGGTGTGGGTATATGTCTTTTCATTTCTCTTGGCTATATGCCTAGGAGTAGAATTTCTGAGTCATATGGTAACTTTATGTTGAAACATTTTAAGAATTGCCAGACTGTTTTCCCAAGTGTCTGCACCATTTTACATTCCCACCAGCAGTAAATGAGGATTCTGATTTCTCTATAGCCTCACCAACACTTGTTATTATCTGTCTTTTATCATAGCCATCCTGGTGGGTATGAAGTGGTATCTCATTGTGTTTTTTTGTTTTAATTTATTTTTTATTTTTGGCTTCGTTGGGTCTTTGTTGCTGCGCGCGGCTTTCTCTAGTTGTGGTGAGCGGGGGCTACTCTTCGTTGCGGTGCACGGGCTTCTCATTGCGGTGGCTTCTCTTGTTGCAGAGCATGGGCTCTAGGTGTGTGGGCTTCAGTAGTTGTGGCACTCAGTAGTTGTGTCTCTTGGGCTCTAGAGCACAGGCTCAGTAGTTGTGGCGCACAGGCTTAGTTGCTCCGCGGCATGTGGGATCTTCCCGGACCAGGACTCAAACCCGTGTCCCCTGCCTTGGCAGGTGGATTCTTAACCACTGTGCTACCAGGGAAGCCCCGTCTCATTGTGGTTTTGATTTACATTTCTTGATGACTAATGTTGTTAGGAATCTTTTCATGTGCTTATTGGCCATTTGTGTATCTACTTTGGAGAAACGTCTGTTCAGATCCTTTGCACATTTTAAAAATTAGGTTGTCTTTTGGTGGTTGAGTTGTCAGAGTTCTTTGTATATTCTGAATACTAGACCCTTATCAGATATATGATTTGCAAATATTCTCTCCCATTTTGTGGTTGTCTTTTCACCTTCTTGATAATGTCCTTTGATGACCAGAGTTTTAAATTTTGATGAAGTCCAATTTAACTGTCTTTTGTTACACATGCTTTTGGTGTCATCTAAGAATCAATTTTCAGATTCAGTGTCATGAAGATTTTTTTTTTAATTAACTAATTTATTTTTGGCTGCATTGGGTCTTTGTTGCTGTGCACGGGCTTTCTCTAGTTGAGGTGAGCGGGAGCTACTCTTTGTTGTGGTGTGCGGGCTTCTCATTGCGGTGGCTTCTCTTCGTTGCATTGCACGGGCTCTAGGCACACGGGCTCAGTAGTTGTGGCTCGCGGGCTTTAGAGCGCAGGCTCAGTAGTTGTGGCGCACGGGCTTAATTGCTCTGAGGCATGTGGGATCTTCCTGGACCAGGGCTCGAACCCGTGTCCCCTGCATTGGCAGGCAGGTCCTTAACCACTGCACCACCAGGGAAGTCCCATGAAGATTTATTCTTATGTTTTCTTCTAAGTTTTATAGTTGTAGCTCTTACATTTTGGTCTTTGATCCATTTTGAGATTGGTGCCCATAAACAAAGTTGGGTAGGTCGAGCACATTCTCAGAAAATTCTCTGTGTGTATTCTGCAGTAGAGCCTTGTGGGTATCTTCAGTTTAGATTGTGGCTGATCAGTAACTGGAGAGTAGTCCAAGAGAATGGTGTTCTGTGGGCGTTCCCATGGGCCACACTTGTGTGATAGATCTGTGTTCCTCAAAGATATATGTTTAAGGTTTTTCCTGTACCAATTAAATAGGAAATTTTCCATGAGAAAAATGGGAGGAAAAACAGTAATTTCATTTCTTTTACTCTATAGGACTTCTTTTTGTTTTGTGTGGATTTACTAACCAGGCTTGTTTAGGCTTGCTATTCAACAACTTCGTTTCAAATGAAGGAAAGACACTATTAGAGGAAAAAATGCAAGTTTAGTAAGATCATATTCCAGTCTGACTAGAAATGCTAGTTCAGATTTATTATAAGCACATAAAATATCTTATTATTTCTGCTAAGTTATAATTTAAAACTAGAGCACAGAGAAAGTGTAACTTTTGATCTAGAGGAGGTATCTAAGTGCAACAGTTATATAGCATCTTTTTAGTGCCTCTTCTGTTCCGGTCAGATGCTTTGTTTATACCACCCTGTTTATGTAAACTGTTCATCTTGCCCAGGCTTGATGAAAGGAATTAGTGGTGTCAGGATAAGGCATTAAAGACACACCTGTTTTCTTCACTGTTAGAGGTCTTAAGAGAAATGTTTGAGGACTTCAGTTGTGTTTCAGATTTTAGAGTTATTGAAGAGGTTTTAGCATTTTAAGTGGGGATAGAATGGTTTTTTTTTTCCATTCTAGAGGGTCTCACAGTTCTGGTTTAGTGAAGAGGACCAAGTGAGTTGGAGGAAAAGCAGATTCATAGCAGTAGCTGTTGAAAATACTAATCCATTACAGTGAGTTTACTTTTTGTCTTAGTTATTTTATGTAGGACTTTTTCAAGTGTATACTAATGTTCACTGGATACTAATAATCTATCACTGTATACATAAAGCTTGGTTTAAAAATACGTGAATGAGGATTAAAAACAGTAAGTAAATCCGGAGCATATCTAGATAGGGGCCCACAAAGTCGAGGCGAAACATAACATATCTGATATTTTTGTCTATTTGTCACTCTTTTAAATTAGGGAGAAAAACGAGAAGATTTATTTAACACTCAATGTTGTTGTTGCTATTCTTTTTAAAAAAAATTTATTATTTATTTTACTTTTGGCTGCGTTGGGTCTTTGTTGCTGCACGTGAGCTTTTCTCTAGTTGTGGCAAGTGGGGGCTACTCTTCATTGCGGTGCGTGAGCTTCTCATTGCAGTGGCTTCTCTTGTTGAGGAGCATGGGCTGTAGGCACGCACACTTCAGTAGTTGTGGCGCGCGGGCTCAGTAGTTGTGGCTCATGGGCTCTAGAGCGCAGCCTCAGTAGTTGTGGCGCATGGGCTTAGTTGCTCTGTGACATGTGAGATCTTCCTGGACCAGGGCTTGAACCCATGTCCCCTGCATTGGCTGGCGGATTCTTAACCACTGCGCCACCAGGGAAGCCCATGTTGTTGTTATTCTAAAACGTAAAGGTTATAAAGGAATTAATAGAGGGGACTGTCAGAGAATCAGAATGCACCTCCACATCTGTATCTAAGGGGTTATTAAATCTGCTTACACGTTAGTAGTCAGGAAGAGCCTTGGACGTCGTATACAAATTCCACGTTGCAATGCATTATTAAAATGCATAAAACCTCTAAAATGTAGGAATGTGGTGGTTAACCATTAAACGAAAGTGCTTTGGGGTGTTTACCACAAATGCTGGAAAGCCATTCTTCCCTTTGTAGCCATGGAATTTGTCTTATTAAATAAGATTTTGTATTTATAGTTTTTTTCTGGCAGTCAACTCCTAGTAAAAATTTATAGTACAAATAATTGAGAACCACTTCTGCCTTGTTTTATACTTTACTGTTTCTAAGAATGAAGAGTCACAAATCTTAAATTAGGAAATTGTCAGAA
The DNA here is from genome assembly GCF_005190385.1 of Monodon monoceros. Lineage (NCBI taxonomy): Eukaryota > Metazoa > Chordata > Mammalia > Artiodactyla > Monodontidae > Monodon > Monodon monoceros. Next base: position 3,052,520 of record NW_021703783.1, read on the forward strand.
ATAGAAAAGACTTTAGAGAGAGCTTTAAGACATTCAGAAGGGTTTGGTTTATCAGTTGAAGACAGTCATTTGATTCCATTTTTGTGGACTTCCGTCAGTCAAGTAAATCTGTCTCCTGATGGTATTAAATCTTGTCTGTTCATCCGTACTTGCAGTCTACTGTGATGACTGGCATAGAGTTTTGTATTGTTTTGTTTTGTTTTTGGCTGGGCCACGCAGCTTGCGGGATCTTAGTTCCCCAACCAGGGATCGAACACGCCCCCCCCCCATCAGTGGAAGTGTGGAGTCCTAACCCCTGGACCACCAGGGAATTCCCTGGCATAGTGTTTTATTAATTCTTTTATTGAAGAGGAAGTTAAATGACTTGCTAGATCTAAAGGAAGTCAGTGGCCTTAGTAAGATGCTATAGACTATCTAACTGTCTCCTAGAGCTAGCTTCAAAAAAGAAGTAGAATATATTTGATTTTTAGGTGTAATTTAGACTTTGCGAAGGGACCAGGATTAGTGTCTGTTTCTGCATGGCTCTCCAGGTCTGTTTCTTTATCTTCAAAGTGTGAAAGATAATAGTACCTAATTCATAGGACTGTTTTGAGGAATAAATAAAATAATACATTAAAAATACTTAGCACTGGGACTTCCCTGGTGGCGCAGTGGATAAGAATCCACCTGCCAATGCAGGGGACATGGGTTCGATCCCTGGTCTGGGAAGATCCCACATGCCACGGAGCAACTAAGCCCGTGTGCCACAACTACTGAAGCCCACGTGCCTAGAGCCCGTGCTCTGCAACAAGAGAAGCCACTGCAATGAGAAGCCTGCGCACTACAATGAAGAGTAGCCCCTGCTCGCCGCAGCTAGAGGAAGCCAGTGCACAGCAACAAAGACCCAATGCAGCCAAAAATAGATAAATAAATAAATTTATTTTAAAAAAAAAAACATATACTGAAAACTCATTATATTCCAGACACAGTGCTAAGTTTTTTTTTTTTTAATCAGTGATAATTCTGTCTTACCTTTGGTCAAACCATATAACCTCCCTGGACTAACTACTAGTCCTTATCTATGAAATGAAAGATTGAGGCTAGATAGTGCTGAATTCCCTTCAGCATTATTTCTGAAAATGCAAGACTTTAATGTAGTCCCTATTTAACTACACGTTATTAGGTAATTAATAAATATGAAAAATTGTTTAAACTCACTATATTAAGTAATTAATAAACATGAAAAATTACTTAGAAATTGTTTAAAGTCATCAAAACCATAAATTAAATCAAGAGGCCAATTTACCTATCAAATTAGCAAATGTTTTTAACTTTTAATATTCCTTTTTTATTGAAGTATAGTTGATTTACAATATTATATTAGTTATTACAAGATAATGGCTATAATTCCCGTGCTATACAATATATCCTTGTTGCTTATATCTTTTTTAAATAATTTAATTTATTTATTTATACTGCAGGTTCTTATTAGTCATCAGTTTTATACACATCAGTGTATACATGTCAATCCCAATCGCCCGATTCAGCACACCACCATCCCCACCCCCCCACCGCTTCCCCCCCTTGGTGTCCATACGTTTGTTCTCTACATCTGTGTCTCAACTTCTGCCCTGCAAACCGGTTCATCTGTACTATTTTTCTAGGTTCCACATACATGCGTTAATATACGATATTTGCTTTTCTCTTTCTGACTTCACTCTGTATGACAGTCTCTAGATCCATCCACGTCTCAACAAATGACTCAATTTTATTCCTTTTTATGGCTAATATTCCACTGTATATATGTACCACAACTTCTTTATCTATTCGTCTGTCGATGGGCATTTAGGTTGCTTCCATGTCCTGGCTATTGTAGATAGTGCTGCAGTGAACACTGGGGTGCATGTGTCTTTTTGAATTATGGTTTTCTCTGGGTATATACCCGGTAGTGGGATTGCTGGGTCATATGGTAATTCTATTTTTAGTTTTTTACGGAACCTCCATACTGTTCTCCATAGTGGCTGTATCAATTTACATTCCCACCAACAGTGCAAGAGGGTTCCCTTTTCTCCACACCCTCTCCAGCATTTGTTGTTTATAGATTATTCATTTATTTTTCTTTTGGTCACATTGGGTCTTCATTGCTGCACACGGGCTTTCTCTAGTTGTGGCGAGCGGGGGCTACTCTTCCTTGCAGTGCACAGGCTTCTCATTGTGGTGGCTTCTCTTGTTGTGGAGCATGGGTTCTAGGCATGCGGGCCTCAGTAGTTGTGGCTCGTGGGCTCTAGAGCTCAGGCTCAGTAGTTGTGGCAAGTCCCCAGTATATGGTTTTAAAGAGAAAAAAAAAAAATCCCCGCATGCATGGGGGTCTGTGCTCTGCCTTTTTCTTATCCTTTGGGTATTTCAGTCTCCTCAGGTCCTCTGTGGACTATGTGTGGCATTAAGGATGGCATGTCCTCCTGCAGTCAGTGTGGGCAGCATCTAGAAACCTGTGCTTCCCCTAAGGTAGAATTAATTGGTTCCAAATAGCCCAAAGGACTAGATACATGGAAAAGATGGGATTGACATGGTTTTATAAGGATGTTCTCTTTACATGCTTTTTTTTCATGTTTTTTTTAACAGTGCCTTTGAGGATGAGACCATGAAGCTCCGGCAGCTGAAACTGGATAATCAGGTGAGCAGAGTCTCCTCTCTTGAAAGGCATGGACAGCTATACTGACCATGAAGCTGATGGTCTGGACTTCGGGCTCTGGCCAGACCCACATGCCTTGAGGACATCAGCATTAAAACTGGCCTTGGATTTACAATCACTGAAGATCCCTTGGCAGCTGTCATAAGAATTAGGAAAGTGTTAACGTTGTATTTCTGTGTAGTTAATTTGATCCTGCTGCCTTAAACACGCCTCTGCACTGTAATTTCATGTAGCTACAAGACCTTTTCCTTATCTTAAAGTGCAAATCTGAACATGGTACTGTGCTGCTTAAAAGCCTCTGTTGTCTACAGAATACTTTTCTTCACAGCACTGGTCCCACTTTTCACTTACGCATTATTATTATCTTTTTTCCCACTGATTTGACTTATGTTCATTTCCTCCATTAGCCTAAGCTCCGTGAGGACAGGAGCTGACTCTGTTAATGATGACCATTATATCAGAAGTTCCTGGCCTAGGGCTGGGCCCATAGTAATCCTTCATTAAATGTTTGAATGAAGGAAGGAATAAATAAACAGTTTTGTATTGTTACATTATGTGATCATAATGATTAGTCAGTTTAAAACCTATACCCAACATATATTACTTCCATATGAATGTTTTCTAATTCAGGAAATTCTGTAGGTCCAGGCTGTGATGTAGGATCATTAACAATCAGTGTCTAGAGTGGTAGGTGACTAAAAATACCTCCAAAGTTTTGTCTTGCTTTTTTAATGTTGCTGTTGGACCTCGTAACAGGACTTGGAGTGTAGTAAATTACTTTAAAGGTGGAATCACTACAAACTAGTTATGAGGTCTCCACGGGGACGCGCCTGGGACCATCTGGCCTCCAGGGCCCCTCCCAAGCCCTTGGTGTCCATGGTGCCTCTGTGGGGCCTGTCACCAAGTCCACCGCCTCTCAGGCCACCACCTGGGAGGCCTTCTCATGTGCGCCTGGAACGGAGCGTGGCCCAGTGGTCTTCAGGGACCCTCCGCTTCAAGGTGGTGGCAGTCGCCTTGGTGGTCAGCACCACTCATCCTTCTCTGCCCACTGCCCTCCTCCCTGGCTGGGCTCAGCCTCCCGGGCCTGGATCATGGCCTCAGCCTCACCGCCTCTGGACGAGGCCCGGTGGTGGTGCGCACCGTTCACCCTGCCCACCTCCAGGTGTCCTGGCCCAGGGAGCCCGGCAGTAGCAGCTTCACGGACAGGCAGGCTTCCTCACAACCACTACTGGCATCCTTTAAGGAGACTGGGGCACATTTTAAGCAAATCTGGTGTTGCACAGCAGGGTAGGAAGCGGCCACAAACGTCTCAGCAGTTGCAGGAGGCTGCCTGCATCTCCCTGCGCAGGGCATGTGGCCTCTAAGCAGAGGAACCAGCTCGGGTTGTGCACCTGATTCCGTAAAACTGCTGCTGAGCCTGTGAAATAATTCTTTCTAGTACTGACAAAACAAATAAACACAGGAAAGAAATGAATCTGGGATCATGAGGGAAATCCTGATTAGATATAGATTTGTCAGCCCCCCGCCCCTGCCCAAGAGCAGAATAATTGCGCTGAGGCCTTTATCTTTCACATTCCATTGCATAGCAGACTGTATTTAGGGAGACATACCACAAGATTTTAGATTTTTGTTTAGATCTTTGATTTATTTTTATAAGGCTCAGGGGTACATCCCTTGCTAACATGAAATGAAATCTATGGTCATCTACCAAGTAATGAAATAAGACATAAGATTTAAATTTTGTGTAGTTTTTGAGTTTTGTATATAGGCATATTTTCTGGATTTTTAAAAAGACGGCCCAACTATTTTGTAATTTTTATTCTTTTCAGTGAGAACGCTACATGTGGTGTGGTATTTTGGGATTTGGGGATTTTGTAAGCCTTTTTGTAGTACAAACATTTTTAAATTATGGTTTTACATAGTTAATAAAAGTATATGAAGGACTTTCCTGGCAATCCAGTGGTTAGGACTCAGTGCTTCCACTGCAGGGGGCACAGTTTCTATCCCTGGTCGGGGAACTAGGATCCCGCCTGCCGCATGGCCAAAAAAATAAAAAAATAATAAGAATTCAAATAATACAAAAAAGGTATTTGGTGAAAAGTCTTTCTCCCTCTACTTGGCTAGTTCTTTACCAGAGATAGTCAGTGAATATAAAGACATAAAATTTTATGGGAATTTTTAAAGATTCAAAGCAATCTCTTTGGACCTGATGTATACATTTTGTTGCTAAATAGTGTATGAGAATCCTGTGCGAGCCCTGAAATGCTGCCATGGACGGAAGAGCAGGGGGTCAGGGACTTCACCGTCAGACGGGCTGTAGCAGGAAGGGCAGCGCCACATACTGAATACAACGCTGGGCCCAGAAGCAGACTTTGGTTCCCGTTCTAGCTGTGCCTTTAATTAGCTGTGTGATTTTAAGTAAGGTCCTCAGACTCTGTGAACCCCAGTTATTTCGTGTGTGGAGCGAGGGTAAAATAACAGGTTGGTAACTGGGTAAAATAACAGGTTGTTGGGGAGGATGTTAGGAGAGTGTGGGAGTTAGGGCTGGGATGGATGGCGGTGCCTTGAGGAGGGCTCGGTAGCTCTCACTGTGGCCTCCAGGCTGGCAGCCTCTTGGTGGGAGGCTCACAGTCCAGGGCATGCCAGTCCCCACCCCCACCCCCCCCACCTCTGAGGGGTACGGGGCATTCCCATCCGTGACAGTGAGTGCCAGTGGAGTTGGGAGGGGCTGGGGACCCTCCCTCTCCCCACCCCGCCTGCGGTGTGGGAATTCTGCTGTGGGAATGTCCCTGTGGTTGAGAGTTACCGGTCTGAGTTTGAGAAGTAGTTTGCTGAGAGCAGCCAGAGTTAACCAGTCTCGCGAGGATTGGTTCATACTAACCAGTATCATAAGCAGTGAATCTAAGTCGGGATGACTTTATTAATTGCTAGTGAACCATATACCAGAATCATCAGGTCATCGGTTTCCCATTAGAAGAGTCTGGTGAGTTCGAAATCAGAGCAAGTGGAGTTTGTAAAATGAGCTTTATTGTAAATATCATTGTGTGATGGTGTAATTAATTCACCTCTACTAAAGGGATGTACCTGCCCAGAATGAGATACATGATATCTGGCCAGGACACTCCCTGCCTTGGATCATTCGTACTAGAGACTCAAGGTGAATCCTGTTCTTCAGTTCTACTTACCCTATTTCCACAGAGACCATTTCCCTTCTCTGTGTGTTCCTTTATCATCCACTACAGTGTTACTGATGTGGTTAAATTCGCTTCCTTCATATCTATGCCGTTTTTCTGATAGTTCATCTTAGAATGGAATGTTTAAAAACCCTAGACTTTCAGATAGTTTACACATGGCTGTTTTTGTCCTATACAGATTTTTGAACAGATTTATTGAAATGTAATTCACATATTATTAATGCTCAGTTACAGTGTACAAATGATTTTTAAATCTTGTGTAAGTGGAACCATACAATATACAGTCTTTAGTGCCTGGCTTCTTTGGCTTAGCAAAGGGCTCACCCATGTTGTAGCATGTATCAGGAATTCATTCCTTTTTACTATTGAATACATTCTGTTTTGTGGACAGACCATGTTTCTCCATTCATCAGTTGATGGACATTTGGGATGTTTCCACATTGCAAATTATGCTTCTCTGAGCATCTGTGTACAAGTTTTTGTGTGGAAGTGTTTTCATTTCTCTTGGGTGATCTACCCAAGTATAGGTATACCAAGATATACCTAATATGCCTTGGGTAACAGGAGTGGCTTTGCAGGTCATATGGTAACTCTGTGTTGAACATTTCAAGGGACTGCCAGACTGTTTTCCACAGTCACTGACCATTTTACACTCCCACCAGCAGTGTATAAGGCTTCCGGTTCCCCCACTTTCCTGCCAGTACTTATTATTGTCTGTCTTTGATTAGAGCCGTCTTAGTGAGTCTGAAGCAGAGTCTCATTATGGTCTTGATTTGCATTTCCCTAATGACTAGCGATGTTGAGCATTTTTAGTGGCCGTCTGTATGTTCTCTTTGGAGAAACGTCCATCCAGATCCTTTGCCCGTTTTTAAACTGGGTTACTTTCTTTTTGGTTTTGAGTTGTAGGAGTTCTTTATATAGTGTAGACCCAAGCTCTTTATCAGAAATATTATTTGTAGACATTTTCTCCAATTCTGAGGGTTGTCTTTTTACTTTTTTGGTGGTGTCTTCTTCAGCCCAGAAGTTTTATCTGTTTCTCTTTTGTCACTTGCACTTGGAGTGTCATCTAAGAAACCACTGCCCAAACGAGGCTCCAGAGACGTGCCCCTGTGTTGTCTTCTAAGAGTTTTACACTTGCCATGATCTGTTTTGAGTTAATCTTTTTATGTGGTATGAGGCAGGGTCCAAAATCACTCTTTTGCACGTGGATATCCAGTTGTCCCACCACCATTTATTCCCACTGAGTATATTTTGCTTTTATTTTTACTACTGTCACTAGATACTCATATTTTCGGGCTATGTGACACCTTAGCTAGCTCCAGAGTGTAAAGATTTTCAGATTGTTTCAGGGATGTTACTCAGACAGGAATACACATTAGGTGGAGAATGTTCATGCCATCTGGCGGTCAATGGATTAGAGTATAGCACAGTCCCTTTGGGCTGGGTCCCCATCTATGGATAGTACCCTTCGAAGGGAGGCAGCCATCAGTGCGTCAAATCGGTACTTGAAGAAGTCTGATTCAGGGACTCCTGGCGGTCCAGGGGTTAGGACTCGGCTCTTCCACTGCAGAGGCCCGGGTTCCACCCCTGGTCAGGGAACTAGGATCCCCAGAGCCGTTTGGTGTGGCCAAAAAAAAAGTCCTGTGTTTGGGCTTCCCTGGTGGCGCACTGGTTGGGAGTCCGCCTGCCGATGCGGGGGACGCGGGTTCGTGCCCCGGTCTGGGAGGATCCCACATGCCGCGGAGCGGCTGGGCCCGTGGGCAATGGCTGCTGAGCCTGCGCATCCGGGGCCTGTGCTCCGCAACAGGAAAAAAAAAAAAAGTCCAATTTTAGACTTTTAGTTTCATCCTCCCATGATCTCTCTTTGTGTGCCAGGAAGGTTGATTATTTTTTTTTTTTTTTTTTTTTGCCGTACGCGGGCCTCTCACTGTTGTGGACTCTCCCGTTGCGGAGCACAGGCTCCGGACGCGCAGGCTCAGCAGCCATGGCTCACGGGCCCAGCTGCTCCGTGGCATGTGGGATCTTCCCGGACCGGGGCATGAACCCGCGTCCCCCGCATCGACAGGCGGACTCCCAACCACTGTACCACCAGGGAAGCCCCAGGTTGATTATTTTTAGCCAAACCGATAGACCTCTGGCAACCATTGTGATCTCGGTGGTTGTACCTGCGGTTACGCAGTCTGTTCCAAGAATGTCATAAAGTAACCGACCCATTATCTCTGGGAGTCCTTAGAAAATTGAGAATCAGTGGAGTCTCAGGCTATCGTTAATTTGAGGCTTGCATGGGATTGATTATTTTATTGGATAGTCCTTTGATGAATAATCTCCTTTATCTCCTCACTTATTTTGGTGTTACCATTCAGTATTCTGCTTCAGGGAATGATAGTAGGACCTACCGCCAGATTCTGGAGAAGATGGATTCTTTGAGTTATTGCTCAGTTTCCAGGGAGCTGGGAGATTTAAAGGTTTAGTTTATGTGATACTTAAAAGTCCTGAAGTCAACATTTTTAATTGTATTTAGGCATCAAACTGTTACCTTTGGCTCTTTTCCTGACTGCCCTGACCTTCCCCGTACAAAGGTAGGGAGTCCTTTGTTTACATAGCCTCATCTAAAGCGCTCTTAGCTTTTCAGGGAGGGTGAAGCATAAGTAAGTTGACACCATTACCTTGAAACTCAACCACATCTCTCCTCCTCCGTCCGAATTATGCGGGGGTGGTCAGAATGCTAAGTGAGGTGATAGTTTTTACCAAGATGGCAGTTTGCCCTTTTGTGGGGTTTTTTCTTATTTACAAACTTGGACAATAGGAGGGTGTATTCAGTGCAGTAATATAGCAGCTGTGTCCCTGAGGTTCACAGTTTGAATCTAGAGTTGTTTTTTCTTAAGTTGTTGATCTGAATGGGTGTGACTAGCGTTGACATGGATAGAGAAGGGCTTCACCAGACACCTTAATAGGATCACTGTGGCCACAGATCTAGTCTACCCTTTGCAGGTCTCAGAACTTGGTTTTGTCAGCAAGCCCAGATGTAACGTGACATCTAGCGCTTTGGTTCCCCTTTTCTAGACCACAGGCAGCATTGTCCTCTGGAACAGATGCACACCAGTCAAACTTACAACACTCAGTCATGAAGCCAGGTGCCAGTTTACTCATTTACAGTGAGGACTCTGTACTCGTGCAGTGTGTATTCATTGCTACTGTTTATGATGCTCTGTTCTTGGGAAGAACAAGAAGTTAGACTGAAAGCGAGACGGCTGATTGGTAAGCAAGGAGTCAGAGGAGAGAGAAGGACATGGTCCTGAGGGCTCGCTCAACAAGACCATGAAGAAGGCTTGGATAGTTTCCTGTCCTCAGAGAGAGGGAGCTTTCCCAGTAGGTAGGGTGCGCTTGTCTGCCAGAGTCGGTATCTCTCTTTCTCGGACACGATGGACATATTCTGTCAGATTCTTGCTCTTTGGCTGCTTTTTTCTAGACCACGAGCAGAATGCTCCTTTTCTGTACAACGATTTTTTCTTTACATATGTTAATAAAATGGATTCGCTGTAGCTCGTGTTCTTGTTTCATCAGTTGTTTCACAGTTATTTTATTTCACTTTTTTGGCTGTACCACGCGGCATACAGGATCCTAGTTTCTGGACCAGGGATCAAACCTGTGTCCCTGCAGTGGGAGAGCGGAGCGTTAACCACTGGACCCCAGGGAAGTCCCAGTTGTTTCACAGTTACGAGACAATTTGAGACTAAATAGCTGTGGCCATATGGATAATATGCGACAGTTTCTCAGGTCTTTATACTTCATGTTTACCATCTCTTTGAGGCAGTTAGTTTACTTCTTATCCATTATACAGACTTCTTAGTTGCTAGAAGAATCTTATCAGCAAGTTCCAGGGGAGAACCTTGTTATAACCTCCTGTGTATTTAGTGTTCCTGGGACATTAAGGTCCACCTGTGCGTATTAATTTATGGATCTCAAAATAACCTCAAAAACCCCAATTATTCTTTCCCAACTTGCTCTAAGCTCTCTTTTCATTCCTGACAGTATAGTCCCTTTGGCATATTATTTTAGCACCCCTAGTCTTTTTCCTTATGCACAAGGTTGGGTAAAAAAGAATAGGTATATTTCTTCTGTCTTCTGAATTTATCTGCAAGCTTTCATCAGGCCAGTGGAAAAAAATGGTTCCTTTCCTACTAATAGTCGTCTCACCCCTTAGATTAACTCTTCTTCCTAGTGGCACTTTTTAAAAGCAGTATCAATGAAAAAAGTAAACAGTTGGCTTTTTGCCTGAGAAACAGTAAAGTAGGTTATATATCTTTGCTTTTAAATCATGGCTTAATTTTTTTAGCTTGGGGCTTGACACTCTCCTGTTCTGAGACGTCCCAGATCCATAGCTAATTTCTATGTATTATAAGCTCTTATTTGCCAAGGCTTAAAAATAGTATATATGCTGGTACCTTCCTTTTCATCTCATTGGATTTTTTTTCTGATAGTCTCTCATGCTTTTTTCCTGACTTCCTGCTACCCTACTCTTCTTTCTTGCTTTTATCCATAGAGTTGATTGTTTTTTAATTGGAATTTTCCAACTGCCATTTTTTCCCCATCTTATCCTTGGCGCTAATTTTTTGGATTATTAATTATGTAAAAATGAGCAAGAAAGCAAAACGTACTGCTTTTTAGCTGATTAAAACATGAAAATAGGGCTTCCCTGGTGGCGCAGTGGTTGAGAGTCCGCCTGCCGATGCAGGGGACATGGGTTCATGCCTTGGTCCAGGAAGATCCCACATGCCGCGGAGCGGCTAGGCCCGTGTGCCATGGCCGCTGAGCCTGCGCGTCCAGAGCCTGTGCTCCGCAATGGGAGAGGCCACAGCAGCGAGAGGCCCGCGTACCGCAAAAAAAACAAAAACAAAAACATGAAAATGGTTTGGGGTTTAGAGGATAATAAGTTTTTTAAAATTTTATATTGGAGTATAGTCACTTAATAATGTTGTGTTAGTTTAAGGTGTACAGCAAAATGATTAAGTTATACATATACATATACATATACATATACATGTGTCTATTCTTTTTCAAATTCTTTTCCCATTTAGGTTATAACAGAATATTGAGCAGAGTTCCCTGTGCTATACAGTAGGTCCTCGTTGGTTGTCTATTTTAAATATGAGTAGTGTGTATATGTCAATCCCAAACTCCCATTCTATCCTTCCCCCCAACCCCAGTCCTTCCCCTTTGGTAACCACAAGTTCATTCTCTGTGAGTCTATTTCTGTTTTGTAAATAAGTTCATTTGTATCATTGTTTTTTAGATTCCACATACAAGCTATATCATATGATGCTTGTCTTGCTCTGACTTCACTTAGTATGAGCATCTCCAGGTCCATCCATGTTGCTGTAAATGGCATTATTTCATTCTCTTTTATGGCTGAGTAATATTCCACTGTATATATGTACCACATCTTCTTTACCCATTCATCTGTCGATGGACATTTAGGTTGCTTCCATGTCTTAGCTATTGTAAACAGCGCTGCAATGAACATTGGGGTGCATGTATTCTTTCGAGCCACGTTTTTCTCCAAATATATGCCCAGGAGTGGGATTGCAGGATCATATGGTAGTTCTATTTTTAATTTTTTAAGGAACCTCCATACTGTTCTCCATAGTGGCTGCACCAATTTACATTCCCATCAACGGTGCAGGAGGGTCCCCTTTTCTCCACACCCGGTGGATAACAAGTTTTTTTTTTTTTGATAACAAGTTTTATCTTTTTCTTCCAGTTACAAAAGTAAGAAAATTTAGAAAACTAGGAAAAGGAAAAATAATCATCCATATTCTACTACCCAGAGAAATCACCATTCCTTCATCTTTTCTCCTATTCATATGTGTTCATATATTTTAAACTTGATTGTGCTTTGATCATAATATGTTAATTACTATATCTTTTTAATATACTTAGATCATGGTCTCAGCTTTGCTAGAAATACATTTGTATAATTTTAGATCTTTTATAGGTGTTTAGTAAATATTTATTAAATGAAGTGAATGAATCCTTACCTCTCTCTGTGTCTCAATTTTCCCATTTCTTAAGTGGGAAAATTTAATTTACAAGAGGTTTTGTAAGGATCCATGAAAGACTGTATATGTTGAAGTAGCTAGATCTCATCATCACTCTCCTGGCTGTACTATCACAATTTTCCCCAGAGAGCGCTGCTGGAGAAGAAGCAGAGAAAGAAGCGCCTGGAGCCACTCATGGTGCAGCCGAACCCAGAAGCCCGGCCACGTCGGTCAAAACCGAGGGGAAGCGAGGAGCGCGCTCCGCTGGTGGAGCCTCAGGCCCCGCGCAGCGGCGTCATCCTGCACGGTGTGTACTCAGGCAGCATCTCTGCCTGCTGCTGTGTGGTTTTCACAAACCTGGGGGAGGCAGGAGGACTCTCAGGTGGACCAAAGGGACAATATTAGCATCGTTACCAGGTACCTTCGTTTATCTTTATAATCCCATTCAGGGCCTTTGAGTTGGAATAAAAGCAGTGGTCTGATCAGTGGAGGATACCTTAAAGTTCACAGCCGTCCTGGAACTGTTGTTTTAGATACAAAATGAAAGTGTCCGGAACTGCCCCCTTGAGGAGCTTCCAGGCTCGACTGTTGCCTCCTGGCAGAGTTAACCATGAAGCCAGGAGCAGGTAGAGAGCACGCATTCTTCCAGTAGCCGGACTCAGAGGGACACCTGAGTCAGCGACGGGGTAAAGGAGGAACCAGGTTAAACAACTCTAAAGCTAGCCCCCTCGGCTCCTGGTTTGGACGAGATCTGGATGGACTTCGGAGGACCTACTTGGCTTTCAGTCTCATTCTTAAGCTTCTAAAGCACAGCATCAGGTACATTTACTTTAGTGGCAGTCAGGGCGTGTTGATAAAATGAACACCAGATCATAGAATGGATTCCGCTGTTAACAGATGTCCTCGTGGATGTTAAAGAAGGAGGAGTGAAACGGTTTGGTGCTTCTTAGATCACATACACCAAAACCATCCGGCCTAATAGTGGACAGTGCTTTCTTCTTTCTTCTTTCTGTTGGGCCCCTAGGCATTGACGGTCCCGCTGCCTTCCTGAAGCCAGATGCTCAGGACATGGAGACCAGACCTCACGTCCTCTCAGTAGGATCTCCTGCCGTGGAGGAGGATGCTGAGGGAGGGGCTGATGGAGATGGCACCTGGGACCCTGCTTCCAAGCCAGATCTCCAGGAGATTCTCCAGAAACATGGTGAGCATTGCTAACAGTTTTCAGGCAGTGAGTTAGTTACATAAAATATAAAACAGGGAATTCTCTGGCGGTGCAGTGGTTAGGACTCTGCGCTTTCACTGCCAAGGGCCCAGGATTGATCCCTGGTCGGGGAGCTAAGATCCCACAAGCTGCGCGATGCAGCCAAAATACATATATAAATATGTGTGTGTGCGTGCGCGCGCGCGCGTGTGTGTAATAGCAGCAGCATTAGCTACTATTACGGCCATTTCCTTCCTTTTGACATTTTGTTTTTGTCATCCCCACCCTGTTCCTTTGAGTTGCCCCTCAGCACCCTGCCCTGCCTCTGTTTCACGGTTCATATTCCTCTAGTGATAAGGGGAGATAAATAGCCAGCTTAGTGGAAATACAGGTTGGATCAGAATATCCTTGAACTAATAATACTTTTTCCCTGAGAGCCTGCTTTCTGCCAGTTGGAGTTATTCTCATAAATATTCCTGTACGTTTCAGAGGTCCTCTGTAGTCTTCTCCTTCTTAGAGAACTAATTTTATAGCGAGAAGGAATTAAGCATCCCCTTTTCAGATGAGAAGACTGACGGCCAGTAATGCCTGGATGTTTGCTGGGTTCCTGCTTTGTCATAGGCATTGCTGGGTACTGGGATATGTGAGTCAGGAGGTTCTACCACAGACTGGCAGGATAGATGTCCATTCAAATGGATTCGTATATTCATTCATTTAGAAAACATGTATTGAGGATATGCTATATATCAGGCCTTGTTCTAGGCACTTAGGATGCAGTTGTGAACGAGGTTCCTGCCCTCATGGAGCATTTATTCTGATTGAGGCTTCGTGCACCTAAATTGAGGCTTCAGGGACCTAGATAGCCAAGGGAGTGTGGAGAGGGGTGCCCAACCAGAGTTGATCTGGAGGTGACATCTAAGCCAGAGCGTGATGTGGGAAGACGAGCCGGCAGCTCAGAAGGGCTGGAGTGCAGAGCGCGAGGTGACAGGTGGGAAGGGGCCTGGAGAGACGTGGGCTGGAGGGGTGGGCGGGCTCCGATTACATTGGGTGTTACAGGCCGAGCTAGGGTGTGGACTTCCTGTGAAGAGTAACAGGAACCTATGTGGGATTTTAAGGTGGAGTGATAGCAGATTTGGGCTGTAGAAAAATTACTCTGCACTATGAAGAATGAATTGGAGTGGGCAAGTCTGGAAGCAGGAAGGCTAATGAGGTAGTTTGGCTGATGGCCTGACCTCGAGCTGTATTTTGGTGTATAGAGTAGAAAGCAGGAGAAATACAACTGCACTGCGGGGCAGTGAGAGGGACAAGAGCCACATGGAAGGAGGTGGCGACTAAGCTGAGGCGTGAGGGTGCGTGTGCTCCTGTGACAGCTGTCAGCCCAGGAGCGGCTGGAGACTGACACTGTGAATGTCTTTGCTCGTCAGGCACTTGACATACCTTATCAGTATTTGTGACAGTACTGTGAGGGGTTACATGTGTCAGCCTCTCCTTTTCACATGTAAGAAAATTGGCTCTCAGAAAGGCTAAGTAATTCGTTCTAGATCACACCGCTAGTTGGTTAGGTGGCAAACTTGGGCAGAAGAAATGACGTTAGCAGAGGCATCAGGTGTATAGAGCATGATGTATTTGTGGAAACTGGGGCAGGGTGTGGCGTGCTTCAGAGCTCAGCTCTGGGGCCAGCCAGTGTGGTTTGGAGTCTCAGCTCTGCCACCTCTGGCTGGTAAAGGGGAAAGCAGCACAACTTTTCTCTGCCTCAGTTTCCCTGTCTGTAATATGAATGTGGCCGTGGTAATTCTGTCACTTTCCTATCGTTATTATAACAAGAGACAGTGAAAGATGTGGAGGAACCAGAGCAAGGAGAACTCTCAGTTTAACCAAAAGCTAGATTACTCACCCCAGGTCATCGAGCTGAGTAGCGGCAGACCTAGATTTTCGGAGTCTTAGTCTAGCTCTTGATCCCTTACTGTAAATACCAAGCTGTCCCTTGTACTCTGCCCTGTTAAATGACCGCTGTGTTCTTTCTCAGAATTGGCCTTTCAGGACCAGATGGGTTAATGCCTTTTTGAGTCTGAACAAGTTGCATCTGGACCATAGAAGCCATTAAGTGCTCTCTTGACTAAGACTTAAGAAGTGTCAGTTTGGAAGATAACGTTCCTCAAGTGGGGATCCAGTTTGCTTGTCTTAAAAGTTTGGGAGAAATCCTTGATCTCCATCTTAAAACATGTATCCACATAAACTGAGTTCTTGGTACAAATATGGCATTTGAAAGCATAGTACTAACATTGTAAATCACCTATACTTCAATTTTAAAAAAAGAAGAAGAAAACGTAGGACTGAGTGAAGATATCCATATGAGAGTGAGATCCCTAGAGTTTTATGCGTTTTGCTACCCGTCCCCAAAAGTTAACGTTTTAGGAAAGAAAAAAGAAAGAAAGAAATATCCTTCACAAATCAAAGAATTTTTAAAATAATAGCTTTATTGAGATATAATTCACATACCATACAATTCACCCATGTAAAGTGAACAATTGATTGGTTCGTTAGTATATTCACAGAGGTCTGCAGCCATCAGCGCAATCAATTTTAGAATGTTGTCTGACGCCAGAGAAACTTCATACCTGCTAGCAGTCACTTCCCATTTCCCTCCAACTCCCCATCCCTGGGCAGCCGCCAGTCTGCTTTCTGTCTCTGCAGATTTGCCTATTCTGGTGTTTCATATAAACAGAATCAGTCATACACTGTGTGGCCCTTTATGCCTGGCTTTCACTTAGCATCATGTTTTTAGAGTTCGTCCATGTTGTAGCCTGTGTCAGTGCTTCGTTCTTTTCTGTCATTGGATCACGTTCCGTTGTATGGATAAGCCACGTTTTGTTCCTCCCTTTATCAGTTGATGGGCATTTGGGTTGTTCTCACTCTGGCTATTATGAATAATGCTGCTATAAATAGTTACGCATAAGTTTTTGTATGGACATATGTTTTCACTTGAGATTAATTTTTTAACTGGCCTTAGTCTTATCCTTGGGTGTCCTTGAGAAAAACTTGATACCATTTATTTTGTGAACTATGTAAAACAGACCGTCATTGTCCCTCCTCTGAGGTGGATGAATGTGGGCAGCACTACTGCTTGTTCAGTCTCCTTGTCATGTGTGACTTGGGGGTTCTTCCAGCTATTGTATGAGGGGTGACTTTACCTTGCAGACCACAGAGAAAAACGAGGTGGGCCTCGCCCGTAGCTCTGCCCCTTTCTCCTGGGCAGAAATGCTTCTCCTGGAGCATCATCCTCTCACGTGTAAATGTGAGTGTCGTGCTTCTTTTATAACACACAGCACACTCTGTGTCCCATAAACAAGCAAGAGACAAAACAAAAAATAAGACTTGCCAGTCCCTCCTCCTCAAACTCATATAAATGTGAGGATAAAATGAAAAAATGGTTTTTAATCAGATAGTTTGAAGTTTTCTGTAAAAGGTCCAAGGTAGTAGTACTTCAAACATTCCCAACTCGGGGGCTTCCCTGGTGGCGCAGTGGTTGAGAGCCCGCCTGCCGATGCAGGGGACACGGGTTCGTGCCCTGGTCCGGGAGGATCCCACGTGCCGCGGAGCGGCTGGGCCCGTGAGCCGTGGCCGCTGAGCCTGTGCGTCTGGAGTCTGTGCTCCGCAGCGGGAGAGGCCACAGCAGTGAGAGGCCCGCATACCGCAAAAAACAAAACAAAACAAAACAAAAAAAATTCCCAACTCAAATTAGTTCACGAGACTAACCATGAAAAAAATGTAGGAAAAACAAAGAAGTAAGTGATAGAGACATCTACTGCGGGAAAATGTGCGTAGCGTTTACCATCTTAACCGTTTGTAGGCGCACAGCTCAGTGGCGTTAGGTACTTTCACATTGCTGTGCAGCCGTCACCACCGTCCTCTCCAGAACTTCCTCATCTTCCCAGACTGAGACTCTGTCCCCATCAAACACCAACTCCCCATCCCCCGCCCCACCCCCAGCTCCTGGCAACCTCTGTTATACTTTCTGTCTCCGTGAATTTGACTATTCTAGGCCTCATAAAAGTAGGATCATAAGGTATTTGTCCTTTTTGTGTCTAGCTTATTTCACTTAGCATAACGTCTTTAAGATGCATTCATGTTGTAGCCTGTGTCAGAATTGCATTCCTTTTTAAGGCTGAACAGCATTCTATTTATGTATATACAACAGTTTGTTTGTTCATCAGTTGGTGGGTATTTGGGTTGTTTCCACCTTTTGAAAACTGTGAATAATGCTGCTGTGAACATTGGTTGTTCAAGTATCTGTCTGAGTCTCTGCTTTCAGTTCTTTTGGGTATACACCCAGAAGTGGAATTCCTGGATTATATGATAATTCTGTATATATATTTTTAGGAACCACTATGTTGTTTTCTACAGTGGCTGCATAATTTTGCATTTGCCACCAGCAGTTTCTCCACATCCTCACCAACACTTATTTTCTGTTTTTTGGATTTTGTTTTTTATAATAATCATCCCAGTGATTGTCAGGTGGTTTCTCACTGTGATTTTGATTTGCGTTTCCCTAATGACTAGTGATGTTGAGCATCTTTTCACGTGCTTGTTGGCCATTTATGTATCTTCTTTGGAGAAATGTCTGTTCAAGTCCTTTACCCATTTTTTTAAAAAAATTATTTATTTTTATTTATTTATTTTTGGCTGCGTTGGGTCTTCGTTGCTGTGCGCAGGCTTTCTCTAGTTGTGGTGAGCGGGGCCCACTCTTCACTGTGGTGCGCAGGCTTCTCACTGTGGTGGCTTCTCTTGTTGCGGAGCGCGGGCTTCAGTAGTTATGGCACGCAGGCTCAGTAGTTGCGGTTTGCGGGCTCTAGAGCGCAGGCTCAGTAGTTGTGGCACTCAGGCTTAGTTGCTCCGCGGCATGTGGGATCTTCCCGGACTAGGGCTCGAACCCGTGTCCCCTGCATTGGCAGGCGGATTCTTTTTTTTTTTTTTTTTTTTTTTTTGCGGTACACGGGCCTCTCACTGTTGTGGCCCCTCCCGTTGCGGAGCACAGGCTCCAGACGCGCAGGCCCAGCGGCCACGGCTCACGGGCCCAGCCGCTCCGCGGCACGCGGGATCTTCCCGGACCGGGGCACGAGCCTGTGCTCCCTGCATCGGCAGGCAGACTCCCAACCACTGCGCCACCAGGGAAGCCCTGGCAGGCGGATTCTTAACCACTGTGCCACCAGGGAAGCCCTCTTCCCCCATTTTTGAATTGGGTTTGTTTTTGTTGCTGTTGAGTTATATATTCTGGATGTTAATCGTTTATCAGATATATGATTTGCAAAAGAGGATAAATTAGGGAAGGGAAGAGCAGGAAGGGAAAACAAGGGATGGATCTAGGTGAGAATATGAAGAAAGAATTGTCAAAATTTGGATTAAATAGCCATGTTTTAAGTCAGAACAGCTTGGAATTTTTAAGCAAGGAAGTTAGAATTATATTTGGTTCAAAGGTCTCTGGCCCTTTTTGACAGTTTCTCCCTTTCTGCCAGGGATCTCAGGGAGTTTGAACTTTGATGAGGAGGAGACTGATGGGGAGGAAGGAGAAGGGAAAAAACTAAGATCTCATTCATCCTCTTCAGAGGCAGAGAGACCCAGTTCTGCATCCAGCCAGAAGCCAACCACAGTATGTAGCTCTGAAACTTCTTCCTCTGAGCTAATTTCACTGCTTCCTAAACATCTCCGGTATTTAAATGCCATTACTGGATGAGGGCTGCTTCAAAGAGTTAAGCTGGAATTTACACTTAAAGTACACGACTCCCTAATTTCTTGTGTCTTGAACCAGCTTCTGTGAAGCCGTATCCCATTTTCATACTTTGCTGCTTCATTACTCCCAATATTCGTATACCTATTTAACTTTTCAGAGTTTTTCCCTACCTTGTCAGAAGACTGAGACATATGGGTAAATCAGTAAGTTATTTTGTCCTTTAAGTGTTTCTCAAAGAGAATATGAGGTTTCCTGACCCAGCCGCCTACTGCTCACATGTGGCTGTTCTTTCAGGATACAGGAGCTTCCGGAACTGCAGCCCAGCACACTGATAATCAGCTGGGAGAAATAGAGAATTTAGAGGGCTTCGCATACAGTCCTGCCCCTCGAGGTGTCACAGTGAAGTGTCGGATAACTCGGGATAAAAAAGGAATGGATCGGGGGCTTTTCCCTACCTACTATATGCACTTGGAAAAGGACGAAAATCGGAAGGTATGAGAAGTGGGTCTTTTTTTTTTTTTTGGCTGTGTCAGGTCTTAGTTGTGGCATGTGGGCTCCAGGGTGTGTGGGCTCAGTAGTTGAGGCACTGGGCTTAGTTGCCCCCGAGGCATGTGGGATCTTAGTTCCCCGACCAGGGATCGAACCTGCGTCCCCTGCATTGGAAGGTGGATTCGCAGCCACTGGACCACCAGGGAAGTCCTGAGAAGTGGTTCTTAAGACAGATCTTGAGATGGAGGGAAGAGTGCTGCGGGCTGGGTCGTTGATGGTCTTACGATGGGGGGTGGGGATGGGGGAGCCCCGGTATTCGACAGGAACTAGGTTGTACTTGCTAGTTCCCGAGTGCTGTGTTCTCACTACTGTCCTCAGAGAGGCCCTAGTCTGATAGTCAACCTGCCGCCCCGCAGAGAGAAAGTTTTACCCAGAAGGCGAGAAGACGGAAGAGACTATGTGAACGTAATTATTTTTACCTCCATCCCTTTTTTGGGGTGGGGGAGTTTCCAGTGCGCTCTTTGATTTTGATTTTGATTATGACAGTGTGGAAGAAAGAAGGGTTTAGGGAATAGGAGGAATTGGAAAAACAGAAAACATGCAAGTGGAATGTCTTGTTTTCCATCCTAGAAATTCTAATTTACTTTATACATAAATTTGAGGCAGTTAATACTTGCTAATGAACAATGTATATTTTGTAATACCAGGTCTAAGTGGATGATTTTAAGAGCCTAGAAATGTGGGCTTCCCTGGTGGCGCAGTGGTTGAGAGGCCGCCTGCCGATGCAGGGGACGCGGGTTCGTGCCCCGGTCCGGGAAGATCCCACATGCCGCGGAGCGGCTGGGCCCGTGAGCCATGGCCGCTGAGCCTGCGCGTCCGGAGCCTGTGCTCCGCAACGGGAGAGGCCACAACAGTGAGAGGCCCACGTACCGCAAAAAAAAAAAGAGCCTAGAAATGAGATGATGATAGTAGATATTAATGTTGTTACAACCACTGTCTACTGAGTGTTTACAATTACCAGGTGTGTGCTAAATGCTTTATGTATATTATTACCTACAACCCTTATGACAACGCTGTAAGATAGGATTTCTTATCCCAGCTTAGGGAATGCCCCCGAACACACTAAGAAGTGGCAGAGCCAGATTGAAACCTGTATCTGTTTGATTCCAAAGTGCCCCCTCCCCTTAGTTACTGCCCTCTCCTGCTTCCTTATTATTGTCCAAGTCTAGGAGTGTCTGGGAAGGATGCATAAATACGACAGTACTCGTATCACGGAAGTCACAGGAGTTTAGAACAACAACATACAAGATGCAGCAAGAAGCGTCAGGAAAGCCGTTGCAGGGAGAATGGGAAGCACAGGGTCCAGGGTCCTGCCTCTTCCAAAGGTGGAAAGACTCTTACTCATGAAATTGGATGAAGCTTTTTTAAAAAGTCACTGGAGGCTTTAGGTATAAAGTTGTAAATAATGATATGGAGAATCAAGCTAGTGAATTTAGAAAAATTGTGCAGTAGGGAAACCCTGATAGTGAATTCTGAGAAGCATTATGAGGATTAGAAAAAGTGATGAGGACCCAGAGATTGGTCTTCTCCCAGAGAACCCCAAATGGTAGGTACACTGGTGCTACGATAGGGCATGGAGGCCCCTCGGGGGCCCGAGGCCACAGAGCTCGCGGGGTCAGGGCTGGGGGCAAGGATTGGCTACCCCTCACCCATCTGGGCCGCCTGGTCAGGGCTCTGGAGGAGACCCTTCTCTTCTGCTCATCCATCCGGGAATCCGAGATGACTGACTCTTCCCTGGAAGCATCCCTCCTTCAAGGATGAGGTTTTGACAATGATGCCTGAGCATAACCCGTTCTGCCCTGCGGCCCAGGGTCAAGACGTTTGTTGCTATTGGGGGTTGCAGTGGACAGATGCTCGTCTGGGTGTTCAGTGCTTCAAGGAGATCGCCACTGCCATCGTGAGGCCATCATTCTGGCCAAGTTCTCCGTAGTCCTCATGTGGTGAGGCTACTGGGGGAACAGGATCGGCCAGCCCCAGACCATCCCTGCAGGCTGACCGGCCACTGTGGCTCTGGGCCGGTGCCTCTCATCCTGCCCTTGGACACTGGCGTCATCCCAGCCGCTGTGCCCGAGAAGCTGGCGCTGGCCGGCGTGGACGATGCTGCACCTTGGCCAGGGGTTGCACCGCTGCCCTGGGCAGCGTTGCCAAGGCCACCTCTGTGCTGTCTCCAAGACCTAGGCTGCCTCACCCCCGAGCTCTGGAGGGAGACCATGTTCACTGACTGTCCCTGTCACGGGTTCACTGAGCATCCTGTAATGACCCACACCAAGTCTCCATGCGGGAGACCCAGGCTCC
Source organism: Monodon monoceros (assembly GCF_005190385.1). Lineage (NCBI taxonomy): Eukaryota > Metazoa > Chordata > Mammalia > Artiodactyla > Monodontidae > Monodon > Monodon monoceros. Next base: position 3,074,196 of record NW_021703783.1, read on the forward strand.
AGCTGTGGCCACCACATCGTTTTTCTGCAAGAAAAGTCAAAGTGAATTAAACCTGTTTTTTTAAAAAAAAAAGACCCAGAGATGGACTGCTTGGTACATGATAGGCAGTTGCTAAATATTTGCTAACTAAGTAGGTAGGACAAACATGGCAGTTCTCTTGAGTGCATTTTTTACTGAAAATTTTTTTCCTTTTCTAGATATTTCTTCTTGCAGGTAGAAAGCGGAAAAAGAGCAAAACATCCAACTACCTCATCTCCACTGACCCAACAGATCTATCTCGTGAGGGGGAAAGTTATGTTGGCAAACTCAGGTGAGAGCAGCCTTGTATCCTGTCCTGCTCCTCTGATGGTTTGACCCCTGTAGTTTCAGAACAGTCCATATCGGTTTTACAATGAGCCGGTCGATGTCATCTAAAAAAATAAAGTTAATAGAAAGTCTAAGGCCCTTCCTTGTTTTAAGGCTAGATCTTTGAGAAAGCGATGATGACCCCTTGACCTTTGGAGAGTGGGCCGAGAGGCTGTCCCATACCTCTCTTAGCTTGTGTTTGTAAGGGAGAAAAATACAGATCATTGTGGTGGCTTTTTCTCTTGATTCTAGGTCCAACCTCATGGGGACCAAGTTTACAGTTTATGACCATGGTGTCAGCCCGGCCAAGGCCCAGGGTCTGGTAGAAAAGGCCTGTATGCGGCAGGAGCTGGCCGCCGTCTGCTACGTGAGTGCCGCCTCCCGTTTCCTCAGCCTCCTGGCATCCCAGCCCTGGGCTTGCAGTCCCCCTCCCAAGCTTGTTTCTGTATACTCGAGTTATTTACGAATTGCCAAATTTAGCTGTATTTACTGTTTCAGCTGGCCCTCACTCATCTCCTCTTCTCTTTTCCCAATGCCGCCATGTTAACGCAGGCCTTCGTTACCCCTTACCCGTTGGCTCGCGGTTACCGTAAATTGGAAGCCGGTCTCTGCTTTCCGCCCTCTCGGCCTGGTTCATCCTGTACAGCCGCTGCTGAGTGGTCCAGCTCCAGCTCGTGCTGCTCTTGTCCTGCTCCAAATCCTCTCAGGCTGCCCCTTGAGTCCAGAATCAAGCCTGGACACTGCACCTTTCCCTTGCGGCTCCCCGGGGGCACGCTTCCTGTGCGTTCCCGTCATTCTAGCGGCTCCTCTCGTCCCTGCGCCCCACCTGAGAGCCTGCCCTGCCCCTCCTTGCCTCTGCCTGTCCACCAGCGTCAGCAGAGGGGTCTCTCCCGACAGTAGATGTGCTTGATGCTCCCCTCGGTTCCCCGCGCTTTCTCTAGTGCCCCAGACTGCTTCTTCAGCGCCATCCTTCTCTACCAGTTCGTAAAGTCCCATTCACTGCTGTTTCCACGTGAACACGGACCTGGCGCGTAGTGGGCATGTGAAGTTGTGGAGTCAAAGAAGCAAGAAGGAATTAACCCGACTCAGTTGTTACTTTGATCCCAAATTCTCAGCTTTCCATCGTTGGAATTAATCTCATCACTTGATTCCCATGAGATTTTATCTAAGTGACTGAGAATCATTTGACTTAACACCTTGTAATGTATAGATGTTTTCTCTTAGCTTCAGAATCAATTAAATATTTTACCCGTGCATGACTTTGTGTGTATGTATATGAATACACATATATCCATGTATTTAATATACTTTATTCATATATAGCCTGCCTGGTTTGACGGGCATTTGATTTTTTTTACCTCCAGATACAGGTCCTATTTAATTTAAACTGTAATTCTCACTCTATATCATATAGTGCCGTGTCCTCACTGGGAAATATATATTTATTGAAGATGACAAAATTGGACAGTTTGCTCATAATTGTCTGAAATTTCACTTAAAGCTAAAGAGTAAGAGTAGGGTTTCAAGCCTATAGAGTGTTTTAAATTCAAATGTTCAAATTAGGTTTAAAAAGAGGAAACAGTCTTATTTTCCTGGGCTTGATTCTCCGTCTCTCTTTGTTTAACTACAGTGAAGTAATAGAATAGTGTTTAGCGCTCTCCATATTGTCCCCGTTTTACATGCCCAGGAGGGCCTTGCGTTAAGAATGAGGTCTTGTGTGCTTCCCTGATGGCGTAGTGGTTAAGAATCTGCCTGCCAATGCAGGGGACACAGGTTCGATCCCTGGTCCGGGAAGATCCCACATGCCACGGAGCAGCTAAGCCCATGCGCCACAACTACTGAGCCCATGCGCTGCAACTACTGAGCCTGCACTGTAGAGCCTGCGAGCCACAACTGCTGAGCCCTTGTGCCACAACTACTGAAGCCCGTGTGCCTACAGCCTGTGCTCCACGACAAGAGAAGCCACCACCATGAGAAGCCCGCACACCACGACAAAGAGTAGCCCCCACTCGCCGCAACTAGAGAAAGCCACGCGCAGCAACGAAGGCCCAGTGCAGCCATAAATAAATAGATAGATAGATAGACAGATAGATAGACGCAGCCATAAATAGATAGATAGGTAGATCGATAGAAAGGAAATGCATGGTATTAAAAAAAAAAGAATGAGGCCTCGTCTTCATTTCTGTTTCAAGTTCCTGTTTATTTCCCTCTCTTCCAGGAAACAAATGTACTCGGATTTAAAGGCCCGAGGAAAATGTCTGTGATCATCCCAGGGATGAATATGAATCATGAACGAATCCCATTTCAGCCACGAAATGTAAGTAAGAGCATATTTCATCAACAAAGGACTCTAACAACAAGACTGTGATACAGGCAAGATGAATAGAAAACAGTGTTGATTCCTCCCGAGCCCAGCCTGGAGAGTGGCCACTCTTCCTCAGGAGAGCCAGCCCTCCAGACCTCGGGGTAGGTGCTGTTGCTAATGTGGTTGATTCGCAACCACTGGGTCTGCAAAGAGAAACGCTAGTTTTTCTATAGGAGTCCAACAAAGCCGGCTTAGTTTGGGCTCTGTTTCTGTTTTACTTGCTGAAACGGAGGAAATAGGCCCCTGCTCTGCTTCCCGCCTCAGCAGCCTTGAGGGTGAGCGCTTTGCGACGGTCCTCAGCACACACCCCTCTCCTACAGGACCGCGAGAGCCTGCTTTCAAAGTGGCAGGACAAAGCCATGGAGAACTTGATCGAGCTGCACAACAAGTCCCCCGTCTGGAACGATGACACCCAGTCCTACGTCCTGAACTTCCACGGCCGGGTCACTCAGGCCTCTGTGAAGAACTTCCAGATAGTCCACGAAAATGACCGTAAGCCCCAGGAAGAGAGGTGTTCTGACAGGATTCGGAAATGAGCATTGCCCTTCATTGGTAGGAAGTTATACTCAGGAGAGCATGATTTAAGGAAGAAATGACCTCCTCGGAAAGACAGAGCTACAGTCTTGCAGTCAGCCGTCTGAGCCGCTGAGTTGAGGGCAGGAGCGTGTGAGGTCTCATGTGGCAACCGGAGGAGTCCTGGGGGTGCTGCTCGGGGGGCAGAGGCAGAGGCCCTTCCTCAGGAAAGGTTCATGCCCTTCCGGCCCCCCACCCGAGTTTGCGCTGCCCCCCCTTGCCCTTCCGGCCCCCCCCGCCTTGTGCCGCCCCCCCCTGCCCCTCCCCCCCCCCCCCCCGCCCCCGAGCTTGCGCTGCCCCCCCACTTGCCCTTTCCTGCTGGTCCGGGCAGGGAGCCGAGTGGAGTCGCAGTAGCGCCTTGGTCGTGCTCGGTAGGCACTCTCCGTCAGGCCTCTTTCCATCTTTCTAAGGGTTTCCCATTTTAAAGAGACCTATTTGGAGGATGTCTTCCTTACCTCCTGACGTCCCGATCTCTCTCTGCCTCTAGCTGACTACATAGTCATGCAGTTTGGACGTGTGGCCGACGACGTGTTCACCCTGGACTACAGCTACCCGCTGTGCGCGCTCCAGGCCTTTGCCATCGGGCTCTCCAGCTTCGACAGCAAGCTGGCCTGTGAATGACGGCCAAGCAGGCGCTGGGCCTTCTCTCTGCAGAGCTTCTGGAGCACGTAGCCGCCACTCTTGCGCTTGCCCAGGACACGGAGAGTGACAGGCCCCCCTTTTGGAATGGTCCCTGAAAGTATGTATGTACACGTGCACGGATGCACATACGTGTGTGTACACATATCTGTACACACATACCCTTCTCGGGGTCTCACGGCCCTGGTCGGGGTCACAGCTTGACTCGGGTGAGAGCCTGTCCAGAGCTCACGGTGGCTGTGAAGGCGCCGCCCAGCGGTCAGAATCCCGTGCTTGGAGACTTGCAGCCAGAGGCAGCTTCTCACACTTCAGTACTTGGGTCGCTTTTTTTGCAGAACTTTTCAGAGAGGGACGTTCCCTGAATTACCTTTAGTCTCCAGGTGTGCAGAGTTTTTCTGTAAGTGGGCGGCAGGCCGGTCCCGGCTGTAGGGTATCCCTGCCCCCTGTGGGCTCGGCCATCTTCCAGAACGGCCGTGTTGTGAGAGCACCTGAGTGGCGACGGTGCCTCCAGGAAGTGCAGGCCTGCAGGTCAGATCTGAAGCGGCACCCGGCCTCATCCGCTGTGACGTAGCCTTGTCTTTGCTTTGGCCACGGTGGTTTCCAGAGTGTCATTTACCGTTGGCGATCGTTCCTCACCCATGGTGGGGGGGTCCCTGGGAGAAGCGCTCCTCTCTGCCGTCTCTGTGGGGGAGTGTGGTGCCCGTTCCCCAGAGCCAGCCACTGTCCCTCAGCTCGGGAGGCACCGTGTCACGGTCCCCCTTCCCTTAGGGCCGGCTGGCTGGCTGCAGTCTCAGAGTGGCTCTGGCCCAGTTTGTGATCAGTGATGCGAGCAATTTACGTACTTGTCTTAATCGCAGGGTAGGCTGCAAGCATAACCTCTAGAGGTGGCCTAGTCTGCTTACGACTGAGAGGGATTTGACAGAGGCCTTCACCACCTTCAGCCCAGGAGTGCGTCCCCGCTGGGTTACTGTGGAGCCGTTAGTGCAGACTCACCTGTAGCCCGCGTGGGAGGGGAGAGAACAGTGTGTGTGGAACTTGCCATTGTCGCTGCCCAGGGAGGTGAGGACCGGGCCTGGCTGGCAGAGCTCGGGCCTCTCTTCTTGGCTTAAGTGTCATCAGCCCCTGAGGCCTGGTTCATCCTTGGCGGATCACGTCCTGTCACTTTTCCTCACAGATTGTAAGAGTTTTGCTAAGTCGTTCAGATTGTTAGCCTCTCCCCACAAATCACACGGCTCTGCTGCTAGTTCCCGGCCTCCGCGTGCCTCTGAGTCCTGAGGATCCAGGAACACCGTGAGCTCTGCATTGGCGTCGGTCACCTCCCAGGCCTCGTGCGCCAGCCAAGCTGTCTGCCAGCCTGGGGCCAGGCATCGGCGGCTTGCGCTTCGTCCCGTCCCTTCTGTGGACTTCCTTTCTGTCCCTGCTTCCTATCCCTGCTCCACATCAAATAGCAGCGGGAAGGAGAGAGACCCGGGGGATGAGCAGACCCGCGGCTCACCCCACGGGTAAGTCCCACCCGCCCTGCCCTGACACGGCTGCTTCCCCTCAAGTGCCTCACTTATCAGGTGCCCGCCAAGCGCGGGACCACTGGCCTGACACTGAAAATGGAAGGCTGTTCACTCCTCTCCTGTTGGAGAATATGCAGTGTCTGGGGAAGGGGGCCCGGGGGGGACTGGATCTGGCCCTGCTTCCTCCTGCCCGCTCTGGTGCAGACACACACCCCGGCTTCACGTCCTTCCTGCTTGATCGTGCAGGTGATCGGTTTCACATGAATCATATTTATACCTTTTGTATGCTACAGAAATAAAAAGGGATTTATATAAAAACATGAGTGTTGCCGTTCTTCTTTCAGACTCCTGTCCCTCGCATGCCTCCTACCGTCATGTTCTGTCACAATAATTCCATCGCTTGGCAACAGCGAACCAGTCAGTTCTTTGAAGCCAAGTGGGTATCACCGAAGTTTTCATCCAGGTAAGCAGGGTCTGCAGACTCAGGGATCTGCGTCCTGGAGACTGTAGACTCACCATGTGTGTGACGCTGAGAGTGTCCTGGGCAGGTGACGGAGCTGAGGCTGAGCAGGGGTGCCAGAGGGCAGCCTCCTGCACCGGTCAGCCTCCTGGGTCAGCTGCATTGGTGTTGCTTCCTGATTCAGCCGCAGAGCAAATTAAATACCTGATAGTGGCAGAGACCCCACGTCTTACCTCTAAGTGTTCACATTTAAAGCTTCCCTATACGGACAAGTCGAGAAAAGTGTGTTCACAAGTCTTGCTGAGGCCTTCCTGCTCTCCGTGTCACGGGGATGGACGAGTGGCGTGGAAGGAAGCGGGAAGAGCCCAAAGGGCAGGACGAGAGCCGGAGTCGGTCTCATTTCTGTGGCTTGGCTTCTCTTCCACGTGATTCTTTGTGGCCAAACAGGTTATTTGCAACACAGTTTTATACACTTTTCAGTGGCCAGGAATATCAATGGTCGTTGATACGAAAGACACCAGCACGTGGTGTTTCAACGTCTAAACAGGACTGCAAAAAGCTCTTTTTGATTAGAAGGTTAGTAGGTGAGAAAAAGGAATGAATGAGAATCAGTTCCCTTCCTTTCTGTTTCTTTCTCTTTTTTGGCTTGTGGGATGTTAATTCCCCAGTCAGGGATCGAACCCATGCCCCCTGCACTGGGAGTGCGGGGCCCTAATCACTGGACCGCCAGGGAATTCCCAATATCCCTTCCTTTAGACAGCAGCACGGGTGCAGAAATAAAGTGACGGTTCAACTCAGAGTCCCTGGGTTCTGGCCCTTTTCCTGCCAGTGATTTGCCAACGTGCGCCCTCTGTAGATGGAGAGGTTTTGAGTTACCTGATCTCCTGTTCCTGAGTGATAAGAGTGCTGGCAGCCACCCGGAATTCCCGAGTGTGTTTTTTTTGTTTGTTTGTTTGTTTGTTTTTTTGCGGTTTTTTTTTTTTTTGCGGTACGCGGGCCTCTCACTGTTGTGGCCTCTCCCGTTGCGGAGCACAGGCTCCGGAAGCGCAGGCTCAGCGGCCATGGCTCACGGGCCCAGCCGCTCCGCGGCACGTGGGATCTTCCCGGACCGGGGCACGAATCCGTGTCCCCTGCATCGGCAGGCGGACTCCCAACCACTGCGCCACCAGGGAAGCCCCCCGAGTGTGTTTTGAATCGAGGTCTGTGCTTCTCTCCTGGACAGCTACGTGCATAGCTGGAGAGGCCTGGGGAGGAGCCCCTGGAGGCTGTAGCCAAGGGCCTAGAGAGGGGAGACTGAAATGGCGGGAGCGCGCCCCGGGTGAGAGCGTGGCCGCGCTGAGGAAGCCGCCCCTCCCAACCGCAGGCTGCATCTTGCTCCACAGAGAAAACTTGGGGGCGTTGCGAGCTGCCCCCCTCCGCAGAGTGGCTCCTGCCTGTGTGCTCGTGCCACGTGTGCCACGCCTCCAGCCCCTGGTCCTCCTAAACTTCCCCACGTAGATCCCCGCCGGGGGCTCGCCCAGGACTGGTTAGATTCTGCCCCGCCCCTCACACATTTCTTGGCCAGGTGCATGTGGGCTAGTTTTGCCCCCTCTCCCCGCTTCGGTCTCCTAGCTATTGTAGTCAGTGTGTACCCTTCACAGGTCCTACAACTCTTCCCTCTCCAAAAACCGGGGTGCGGGCATGGGGATGCCGCGGTCAGTGCGGTTTTCAGGCAAGCTCTCCCGAAACCGCGGGCGGCTCCCTGGCACCACCTACTGACCCAGGGGGCACATTACAAGTGCATTAACACGATGAGCGCAGGTTCTGCAACCCAGATGAGGCGACTTCACAGTGGACCCTGTTGTCATGACTCTCTTGAAGGTCTGGGAACAGTAGTATTTGTGGAGTGTAGAAAGTGGAGGAATTCCAGGCAGAACGCGTGGGCTCTGGCCCCAAATGCCTAGGCATTTGGTGTAGGAGAAGGGCAAATATCAATATTATTTTTATTAATGTTTTAAGATGGGATAATGCATTTCGGTTGACTTTTTTAGCCATGCAATTACGCAAAATGGTTTATAAATGCTCATAAAGCAATTTAAGGTGGTTTTCCAGGGACTCTGGTGAGAGGAAAGAAGAACAGCATGGCTTTACTGGGTAACTAAACATACCCTGCGTTCTGGTCTCTGGCCTGATCCTACCTTACCTTCCTTACTTTGTACCCATCTCTCCTTTCCTACTTGAAGGGACAGCCTAGGCAAAACAAACAAAGCAAAACAACAAGAAAAGTAGCCCTGATGTTAATGGAAGTTTCTGAAATATTCCAAATATGAAAGGGGCCTCCATGATTTTCTCCGGCTCTGCCAGGTCCTTTGGTCCATCAGGCCCAAGCTCCTTTGCACAGGGCAAGGCTGAGGTCCAGGAGGCCGGGTGCAATAAGAGTGTGCCACGTAGACGGTTGAGCTGGTGGGCCAGGGTGGCAGTGGGACTTTTCCTGGTCTGTTCCAACCTTTTATTACACATTTTGGTATAATATAGTGCTTCTCAAGCCTCAGGGTTTTAACATCTGGTTAAGCACTACCTACCCAGATTCCGTCCCTTGTGATTTTCAAGGCCTCCAAGAATAATCAGTAGTTCTCTCTCTTCCATAGTCTGGGGGCAGGAAGGTCAGGAAGGAAGGACGGTCTGAGACGAAAGGAGGGTGACAGGCAGAGGGGGGCTGGCAGTTAGATCAAGATTTTAAGAGTGGGTTTAAATGCAGTTTTTAGGGTACTGATGCATGCTCAGGACAGACTCCATCGGGGTAAGATAGAAGGATGTCCCTAAAAATACGTCCTGATTTTGCCTTTGGTCAGTCTCCTGTGATTCTGTATCAGAGAGAGAGAGAGATACAGATTTTAAACAGTAATAATTTCATATTATTTAAAACACTTCTTAAGATTACACAATTAAAGCCTCCTCCCGTATCTGTCCCCTTCTTGTTTCCCTTGCCCTGTACTCTTAGAGTTGACCACTGTTCGTTTCCAATGTATCTTTCCAGTATTTCTTTATGCAAAAATAAAAATGTATTTCTAATTTCCCACTCTTTGTGCACAAAAGGTAGCATACTATATACTTGGTTCAGTAGCTTGCTTTTTTTTTTGTTCCTTCGGCCGTGCCATGTGGCACGTGGGATCTTGGTTCCCCGACCAGGGATGAAGCCCCCACCCCTGCAGTGGAAGCACGAACCTTAACCACTGGACCGCCAGGGAATGCCCACACCTTTATGCTTAGTGTCTCCACAGTCCTCAGTTCGCCCCTTTGCAGGTGTTATCTACCTGCCTGCCAAGCATCTCCTTTTGGATGGTCGACAGCTGTGCTCTCCAACACCATCGCCACTAGTCACATGGAACTATTAATTAAAATTCAGTCAGCTAGCTGCATTTCAAGGTCTCAGAAGCCATATGTGGCTCATGCCTACCATACTGGACAGCAAGGATAAAGAACACTTCATCATTCCAGAATGTAGTGTCGGAGAACGTGGGTCCACAGAAATCTCAACTTTGGGTTCCAAAAATGTAACCCTCTTCTCACCAGGTGTCATTCCCTGGGGAAGTTGTGCTTGTCCAACTTCCCCATCAGAATGTCAGTAGCTTGGGGGCCGGGCTGTGACATTTCTGTTCATCCCTAGTGCCTACCTACCTGGCACAGTGCCAAGGACATCACACATGTTCAGTCAACGTGGGATGGAAACATGAGTGATAGGAGACTGAGGCCCAGACTCTAAGGGTCCCCAAGGTCATAATTAGTATTGGCCGAGCTGTTGTTTGAACCTGGGTTAGTTTAATTCCCCAGTAAGGACATAATATGTGACTTTTGTTAACTTTCATTTTCAAAATTTTGTATCAGAGTCACTGAAAAATTAAACTTTTCGCGATTAGACTGGAGGAAGCCTTTCCCCCCTTTTGATTTTTTCCAGGAAGCTCCTGGATATCCAGACCCTAAAGACCCCCTGGGACCCTCAGAGAAATTCTGAGAACTGTACGGAGAAACCTTCACCCTCTGGGCTTCAGAAACCAAAAGTTTTGTGTCAGTCTGGAAATACACTGAATTAGTTTGCTCGGGCTGCCATAACAAAGTACCACAGACTGGGTGGCTTGAACAGAAATTTATTTCTCACAGTTCTGGAGGCTAGAAGTCCAAGATCAAGGTGTAGGCAGGTTTGGTTTCTCCTGAGGCCTCTCTCTGTGGCCTACAGATGGCCATCCTCTCCCTGTGTCCTCTGTGAGAAGTCTGTGTCCTAATCTCTCTGATAAGGAGGATTAGGGTGGACCCCTAATCTAGGCAGATTGGATTAGGGCCCATCCTGAAGACCTCAGTTTACCTTAATCACCTCTTCAATACATCTGCAGATCCAGTCACATTCTGAGGTACTGGGGATTAGGGCTTCAACATAAGGTATTCGGGGGTGGGGTGAGGAGGACAGGTCAGCCCCAGCACACACTGCCCCCTAGAGGGTAGACCTGGAGTCTCTTCTTGTCCACATTTCTCTTGGATGAAGAGACAACAGAATTAACATGATGCTTTTCAAATCACAGACTGCTTTTATTCTATAGATGAAAGACTCCAGCTTTGATAAAGGTTGGTCTGTTTTGTCGTTCAGAACACAAGATGCAGTTCAGATGGTATGGAGTGAAGAGTCTTCTTAAGGAAAAAAAAGCAAATAGAGGGAATTCCGTGGCGGTCCAGTTCTTAGGACTGCGCTTTCACCGCCCAGGGCGTGGGTTCAATCCCTGGTCAGCAAGCCGTGTGGCACAGCCGGAAAAAGAAAGAAAGAAGGAAAGAAGTACAGCGTGCGTGGGTTGAAAAGAACAGGACCTGGAGTTACAGTGACCATACCCCAGCACCGAGTCAGCTGCATCCTACTTCTGAAGCCCAGGAAGAGGGGGCATGCTTTGGGGATATTTCAAGAGCAATATATTTCCTTTTACCTAAAGCCTAGGAAATAATCCTTCCTGGATTCTGCCCTTGTTAACTTCTTATTAGGCTGTTAAATCCAGTTGTGGGTGTTGGTTTTTTTTCTTAAGATGTGGAAAAATTAGGGCAGGGTTAGATATATAGTTCCAGTCACATCCCACCCCTTACCCCCCCCCCAATTATAAAAGAAGTACAAGTATGTTATAGAAAATAGAGAACAAAAAAATGAGAAAGAGGAGCTTCCCTGGTGGCGCAGTGGTTAAGAATCTGCCTGCCAACACAGGGGACACGGTTTCGAGCCCTGGTCCGGGAAGATCCCACATGCCGCGGAGCAACTAAGCCCGTGCGCCACAGCTACTGAGCCTGCGCTCTAGAGCCCGTGAGCCACAACTACTGAGCCCGCGTGCCACAACTACTGAAGCCCGGACGCCTAGAGCCCGTGCTCCGCAACAAGAGAAGCCACCGCAATGAGAAGCCTACGCACCGTAACGAATAGTAGCCCCCTCTCGCAGCAACTAGAGAAAGCCTGTGCGCAGCAACGAAGACCCAACGCAGCCAAAAATAAATAAATTTAATTAATTTTTTAAAATTAATTTTTAAAAAATGAGAAAGAAGGCCCCTTAATCTTCAACCTGTCAGAGATACTCACTGTAAGATTCTTTTCCATTTATTTTTCAAAAGCAGGACACAGCACTGTAAATCAGCTCTACTCTAATATAAAATAAAAATTAAAAAACAAAACAAAACAGGATTGGGACTTCCCTGGCGGTTCCGTGGTTAGAACTCCGTGCTTCCACTGCAGGGGGCATGGGTTCGGTCCCCGGTGGGGGAACAAAGATCCCACATGCCGCACGGTGTGGCCTAAATAAATAAATAAAACAGGATCATCCTGTATACACTTTATTTTTATTTATTTATTTATTTTTGCGGTACGCGGGCCCTCTCACCGTTGTGGCCTCTCGCATTGCGGAGCACAGGCTCCGAACGCGCAGGCCCAGCGGCCATGGCTCATGGGCCCAGCCACTCCGCGGCACGTGGGATCCTCCCAGACCGGGGCACGAACCCGCGTCCCCTGCATCGGCAGGCGGACTCTCAACCACTGCGCCACCGGGGAAGCCCTACACTGTTTTTAAAATGTGCTTTTCCACTTATTATATCATGCACACTTGTCTGGTTTATTTTTTAAAATCTTATTAATCACTCTAAAGAATTCTATCACGTGGATGTGGCTGAATTTGTTTAATAGGGTATCATATGGATAATTTATGACGATGTGGGTTGAAAAAAATTTACTAAAGGAATGGAAATAATACCAAATGACACATGATAAAAGTAATTAATATGATTTTTGACTTTGATTTTGGAGAATAAACAACACAAATAGCTTCCACGCTTCAAACCCAGCTCTGACCACACCCGTGCCGTCTTCTTTCTGCACAACTTTTGTGAAGCTCGACCAGGATCCATTTGTGGGTCCGGGTAAAGTGGCTGGGATCACGAGGAAGTGAGGTGAGGTGAGGTGTGGATTTTATGGTGTAATTTGAGGGGAGCCATGTGCATCTCTCTAGCTCTATCCGGACATGAAATATTTCCACCAAGAGATTCATTCCTGAAGGTCAACAAATGAGTCCTGTCTCTTAAGAAATGTAAATATCCCTGAAAGGGCAGGCACCAGGGTGTAAAATCACTGTCTTTCACCTTCGGGACTTCTAAGAAGTTTCCTTTATCCAGAGTGACCTCAACAGCTTGGGAACGGGAGATACCTAAAGGCACAGAGCTCTCTAGAAGCCTGTGGGAGGCTGAGGTTCTGATCCTTTATGGTCTTGGATAGTTAGGGTCTGGAGGGAATAAGCCGGTCTGATCTCCAAATACCCTCTCAGCAGTGTGTGCTGAGCGGGCCGCCCGAAGGCTGCTTTCCTGTCTCCAAGGGACTCCGTCCTACCTTCCTCCCACCCCTCTGAGCCCAGCTGGACTGACCCTCGAATCCAACATAGTCCTGTCTTTCTTTGAGTTCTTATCTTTGCTAATGGTGCCACCAATCGTTCAGCTGTCAAAGTTCTGTGATTTTTGTCTCCTCTCTCACCTCACAGCCAACTTAGTCGCCATTTCTGTTGACTTTGCTTCTGGACTATTTCCTGGACCCCTTCCCTCATCCTCAGGACCACTACCCTGACTCTCCAATCCAGCCCTAACACCCGCAGTCCAGTCCAGGGGGGTCCTTCTGATGGAGGTGCCGATTTTGTCACACTTGTGTCCCAAGGGCCCTTTGGATGCCCCCTCTTCAGCACGGGATACAGTGATCTTCACAACTGGCACTGCTGCTGTAATCCATCCTCCCCGCCTCCTGTTCTCCAGCCACACCAGCTTACTAGACTTTTCCTAAACTCCCCTAGTGTACAGGCTACCAGCCTTAGTGAGTCTTCCAGACTCAATTCAGCGAACTCGCAGCATTTATCCTTCAAGAGCTAGAGTACGTCGCCTCTGCAACCTGGATTTCACTGTGTGCATTTCCTCGGGTTCCCCTATGGTGCTCAAAGCTCACGGACACAACAAATGGTTGTTACACTAAGTAGCCAGTGCTTACCGTTTGTGTGTCATTCGGTGCCTGCACAGTGTCCTGCACTGCAGACTTTGCATGTGGAGGAGGTGTGGCCAAGCCCTGACGAGACCCAGCATTTAACAAGCAGACCAGAATTTATATCCACATGAGACCTGCTTCCTTCAAAGTCTTCACCTTAAGAGACTGGATACTTTGTCCAGTGATGCTGTGATCACTCAAAACACCTTTGGAACACCTCTCTTGGAAACAACTTCAGCATTTATAGCACTTCAAGATCCTCTGTGGTAGTAGGTTTCTGTTTTGTTTTGGTTTTTTTTTTTTGGTTTTAACTTAGCATTTATTACGCATTTATCTATCCCAGGCACCAAGCTGGAGCTGGGTGAAAGATAAGATAAATTGGACATTTACTGTGTCTCCAAGGAAGTTTCTGTTTGGTAAGGGAGATAAGATCTGGACCCCAGGACAATACAGGGTTAAGTGATAAGGCTGAGGTTGGATCTGATTTTTGGAAAAGGGCAGAAGTCCTTTGGTTTCAACTTCCCAACAAGGTGGATGACAGAGGTATGTGGTTACACCCTGCATTAAGCCAGTGTGTTCTGAAGACTTCCAAACAAGCCCAGTGATACAGCCCAAATGCGATACAGTGATCTCCACAACTGGCACCGCTGTTGTAATCCATCACGAGACTAAACCCACCTGGCGTGTTTAAGACCCGGACTCCCCACTTTCTGGCGATGCTCCTCCACAGACCGAGTTTTCCCAGCTAAATGGAAAGCTCTGAGAGGACAGGTGCTGAGGTCTTCTCCTTCACTATTTTCACAGTGTCTGGTGGGCGCATAACAGATGTGGGATAAGGATTAGACGCGTCTCCTGCCGCGCCACACGCCCATCACTTCGGGCATCCTCTCCCCACGTGCGCAGCTCTCCGCGGTGACAGCGTCGCAGGTCCGCGCGGGGCGGAAGGGAACGGCTGACAGGAACGTGCGGGGAGGACACGCATGTGTGCGCGGAGCTCCTGCGTCCTGGGCCCGGGAGCGGGGTCCCCGGTGGGCACTGCAGGGAAGGGAGCAGCTGCCCGCGCGCCGGACGTCCGCCCTCGCCCGTCCTTTTGGGGCCGGCGCATAGGGAGAGGCGTGCTGGCGGCCGGGCGCGAGGCCAGAGGCCGGCCCGCGGGTCAGGGGGAAGGGTTCCGGCCTCGGCCGAGAGCGGGGGGCTGGCCAGGACCGGCGGGAAGCCGGGCCAGGGGAGGAGGAAGAGAGTCTGGGCCGAGATCAAAGGGGAAGCACGTGTGCGGGGCGGCGGCCGAAGCCGGAGCAGGACGCCGAGGTCGCAGCCTACAGTCCCCGCGGCCGCCCCCCGCCGGCGCCGCCCGCCCCGCGCCCGCGGCCCCTCCCCGCGTCCCAGTCTCCTCCCCGAGGGCTCGGGGCCGGGCCGCCACTCCCTCCAGCTCCCGACATCGGCCGCGCGCATCTCATTCCAGCCCTCATTCCTCACATTCCAGGCTTCCTCCTTTCAAACCCCAGGCCGGGGGCGGGGAGGGCCCGCAGCTCCCGGCTCCGCCGTGCGGCCGCGTCCCCCAGGTGAGTGGCCCCGCCGCCGCGCCCCTCTGCCGCTCCCTTGGCGCTCTCTTCTTCCGGCCTTGGACCTGCGCTCCGGGCCCGCCTTGCCCCCCCTCCGACTTCCCTCCCTTCCGCCCTCCTGCGTGCGCTCGGTTCCCCCGGCTCCCTTCCTCTCCCGTTGACTCACCCCGCCAGGAATAGGGATCGCCCGTGCTTTCCCGTCAGTCCCCTTCTGGGAAAACTCCTCCCTCCGCGAGCCCCGCTCCGCCCGACTCCGCGCACCGGCCACCGCGCGCCGGACCCCGCGCACCGACTACCGTGCACCGGGCACCGCGCACCGAGTACCGCGCGCCGGCGCGGCGACCTGGGCTCGGGGCGGCGCGGGGTCGGCTCTGTCCCGCGACCCGCCTTCCTCCCCGCCCAGC
The DNA here is from genome assembly GCF_005190385.1 of Monodon monoceros. Taxonomy (NCBI): domain Eukaryota; kingdom Metazoa; phylum Chordata; class Mammalia; order Artiodactyla; family Monodontidae; genus Monodon; species Monodon monoceros. Next base: position 3,089,559 of record NW_021703783.1, read on the forward strand.
CGATCGGCCCCGGGTCCGGAGCCCGGGTCTCCGGTCGCTGACCCCCCGTCGTCCCTGCAGCGCCCTCGCCGGCCTCCCGGGACCTCAGCGGAGCCGCGGCTGGAAGAGCGGCGCCGGGGCGGACTCCGCGGGACTGGCCCCGCGCGCCCGCCCACCTCCCCGCACCCTGGGACCGGTAAGGCGGCGGCGCGGGAGGAGCTCTCACCCGGGACCGGACTGGGTGGCGAGTCGGGCACGTGGAGGCGCGCGGACCGCAGGGCCGTGGTGGGCGAGAGGGCCGGGGGGCGGGGAAGGGGAGCGCGCGGAGCCGAAAGGACCGGAGGCGGAGCCGAGGACGCCGGCGGCAGGAGAGACCCGGCACCCGCGCCTCTTTTCTGCTGGGCGCCTCTCGGGCTCGGAAGGAGAGCCCTGGAGGTGGGTGCCTCGGCGGTTTGCAGTGCCGAGGCTTTGCGAGAGCGGAGGGGACCTCGGCAAAAGGTCCCCGCGCCCCAGCGCTTGAGGAGCCTGGTGCGTTCTACGCTGGGGACCAGCGAGTCTGGGGAGCAGAGCTCCCAGACCCCGAAGCGGATATTTCCCCGGCGGGTGGGCCGACCCGGGACTCGCGCCTCCGTGTACTCGTGTATCAGGGGGTTCGGGCCAGACCCGGAGGGTAAGTGATGAGTTCATGTGGCGTCTGGCTGTCCTGCCTCCTTAGCTTCGAGTGTATGTGAGGGTGACACCGGCTCACAGATGACTCACCTGGCTTCCAGGAGGCGGATTTGTTTGTGTTGAACGGGAGCGCGTTTCCACTCGAGAAGAGTGCTGTTTGTCTGAGAGCTGAGTGTCTCTGAGGACTTGCGAGATGCCACGTCTCTCAGCGTGCGTTTTCCCCGCGAGGATGCTGTTCCTGGGCGGGACTGTCCTTGCGCCCTGCCGAAGCGGGGGCAGGAGACAGTGTCCCTGGTGGTGTGTGTACGGGAGTAGTTGGCTGTGGGAGTGTGTGGCCCCCAGGCTCCACTCGCCCTGGACCCGCGGAGCTGGAAGGAAGATGTCCACACCTGCCTCTTCCAGGCAGCTGTCTTTCTAGGGAGGTCGGTTTTGTTCTGCCTGGGCAGAACGTTAAGGGAAGTTGAGATTCTTGCCTTTCGTGACGGTAGTGAGATTTGGGGATGTTTGTGGGGTTGGACCCTCCCCCAGAAAGAGACCATTTCGAATCTTGAGATTTGTGTAAACAGTGCTTTTACTTTACTTATTTATTTTTAACTTTTAAAAAATGTTATGCAGTTTTTAGAGGTAACTTTCCATTTCCAATTACAACAAAATACGGGCTATGTTCCCTGTGTTGTACAACCCATCCTTGTAGCCTGTGGTACACTCAACAGTTTGTACCTCCCCTCCCCCGCCCCTAAATTGCCCCGCCCCCTCTCCACCGGAACCACCAGTTTGCTCATATCTGTATCTGTGAGTCCTCTTCTTTTTTGTTATATTCACTAGTCTGTTGTTTAAATTCCACATGTAAGTGATATCACACAGTATTTGTCTAGACAGTGCTTTTAAATTTGGCCCCAAGAACAAGGAGGAATCGAACTACTTTCTCCTGGTCCAGCTCTCCTTAGAGCTGCCCGGGCAGTCAAAAGGAAGAATGCTCCTGCTTGGAGGCTTGCTAGACCAGGAGGCACTGTCCTGAGCATTGCAAAGATGCTTTCGTGCCAGCCTGGGAGGGAAGGCTGCCTCTGATTTGCCGGCTGACCTGTGAGGAGAACCTTGTGGGGTATCTCTGTTTCCCCATCTCTTCCTTTCTGCTTTGCTTTCTGTTTTCTCTCCATTGGGGTTTCACCATGTGAAACATTTTAGAGGAGGGAGCTGGGTAGGGCGAGAGCCACAATGCCCAGGAGATTGGCCGCAGTGTGAGATTGACAGCGCGTGGTGGGGATGGGCGGGGGGAACGCAGGCCGACCCCTTATCGAGTTCTTTCTTCATCCTCACAGCCAGATGCTGTGGGCATAATGTTTATGGCTTCTTGAAAGGAAGGGACCAGACACTGCCAGGGGGTGGGGACTCGCCGCCCCTCCTCCACGCACCTTGAGGACACAGGTGTGCTGCTGGGGGCCACCTCCCCCCTCACCGGCTCAGGCCAGGTGTGGGTGGGGCTTCGAGGGCGTCTGGTCTAAAGATGGAGTAGAGCGGGTTCAGGTTTGGGGTCACACGTACCAGGGTATAAATCCTGACATTTACTCGCTACCTTTAAGGCTTCAGGCTTGGTTTCCTGATGAGTAATATGGGAGGAGTTCATTAGTATCTATCGGAAAAGTTGGTGGTGAAAATTCAGTGTTTGCAGAGCACCTCGCACCGTGCCTGGCACAGCCAGAGGCGCAGCAGCCAGTGTTTCCTAAGCCTGTTTCAGCCTAGAACCCCTTTTTTCCTGGGAACTTCTCTGAACACCCTTTGCTAAACCCTGCCCTGCCATTCATGTTTATTTAGCCAAGTGGCTTGAGCGTTTGCTGTACGCCAGGCCCTACAGGCTTCTTCCCTCAGACTTAGGGACCAGGGTCGCTAGTGGCCCAGGTGGAGGTGGGAGCCCGGCTTTGTCACCGCAGAGCACAGGGTCTCCAACTCCTATGTTCTAATTACCGTTTTGCCTTGACCCCAGGGTGAACTCGCTGAACATTAGTGAACTCTAATGTCAGCACCTAACCCGCTCATTTTATTTTTATTTATTTATTTATTTATTGCGGTACGCGGGCCTCTCACTGTTGTGGCCTCTCCCGTTGTGGAGCACAGGCTCCGGACGCGCAGGCTCAGCGGCCATGGCTCACGGGCCCAGCCACTCCGCAGCATGCGGGATCCTCCCAGACCGGGGCACGAACCCGTGTCCCCTGCATCGGCAGGTGGACTCCCAACCACTGCGCCACCAGGGAAGCCCACTCGCTCATTTTAGAGGTGAGGAGCAGCCACTACAGAGAACAGTATGGAGCTTCCTTAAAAAACTAAAAATATATGGTCCAGCAATCCCATTCCTGGCATATATCCAGAGAAAACTGTATTTCGAAATGATACATGTACCCCAGTGCTCATAGCAGCACTATTTACTGTAGCCAAGACATGGAAGCAACATAAATGTCCATTGACAGATGAATGTATAAAGAAGATGTGGTACATATATACAGTGGAATATTACTCAGCCATGAAAAAGAACGAAATAATGCCATTTGCAGCAACATGGATGGACCTAGAGATTATCATGCTAGGTGAAGTAAGTCAGACAGAGACAAATACCATATGATATCACTTATATGTGGAATCTAAAAAATGGTACAAAAGAACTTATTTACAAAACAGGAATAGACTCACAGACATAGAAAACAAACTTACACTTACCAAAGGGGAAAGGGGTGGGGGAGGGATAAATTAGGAGTTTGGGATTAGCAGATATACACTGCTATATGTAAAATAGATAAACAACAGGACCTACTGTAGAGCACAGGGAACTATATTCAGTGTCTTGGAGTAACCTATAATGGAAAAGAATCTAAAAAAGAATATATATACATACACACACAAAATAACTGAATCACTTTGCTGTACACCTGAAACTAATACAACGTTGTAAGTCAACTATATTTCAATAAAAATTTAAAAAATAATAAAAATAAAGATGGGAAACTGAAGCCCTAGTGGGACAGTAGCTTGCTTAAGGTCACACAGCTGGTGAGTGGCACAGCTGGGACTGGAGTCCACCCTGGTCCATTCTGGTCCACTCTGTCTCCTGCGCCGTCTCCTGCTCTGTGGGTCCCAATGCCCAGACTCCTGGCCACCTTCGTCTAACAGGCGTGGAGGCTGGCGCACTGTGCCTCCTGCCTTCCTTTGCCCGCTGTGACCCTTTGCTGGCAGGAGTTGGGACCACAGCTCCCTTTAAGGCTCTGTAACTGTAGCTGAACAGCTGCTGTCTGGGGGGGCCCCCCCTTCCCCCTAGGGTGTGGCCAGTTCAGGGGCCCAGGTGGAGGTGGGGCAGGGCTGTGTAGCCAGGCATAGTCTCCAGCTCCTAGGCTCTCATTCCAGCTTTGCCTTGACGGCTTCTGAAGTGACAGTTGTTCGCACGCTTTTGGTTTTTCCATGTAGATATTAGGGATATGGGCTTGGAGCCCTCAGCTGTAGCGACTGGCCCTTTGGGAACATTTCCACCAGAATCCCAGCCCCCAAGGGCCTTGCCCAACATCCTCCGGCCTTCAATACATCAGGAGGATGGGCCCGGCTCCCTGCAGTGCAGACTGCGGAGGGTGGGCGGGCCCCCATGGGTGGGGACTCGGCTTCCTTTGACCCAAACTTCACTCGAACAATAGACTTCAGAGGAGTCACCAGGGGCAGGAAATGGGAGCTGTGCGGAGGCTGGGTGACCCTCGTGGGGGAGGGGATGCATATCCGGCCTGAAGGAAAGGCAGGGTGTTGGGGGCAGTGCGAAGGGCACTGGGGAGGGGCCGGTGACACACAGGGTGGGCCTCTCCTCTGCAGGGGCTCTGTTGACTCAGAGAAGCCTGAGCTGCTGAAGCCCATCCTCTGGCTGAGCCCTCTGCTTTGCCTTCTCAGCCGAGGTGTCCCAGTGTCTGCTTGCCTGGCCCACCCCTGCAAGAACTGCGCCGCGTTCCCTCAAGCCCCTGAGATGTTTGCGTGCATTGTCCCGTGAACCCCCCAGGATAAAAGACCGGTCGTGTTCTTCCCCGGCTGATGGCCATCTTGGCGTTGAGCGTTGAGTAATAGTTGACTGGGCCGTGGGCAGAGCTCCAGGTGGGGAAGCAGCCAGCCTGGGTCAGCTGGACAACAGAAAGGGATTTTTCTGAGCTACAGTCAGAACAGGAGGACAACGCGGACAGGCTGGGGGGCAGGTGGCGGAATGCTCTCCGAGGTGAAGCGCCCTTACCACGCCCTCATCTTTGTCAGAGTAGAGCAGACCTGTGAGAGGGGCGAAGGCCAACCTTGGACGAGGTGCGTTGGACCACACTTGAGTCCACGCGTTTCCTGAGCTCAGGTGGCCAGATTCTCACAGATCGCGTTTTGGGGACCTGAGAGAAGCTTTTGGGGTCTGGGAGGAGGTGAGGACGGCAGGATAACAAATGCTGTCCTGGTTCATCTCTTCAAGGGGGCAAGACTGGGGTCCTGAAATGGCCGGCTGGTAAGCTTCTTATCCATCCCTGGCCAAATTCCAGGTCAGATATTTGAACATACAGTCTGTGGGGACGTCAGAAATGAAGTTGAGGTAACTAGTGGCCAACATGGGTTCACTCTACCAAGTCGTCGGAAAATAACCTAATTTGGGCTCAAGAGAACTGAGTGTGTTCTGGCTGATGGCAGCAGTAAGATGCATTTGTAACCGGTTGAAAGACCACCCTGGGTACTGAGCTCATGTCGCCCTGGGGCGAGGTCTCTAGTGATATATGTCACATCTTTTTTGGCTTTGTCCTCTATCAGTTCTGTGCACGTTTAGGATAACAAGCCTATCGGATGACAGAACCAGGATTCAAAATCATTTCAGTTGACCAGAATGCGGAGATTAAGCAGAGCCCTGAAATTAAAATAAATTTTCAGTTAAGATTAATACATGCTCATTATAGAACACCAGGAAAATAAAGAAATATATAAAGGAGAAAATAAAATGGTACATAGTGCTACAACTCAGGGATGAGTACCGTTAATATTTTGGTATATGTCCCTCCAAACTTGTGTTCATGCAAGTCTATATATTTTAACATAATTGCAATTATACTCGATTCTTTTTTTTTTAACTACTCTATACTATTGAGTGAGTATATGAATTATTGAAAACTGTAATTTTAAGGATCTGAATAATATTACATCATATGACAATACCTGATTTAACTGTGCTATACTGGACTTTTAAAAAAATTGTTTTCAATTTTTAGCCATTCAAAATGACTTGACATCTAGTGATATTAAACATGTCTTCATATCTCAAGATGAAACCTAAAAAGTTTACGTGTAAAATCCTGCATTTAAGTTCAGAATATCGATTATATAGAATAGGAACTTACTGTCCATTCTTGTGGGGAAAAAAAAAACAACTTGGGGTTTTTGGTTGAAGGAAGGGGAAGGGAAATGAGCATTTATTAAGTGCCCACTGGGTGCCAGGTGTTATTCTAAACATCTCTCTCGACATCTCTCTTTTAATCTTCACAGCAGCCCTGCGAGATGGGGTTTGTTATTATTTTTTGAAACTCTCCTTTACAGAGGAGGAAGAAGCTACACGGAGATTAATGCGGGGTTTAAGTTTGTACCCGGGTCCATCACGCGCTTCCCTTTGGGCCCTGTGGTGTGCGGAGCCTGCGTCAGAAAGGCTTGAGTCCAGTGCAGTGCTCCGGCCACACTGGGAGCCTCCTCTGGTTTTGGGTGGACACACCGGACCTAGGAAGCACTGAGCTTCGAGCATCTCAGCCGAGTTTGGAGCGGGGGTGGGTGCTGGCATTTCTCTCCCAGGAGGCAGCCCTCCTTGCGGGAACAGCAGATCCATCCGTGATTTCAGGAGGCAGGACCAGGTGGAACTACACAGAATTTCTGTTTCTGTGCAGAACTGGTTAGGGATGCTTCGCCGGACGTCTCTGCGCTGGATGGGAGGTGGGATCAGATGACCTCTGGGGCCTCTGCCTCCCCTTTATGGTCCTGGCCTCAGTTTCTCCACATGTGGCAGGTGGGGACCCCACTAGGCGAGGAGGGAGGAGTTTTCCCACTTTGGCCCTCGGGGAGATCCATCCTGCCGGAGCAGAGGTTGAGAGATGTGGGGGAAGGAGCAGTGTCCCAGCGGGTGGAGGATGCAGCACGGGGAGGTGTGGGCGGCATTGCCTGGCCCGCGTCACCCTTGTGCAAGCTGGGTGGACGGGCGTCAGGGTCAGGGGAAGATGCCCCAGCGTCGGGTAGCGGCTGCGAGCACAGGCTCTGGAGCCCGTGCTGTCCGCTGGGAATGTGAAATTGTACGTGAGCTGGGAGCCACATTTAAGAGGTGAAAAGAAGCTAGTCAAATGAATTTTTTTTTAACTTTTTATCTTACATTGGAGTAGAGTTGATTAACAATGTTGTGCTAGTTTCAGGTGTACAGCACAGTGATTCAGTTATACATTTTCCCATTAGGTTGTTACATAGTAGTGAGCAGAGTTCCCTGTGCTGTACAGTAGGTCCTTGTTGGTTATCCATTTTAAATATAGCCGTGTGTACGTGTCAATCCCAAACTCCCTAACTGTCCCTTCCCCCACCCTTCCCTAGTGAAATGAATTTTAATAATATTTTCTATTAAACTACAGTGTCTAAAATATTATCGGTTAACGTGTAATCAGTAGTAAAACAATATTAATGAGATAGTTTACATTGTTTTTCATAAAAAGGGTTGGGATCCAGCCCGTGTTTTACATTCAACGGCACGTCTCTGTTGCACCGGCCACGCTTCAAGTGTCCACTAGCCGTGGCCAGTGTTTGGACAGTATAGCTTCACAGCCAGCCTGCCTGCCTGGGTTTGAAGCCCCTACCTGCTGCTCTTCAGCTATGTGGCCTTGGGCAAGTTTCCAGACTGCAGTGTGTCTTATTTCCCACCCACCCCCTTTTTTTTTTTTTTGGCAGAGCCACGTGGTTTGTGGGATCTTAGTTCCCGACCAGGGATCCAACCCATGCCCCCTGCAGTGGAAGCGTGGAGTCCTAACCACTGGACCGCCAGGGAAGTCCCTTATTTTCCCCGCTTATTAATGGGGGCAATACTAATAACAGTGCCACCCCCATACGGTTGATGTGAAGGTTAAATTAGGCAATATCTGTAAAGTGCTTGGTTTCTTTGCCGGGCACATATTAAACACTGTATAAGTGTTTATCAGGTAAATGACCTATAACTGGTTCTTAACCCCTGGAGAGGCAGTGCTGTGCTTGGGAAAGCCCAGCCACAGAGGGGCCCCGTGGTCCCTGGGCGTCCCTACCGGTGCCCGTAGTTCTACAGAGTGAAATGGATTCAGATCAGATGGGCTGATCGGTTGTTGCTGCACAGAGGGCCACCTCCTGGGAGAGAAATGCCAGCCCCCGATGATGGGACAGGGTCCCGTCCCTCAACAGGTGTGTCCTGAGCCTCTGTCTCCTCGGGGCTCGGAGCTGTGCTTCGTGGCAAGGAGGAAGAAAAGCGTCCTGGAAAATCGCGTGACCTCGTGTCGACTTGGAGGTTTGAGTGCTTCCGACACCCCCCGCGGAGCTCCGCCAGCCGCAGCAGCGCCAGCTCTCCTTGGCATCAGCCCCCTCCGCTTGCACCTGCCCTCAGTGGTCACAGAGCACCCACGGTGTGCCCGGCCTGTGCCAGATGCAGCGGGGGGCGCGTGGCAGGTGCTTAAGGAGCGTGCGATCCAGCAGGGGAGACGGACTGAGTAACGAACGCTGAGAGCCTGCGGGGTGCTTGAAGGGCCAACGAGAAGCACAGACAAGGGACTTTCCTGGCGGTCCAGGGGTTAGGGCTCCGCACTTCCACTGTGGGGGGCACGGGATCTATCCCTGATTGGGGAACTAAGATCCTGCGTGCTACATGATGCGGCCAAGAAAGAAAGAAGGAAGGAAGGAAGGAAAGAAGCAGCAGCACAGGCAAGTGCAGAGGGGATGCCTGGTGAAGAGGATTCATCCTGAAGGGGCTGGGAGCAGTCAGGGAAGGCTTCGTGGAAGAGGAGCCACTTGCGCTGGCTTTGAAGGATGGGTAGGTTTTTGACAGCTGAGTGTGTACATGTGTAAGAGGGACAGAGAGAAGGAGAGAGGGAGGAAGGAAGAGGGCAGGAGAAATATCTGTGAGAAGACAGAAAAAGTAGTGATTTCAGGGCTGTGGGCATGAAATGACTAGAGGAGGGACTTTATGAACACGGTCCATTTTCCGGGTACTCTGGGTAGAATAAGGAGGACTTGGTTTTTAATTTACGTGCAGCCGAGTTTACTCCTTGTGATGTGTAGTCCTATGAGCTTTGACATATGCACGGAGTTGGGCGGTCGCCACCACGGTCAGGGTCCACAACCGACCATCTCCCCAGACGGCTCCTCAACGCTGCAGCCCCTTCGCCCCATGCCCACTCTGCCCTCCCCGATCTGTTCTCACTGCTGTGGTCTTGCCTTTTCTAGAACGTCAGGTGGAATCATACAGCGTGTAGCTTTGGGCTCTGCTGACTTCACTCAGCTGGATGCCCCCTTCGACCAGGTGGTGTGTGGGTCAGAAGTTAGTTCCCTTTCATTGCTGAGTCACAAGGACCCCGTCATAGGGAATTTTATGGCGGTCCGGTGGTTAGGACTCCGAGCTTCCACTTCATGGGGCACAGGTTCGATTCCTGGTCGGGGAGCTGAGATCCTGCATGCCATGTGATGTGGCCCAAAAAGAAAAAATACAAAATGAAGGACCCCGTTATATGGCGTCCCACACTGTGCTTGGCCGTTTGCTGGTTGAAGGACTTTGGTGTGGTTTCCAGACTTTGATGATTTTGTAAAGCTGCTGTCGTCACTGGTGTGCAGGTTTTTGTGCAAACACAGGTCTCCATTTCTCTTGGATAAATACCTAGGAGTGGGATTGCTGGGTCACGCGATACGTGTATGTTTTAAGCTTTAAGAGACTGCCGAGCTGTTCTCCCACGTGTACCGTTTGGCACTTCTCCCAGCAGAGCGTCAGAGTTCCATCACTCCGCGTCTTCAGCAGCACTGGTGTTGTCAGGTTTCTTTCTGTCCTGTTTGTGCCATCCGCGTAGGTGTGTAGTAGAATCTCCTTGAGGTTTTAATTTGCATTTTCTTGATGGCTACCATGTGGAACGTCCTTTCGGGTGCTTATTTGCCATTCATACAACTTCTTTGGTGAGATGTATGTCCAAATCCTTTGCCTATTTTTTTCGTTTGATTGTTTTGTTATGAGAGTTCTTTCATATTCTGGATACAAGTCCCCTGTCAGACGTGTGATTTACAAATTTGGGGGAAGTTCACTTAAGGAGAAAATCTCCAAAAGAAGATGCTAGGTGTGGGGTAAGAGTTTGGTGTCCTAAGCCTTGGCCTTTCTTCAGGGCAAAGGTGGGACCGGGTTGAGGTGGGACATGGGGGTCCCCTAGAGAAAGACCTACGGAAAAGATGAAGGGACCGGGTCTTCCGTGAGGTCCCACTCCTGGCGCAGTAGCTCCTTCAGAGCAGGAGGCGCCGGTGGTGTCTCTCCGGCCAGGCTGGCCAGGCCCCTCAGAACAGCAAATGCTTGTGCACAGCCTGGGTATGAGCCGCTTCCGCGGCCTTGTTTCCAAACTGGGCGAGCGTGCATTCTGGAATTGGAGGCGGGGACTCGGCCGGGTGGCCGGAGTAAGGGCTGGGTGGGGGTGTGGCTGGTGCAGAGAGGAATCAGTGGGGTGGGTTTCTGGGTCAGGGTGGGTCTTCCGCTGGTGTGACCTCAGCCTGGGGTCTGAGGGCCCTGGGCCATTGGAATTTCTACCCCTGTGCAGGCAGGGTGGCTCTGAGACAGAAGGACATTCCTATGAAAATGACCCAGGGTGGGGTGGGCGCTGCTAACCTCCGCCCAGCCTGGCCCTCGCCTGTGTCCTGGGGGCCGTGGTGTTGCCAGATGCAGGGGTCTTCATTCTCTCCTGGGCAGGCCTTTCCCAGAGAAGATTAGAGAGCGGGCAGAGCTGAGGATGGGGCTCGCGTGCTGCTCCCTGGGGCTCCCCCTGAGCCCTCGCCCCGCCGTGGCTCCCTGATGCCCTGGGCCCCGGAGGGCTCCTCCCTAGTGGGGGCCGGGGGGGGGGGCTGAGCTGCAGGGGCACCGGTGCGGGCACAGCCCCAGTCCTGGCACGTGGGCACGGTCCTGCACTCTGTGGGCGCAGCGGTGTAGGGGAGGCCCAGCTTGCTCAGGCCGTGCCTGGGGATTCGCCTTGTGAGGAGTTTCCAAGGCTCCGGGTCCTTGATCTCTTGTGAGATCTGGATTCCACAGGACAGGCCCGTCCAGAGGGAGCCCAGTGGGCTGGTGCAGCCCCTTGGCCTCCAGTACTTTTGTGACTTTTGCTTTATTTTAGAATCCTGGGAAGGGCCCAGAGGAGAAATAAATGCAAGGCTTACTCCTCCCATCTTTTTTTTTTTTTTTTTCCAGCTTCCCCAAATGCATATTTATCTTTTGGCCGCCCTGTGCGGCTTGTGAGATCTTAGTTCCCCGACTAGGGATCGAACCTGGGCCCTTGGCAGTGAGAGCGCCAAGTCCTAACCACTGGACTGCCAGGGAACTGCCTACTTTATTATTATTTTTTAAATGTATTTTATTGGAGTAGAGTTGATTTACAATGTTGTGTTACTTTCTGCTGTACAGCAAAGGGATTCAGTTATACACATATACAGTCTTTTCCACTTTTTTTTTTAAGTCAGTAGCCTTTGTTGTTATTATTACTTTGAGCGGTTTTGGGTTTACATACAAGTTGAGCAGAAATTACATAGAATACCCTCCCTCCTCCCTGCTTTCTGCTTATGAACACCTTGCCCTGTGTGGCATATTTGTTACCTTGCTGGGCCAGGATTGATATGTTATTAACTAAAGTCCACAGTTTATATTAGGGTCCGCTGTGTGAGTGTTGTGTTCTGTGGGTTTGGACACATGTCTCGTCACATGTAATGGTGGCATTTCAGTCCCAGACGGAGTGGCTTCACTGCCCTGGAACTCCTGTGTCCCACCTGCTCATGCCTCCACTGATCTTCTGTTGTCCCCATGGTGTCACCTTCTCCAAATGCTGTGTGGTCTTTGTCGTACAGTCTGCAGCCTTTCCACGTGTGGCTTCAGATGGGCTTCACTTAGGGATATGCCTCTAAGTTTCCTCCAAGTTTTCCCTTGACTTGAGAGCTCATTTCTTTTTCATCGTGAATGATCTTCTCCTTTCCCCGCCTTTTCTCTTTGTAAGTGGGGACACCGAGGTCCAGAGAGGGAAAGTGTCCCCACGAATCATGGCAAGGCTGAACGTGGGACCTGATTTCTTCTCCTGGTGAGATCAGAGGGGCTTCTGTGGCCCCAGTGGGTGGGGCAGAGGTGGAGGACCTTGGACAGGCACTTCCTGGATGCCTTAGGGCTAGGCCCACAGACACCCACAGCCCTGGCCAATGGGAGTGGGAGGATGGCTGATGGCAGAGCTGAGGGGGGTGGGGCGCTGGAGCCCCGCCCTTATTAACCCCCCCCCACCCCCCCACCCCCCGCCGCCCCTCTGGGGTGGGTGTCTGAGGGATGGGCTGGGGGCCTGTATCTGCTCAGGAATCTTATCTCCCCCTACTTCTCTGAGGCGCTCTGCCCCTCCCTGTTGACCCGTCCCTCTGGCCTGCTTCCCTCTCCACCGATTTCCTCCTTTCTGTGCCCCTCACTCTTCCTGCTGTTCACCTCCCCACTGTCCAGGGGAGGATGCTTCGCACTGTCCTTGTCCCCCTCCCTCATCCCTCCATCACCCCTCTGTCATCCCTCCATCATCCCGCAAGGAGCCGCCTCTGTGCCGGCCAGGATTGATCCTGATGCTCAAGATAGCCCCGTGAGGAGGAGAGACCTTATCCCCTCTGCGGTGTATCTTCAAGGACACAGCCCCAGAGAGTGGAATGGCCCGGCCGGTGTGAGGCCCAGCCAGGCCTCTGGCGCCGGGCTGCACAGCGCCACCCTCCCGGCTGCCCCGGCTCCCTGTGGCTTTGGTTCCCACAGGCGCTCACACTGGGAAGGACTGTGGATCCCCTCCTTTTGCCTTCTTCGCTTTCACCCCCTCCCCATCCTGTCCTGTCGAGAGGTATGTTCAACGTCCCCACTGAAAGGGGAGGGAGGGACGCGCTGCTGCCCTCCAGGGCTTTGCCTGTTTCATCACACTGGTCCTCCATCATCGCTCTGCAAAGGGTGTCTGGTCCCAGTTTGAGGGATGAGGAAACAGGAGCTTCGGGAGGTGAATGCGTAGCTGCTCAGAGGCAGACGTTAACCCAGGTTCTGGGACTTCCCTGGCGGTCCAGTGGTTAAGACTCCGCGCTCCCAATGCAGGGGGCCTGGGTTCGACCCCTGGTCAGGGAAGTAGATCCCAAATGCCGCAACTAAAGATCCCGCGTGCCGCAACTACTGAGCCCACGTGCTGCAACGAAGACCCGGCGCAGCCAAATAAATAAATATTTAAACAAACAAACAACAAAACCCAGGTCCTGTGACCCTGAACTTCTTCACGATAGACCAGACAGCCTGACGCCCAGCTTTCCCAGAGCTGTGTGCCTTCGGAGAGGAAGGGGCACTGCCCGGCGCGAAGGACGGTGGGGCGTTTGGGCCTCATGACCTCAGGTTCTGGGTGGTTTCGTTATTTGGCCTCCAGCAAGCCCCGGCTGGCCTTCTGAGTCACACGGGGGCCAGCTTTCTCCAGCTGGCTGCCGGGCCCTGCCCAGCCCATCCGCTACCTGTGGGTTGTTTCTAACCTTCCCCTCCTTCCTTCCATCCCGGGGCTTTGCCTGCCTTCTCTCTCTGCATTTCTGGTTATACGTAGGCCACCTTCCTTTCTCTCCTGTATGCTGGGCTCCAGACTCCTGGAGTGACCCCCTCTCCCCTCTCCATCCATTTCTTTTTCCCTTCTATCTCCTGGTGACCCTTTTTAAAAAACTGTGGTAGAACATGCACAACATAAAATGTACCATTTTAACCGTTGTTAAGTGTACAGTTCAGTAGCATTAAGTACAGTGTTGTGTTACCATCACCATCGGTCTTCAGAACTTTTTCATCACCCCAAACAGAATCTCTGTCCCCATTACAAACTTCCCCCTCACCCCACACCCCGCATAACCTGTCTTCTACTTCCTGTCTCTATGGATTTGCCTGTTTCAGGTGTTCCATAGAATATTCATCCTTTATGTGTCTGGCTCATTTCACTTAGCATAATGTCCCCAAGTTCATTCAGGTTGTAGCATGTGTCAGAATTTCATTGCTTTTTATTTTTATTTATTTTAATTTTTAATTTTTGTATCTTTTTGGCCGTGCCGCATGGCTTTTGGGATCTCAGTTCCCCGATCAGGGATTGAACCCGGGCCCACAGCAGTGAAAGCGCGGAGTCCTAACCACTGGACCGCCAGGGAACTCCCTTTTTTTTCCCCCCATTCCTTTTTTTTTTTTTTTTTTTTTTGCGGTACACGGGCCTCTCACTGTTGTGGCCTCTCCCGTCGCTCTGCGGCATGTGGGATCTTCCCAGACCGGGGCATGAACCCGTGTCCCTTGCATCGGCAGGCGGACTCTCAACCACTGCGCCACCAGGGAAGCCCTCCCCCATTCCTTTTTAAAGCTGAATAATAGTTCACTGTATGGATAGATGACCTTTTGTTTATTCCTTAGTCTGTTGAAGGGCACTTGGGTTGTCTCCACCTTTTGGCTGCCTTGGGGCATGTCTTTCTCCATCAGGTGTGATTTTCCCAGGGTCTTGAGCTCAATGTCTATTGAAATCCTCCCCCTCCCCCCAAGATGTTTACCTGTAATGGTTTAACGTGTTACTCTCCCTGGTGCACTGGATTCTTGTCATTCCTGATTCCTATAAAGTCACTGAGAACGTGAATTAGCAGGTACTTAACCAGTGTTCTGAGGGCAGACACGGGTTAGGTTCCTGTGAGGCTCTGGTCGCAACATTTTTGTCATCCATTTAATTCGTAATCTTGCTTTATGTGTGTTTCTGTTCAGAGACACCTAATTTAATATAGATTGTTGGTTCATTAACATTGAACTCACGACCAACAGCACCATCACTCCCGCCTGGACAAGGCTTATCTAACGCGTGTATTTTCTCCATAAGGCACATCACGACCTCCTTGCACTTGGGGACACCAGGCAGCCCCCCAGCACTGCACTTGGGGGCCATTTTAAACAGTGAGATCAACAACAAAAAGACAAAAATGGGAAAAGCATGGCACTAAATAGACCGGGAAAAGGACGGACGCTTGTTTGGGGTCTGAGCTGAAACCGGAAGGCAGGGTGGGCTGGCTTGACCTCAGGTGGACCACGGGTGACAGCCGCTCAGCGCAGGGACGCGTCGGAGTGACCAGGAAGCACCGCCAGTGTCAGTTTGGGTTACGGATTCTAGTGAGTGAACGAATTTGCAAACACGGAATCTGTGACGGTTCTGTGGATAATAAGGGGTAGACTGTACTTGCATCGTGGCAGGGACCCCTGGACCCATAGACTGAAGTATGTTGAGGGCAGAACCGTGTCCTAGTGACCTCATACCCCGAGCCTGGCATATAGTAGGTAATTTCAGCTTTCCTGAGGCGTAACTGACATCTAGAACTATAAGATACTTCAAGGGTCTGGTGATTTGACGTGTATATACACTGTGAAAGGGTCCCCTCCATCTAGTTAATTAGCACATCTCTCATCTCACATGTTTTTCTTTTGTGTGTGTGTGTGAGAGCATTCAGCAACTGTAGTCACCATGTGAGACATTAGACCTCAGACCCTTCCTTCTTTCTTTCTTTCTTTCTTTCTTTCTTTCTTTCTTTCTTTCTTTCTTTCTTTCTTTCTCTTTCTTTCTTTCTTTCTTTCTCTCTCTCTCTCTCTCCCTCTCTCTCTCTCTCCCTCCCTCCCTCCCTCCCTCCTCCCTCCCTCCCAGCGTGGCACGTGGGATCTTAGTTCCTGACCAGGGATTGAACCTGTGCCCCCTGCAGCGGAAGCGTGGAGTCCCAACCACTGGACCGCCAGGGAAGTCCTCAGACCTTATTCTTAGAGCTAAACTTTTTTGTTCCCTTTTACGGACCTCTTCCATTTCCCTCCGCCCTCCGTAGATGTTTGTGGTTGGACTGGTGTCGGGAATTAAGTACAGAGGCCTGGCCTCAGCTGGAAAACAATGTGTGTGAACTCAGAGGCTGGAGGGAAGAGGGGGACGGGGCTGGAGGGAGGCTGGGCCCACTGTTCCTGATCTCCCTTCCTGTTCTTGTCTAAGCAATGAGGTCCGGCCAGCGAAGGCTCAGAGATGACTGCCCCTGCCCTCCCCACCCTGGCACCCCAGAGGTCTCTGTCTGCTTCAGTGTGTGCAGTATTTTGTGGTCCTTGTAGAGCTGGATCCAATCTCCAGAGTCTGGTCTGGTGAGACTAGCCAGGGTAATGATGGGAGAGCCATTTTTGTCCCAGCTCTGAAGTCTGTTGGATGAGGAAAATCCACACAGTCCAGCGCAGTGCTCTGTGGGTTCTGTAACAGCTAAGCCAGATTGGGCAAAGCACCTGGGGTTCAGAAACTAGACCCCACCTGCCCTGATTCATACCGGACCTCATAGATGAGTCCTGCAGCCTGAAGAAGGATCCCCGTTCTGGGGTTGAGGCGGAAGGGGACCCACTCCCTTCCTCCCAGATTACTTAGTCTCCACGCCCCGCCCCCCCAACCATATCCCATATCCCACATCTTCATGTATCTGGAAGATTGGGACGGGTTCCTGGAAGGAAACCCCAAGTTTTCTTTTCTTTACAGCTTCTCAGTTATAGGGGTTGTTGGGATGAAGAAGGTGGTTCTTCCAAAGGCCTCCAGGAGAGGAGCCTCAGCGTTAAAAGCTGAGGCCTCTGTGGGCAGGACGTGAGAACCCCGTCCCGAGGGTCCTGTGTGGCTGGAACCTTTAGCCTGGATGCCCGAGTTCTTGATCTTGTAACTGGGCGAGAGCCTCAGGCCCCATCCTCATTGTCTCTCCCTAACTTTCTGGATGACGCCAGGCAAGTCCCATAAACTTCCCTAGCTCCTTCCAATCTCCATCACTTCCAGTCTGGGGGCAGGGCCATGGGGAGGAGGTTATAACATGTGTTGACGCCCAACGAGTCAGAGATGTTGTGATAAAACGGAAACGAGTAGTAGATTTGTCCTTGACCAAGGAAAGGGGATCAGTGGAAGAATTGACTCCTTAATTAAGGATGCCGTGTGCTGCTGAGTCCCCGACTTGGAGCCAGGAGTGGTGGGGGACACGGATGTAGGAGAAAATCACGTCCTCAAGTAGCTCACAGCCAGCAGGGGAAACAGGTGGGCACAGGTGCCATCACTTTTCCAGGACCAGGTGTTGCCGCGTTCTGAGTGGCATGTTGGGGGCTCCAGGCGTTAGGGGGAGTTGGGGGGGCTGAGTGATCACTGATGGCTGTGGAGGGCTACTGAAAGGGGTGGGCTTTGAGAGCAGGAGACAAGTCTTGAGGACACCACAGTGGACCAGGCAGGGGACTAGATCTGAGGTCACTCTCTCACGGTGAGATATTGGTCCTCCTTGAGACTTGGGTTCTCCATTTATAACCTGGGGATCACAGTTCCCTTCCTGTCCTGAAGGTGTTTTTTTTTTTTTTTTGCCTCTCCCATTGGGGAGCACAGGCTCCGGACACGCAGGCTCAGCGGCCATGGCTCACGGGCCCAGCCGCTCCGCGGCATGTGGGATCTTCCCGGACCGGGGCACGAACCCGCGTCCCCTGCATCGGCAGGCGGACTCCCAACCACTGCGCCACCAGGGAAGCCCCTGAAGGTGTTTTTGAGAAGCTTATTATTCTCATTATTAGAAAGATCTTGATAAAAGCCAGGGTAAGTTCCCAATTCTTTGGAAAAGTCCTGAGTAACTGGCATCAGCGGTCCCTAGGATGGAGCTGAGTGTTGTGTGGCCTTGGGTGGGCTTTTAGGTGGGGTGGGGCAGAGCAGGAGGCCTCTGGGGCAAGCCCTGGAGCCAAGTCAGGGATTATTTTTGTTCCTCTGCTCGTGGCACCTGGCCCGGGCTCAGCGATGCCATCTGTCCCCTCCAGCCCCTCCTGGCAGGGCCCCCGAGGGTCGCTGGGGGACCAGGAGGAGGCGCAGAGGGACCCTTCACTGGGCTGCTGTTGGCTTACCCTACCCGCCATCCCTTCTAGCCGTGGGCAGAGGCCGCGTGCGTGGGAGCTTTGCCTGGGGAGGGAAGCACCTGCCAGGCCCGGCTGTGGGCAGGCGGGGGTGGCGGAGGGGGGATTGTGGACAGGCCAGGCGGGCAGGGTTGTGGGCTGGGAATGGCAGGCCACACGGAGCTGGGAGCAGCTCCATTTCGGTAATGGATCCCGTGGCCCAGGGCCTCGGGTGACCCTCTGCCCAGCTCTCCTCCGGGCCGACCCAGTGCGGGGGCCTCAGCAAACCTGCCTCCTGGGGCAGGGTCTGGGCCCAGCTTCCCCCTGCCCACGAAGCCCAGCTTGCAGCCCAGCCCACCCCCCAGCCCAGCCCAGCTCCCAGCCCAGCCCAGCCCAGCTCAGCTCAGCTCCCAGTTCAGCCCAGATCCCAGCTCAGCTCCCAGCCCAGCCCAGCTCCCAGCTCAGCTCCCAGCCCAGCCCAGCTCAGCCCAGCTCCCAGCTCAGCTCCCAGCCCAGCCCACCTCCCAGCCCAGCTCGCAGCCCAGCTCAGCTCCCAGCCCAGCTCCCAGCTCAGCCCAGCTCGCAGCCCAGCCCAGCTCCCAGCTCAGCCCAGCTCCCAGCCCAGCTCAGCCCAGCTCCCAGCTCAGCCCAGCCCAGCTCAGTCCAGCTCAGCCCAGCTCCTCGCCCAGCCCAGCTTAGCCCAGCTCAGCCCAGCTCCCAGCTCAGCGCAGCTCCCAGCTCAGCTCCCAGCCCAGCCCAGCTCCCAGCCCAGCTCGCAGCCCAGCCCAATTCCCAGCCCAGCCCAATTCCCAGCTCAGCCCAGCTCCCAGCCCAGCCCAGCTCTCAGCTCAGCCCAGCTCCCAGCTCAGCTCCCAGCCCAGCTCAGCCCAGCTCCCAGCCCAGCCCAGCTCCCAGCTCAGCCCAGCTCCCAGCTCAGCTCCCAGCCCAGCTCTCAGCTCAGCTCAGCCCAGCCCCCAGCCCAGCCCAGCTCTCAGCTCAGCCCAGCTCCCACCTCAGTCCAGCTCCCAGCTCGGGGGAAGGAAGGGCCCAGGGAGCACAGGCCCTGCTCTCCGAGGGGCCCACGTGGAGTCAGGGAAGTTGGGGCACCCTCCTTTTCATCTCCTAACTTTCTGGCCTCTGGGGCACCTTCTGTGTTTAGTGTCAGATCCCAGAAGAAAATCTAGGTGAAGCCAGGAGACACGACGCCGTAGGTATTCATATTGTTAACTAGCTAGTATTAATTATTATTAGGCTTTAGGGCTGAAGGTGTGTGTATCTAGCTGGTCTGTTTAGGGCTCTAGGCCTTACGTGCAGCTTAGTAATAGTAAGGGTGACGTGAATAGCTCTTCCCGAGCACGGGCTCTGGGTCAGGCCCCGTGCAGTTGACATCTGGTATTACCGACCATCACATGGACACCTCTCCAAGGCAGATCGGTTTCCAGCCTCCTCTGAGCAAAGCCGCAGGCGAGAGTCCGCAAGGTATGTTTAGAGGCCGCTTGGGAGAGTAGGGGGTTGGGCTGCGAGCCGCAGGCACTGCCAGGGCAGGAGGGACCTGCCAGGGACAGAATTCACAGGTGATCTGGCTGAGGCCCAGAGAAACGGAGGGACTCGTCCACGGTCACAGTGGCTCGTAGAACTGGAGCCAGAAACAGCGTCTTGATTCCCAGACGTCACCTTTTCATTTACAAGCCTCCAGAATAAACCCCAAAGGGATTTACATACAACTCAAGCTCTCCCTCTGGTGTGCCCAAGTCCAGACATTTACTGAGATTTTCTTCTGTTTCCTAACACTAAACACAGAACAGTGCATACTCCCCACAGAGAAATCATCACTTCACAGACACACACCAAATAGCCATTGATTTGTTCATCCTTTTGTCCCCAGCGTGTGCAGCATGCGGAGGATTTAGTTGAGAAAGACGGCCAGCCCTGCCCTCGTGGGGTCTACAGTGTGCTAAGGGGGACCAGTCACCCTGGGAGCTGGGGCTGAGGTGCCCAAAGCACGGGGACCTGCCGGAGTGCGGAGGGCGCCTCACCCAGACTGAGCTTGGGGTCATCTTCCCAGGGGAAGGGAGATTTTAGCTGAAACAGCTGTACCCCTGAAACTAACACAGTATTGTAAATCAGCTATTCAATTAAAAAAGAAAAAGAAAAGATTTTGGCTGGACCTTAAGGATGGGTAGGAGTTGGCCGGGGGAAGGGGGTTGGGGAGGAAGGTCACCGGCAGCTCTGCCCTGTGCGGGGGAAGAGCTTGGCATTTTGGGGTATCATTTGGGCAACTGAGTTTGGGGCTTGGGGGGTGCAAAGAAGAGGGAGGAGAGAGAGTGGTGCAGACGGATGGAAGGTATGGGTGGAGAGCCGCAATCAGCGGATAAAGGGCCCTGTAAAATCCCATTATTTAAGAGCCCTGGAAAGATTTTAAGTGGAAGAATCGTGTCCTGTAGAAGCATCGCTGGCTGCAGTGAAAAGATTATGGAGTCTGGATGGGGCTTGCCCCGGTCGTCCAGGTGAGCACTGGGGAAGCTTTGGGTTAGGGCTCCAAGAGAGAAAGACAGGGTGTGGTCGTGAATTGCTGATGGGAGATGAGAGGGAAAAGTCAAAACGCACTCCTTGGTTTTTTTGGCTTCTGGGTGGATGGTTGTGTCTGTTCCTGAGAGACGGGGCAGGAGGAAGATTCAGCCACAAGTGGAAGGACGGGACTTTGGCTGTGTTGAGTCGGAAGAGCTTTGGAGACGTCTGGTGATCGGTGACTGGTTGCTATGCAGTCCAAACCCAGGGAAGATTCAGGTTTGGGAATCATAGTGAGGGGTAAGCCATGGGTGAGGACCCCCCCCGCCCCCACCCAAGGGGTGTGTTCAGGGTTTAAAGAGGAGAGGTCAGGTCGGAACTGTGGGGAGACATGTATGGGAAGGGTCTGACCCAAGGTGAAGGCGCTCAGTTAGATGACTTGACAACCGTCTTGGGCTTCCGTGTGTTTTGAGAATCAGTGTTAAGTTTTGTGGAAAACCTTGTGAGATTTTTATTCCTGATTTCATCGAATTTATGCTTTATCTGGAGAGGTTCGACCTCTTGGTGATGGGTTTTCCCATCCACAAACACACAGTTTCCTTTCCATTTATGTAGGGATTGTATGTCTTTCAAAGAAATTACCATTTTCTCTGTAAAGTGACAAATCTTTGTGAGATTTATCACTACTAGATAAATTATGGCTTTGGTTTCCGAATGGGGTATTTGGAATACAAAAAATTATGTTGTCTAATACCTTATTTCTGGCATAAAAGAATGGAATTGGTTTTGATATGCTGGTCTTGCTGAACTTTTTAATGATTTGTTCGTAGCATCTTTTCAATCTTCTGTCATCCTTCCTTAGCGTAATGACGCTTTTACTTCCTTTCCAATCTTCACAATTCTTTTTCTGTTCTACTGTGTTGGCTAGGACTTCTGTTACAGTGTGAGTGTTCAGTGTTGAAACTCAGCATTCTTTATCTTATTCCTGACTTTAAATGTAATGCCTTTAGTGTTTAATCATTAAAAGTTTTGGTCACCAATTTCAACCTGTGAATGGGTTTCTTTTCCCTCACCAACCACCTGGGTGTCCTACAGTTCAACTCAGTTCTAACATTATCTAGCGGGAGGTAGCGTGAGATCCCACAGGTTAAGGGCTCAGTCCCACAAGACTGAACCCGTGCAAGTTCAGGTTATCACCGACTATATATTGGAGGTTCCAATAAATCCCTCCCTTGGGTTCAGTTAACTTGCTTGAGTGGTTTACAGAACTCAGAGAAACACTTTACTTACCAGACTACCAGTTTACTGTAAAAGGATGTAACTCAGGAACAGCCTGATGGAAGAGATGCATATGGCATGGCGTAGGGAAAGGGCGTGGAACTTCCATGCCCTTCCTGTTGGCAGTCACTCTCCCCATATCTGCACATGGTCACCAACTCAGAATCTCTCAGAACCTTCTCCTTTGGTGTTTTTATGGAGGCTTCACTGTTGAGGTATGGTGGATTACATTGTTGGCTGTTGGCGATTAATTCAACTCTTGCCTCTCTCCCTTCCCCAGAGGTCGGGCGGATGGGGCTGAAAGTTCCACCCTCTAATCACTTGGGTGGTTCTCCTGGCCACCAGCCCCCATCCTCAGGTGCACCTCATTCCCGTAACAAAAGATACCTTTATGGCTCTCAGCACGTAGGAAATTTCAAGGATTTTGGGGGCTCTGTGTCAGAAACAGGACAAAGACCAAATGTGTACTTCTTCTTATAAATCAAAATATCACAATAGGTTTTGGGAAGAAATCTGTTGTTAGATTAAGGAAGTTCCTTTTGTTTCTACAGTTTGCTAAGCGTTTTTACTGTGAATGGGTCTTGTATCAAATGCGTCTTCTGAGCTTATGGTTCAGAAATACGGTTTTTCTGCATTCGCATGTGTGTATGTATTGTGTGGCCAAACTTAGTGATCCTCATTGTTGTTATTGTTTTTTTGGGGTTTTTTTTGCGGTACGCGGGCCTCTCACTGTTGTGGCCTCTCCCGTTGCGGAGCACAGGCTCCGGACACGCAGGCTCAGCGGCCGTGGCTCACGGGCCCATCCGCTCCGCGGCATGTGGGATCTTCCCGGACCGGGGCACGAACCTGCGTCCCCTGCATCGGCAGGCGGACTCTCAACCACTGTGCCACCAGGGAAGCCCTAATGTTCATTCTTGAATGATATTTAGGTTGGGTTTCTAATTCTAGGTTGACAGTTATTTTTCTCTCCATAATTTGGAGATGTTATCGTGGGTTTTCCAGTTGACAAGTTCACTATCAATATATACAATCAGTATGATAATCTTTCCCTTGTAGGTAATCTGCCCCTTCACTCTGGATGCTTTTAAGATCTACTCTTTGTTTTTGGTATTCTTCAGTGTCTCTATAATATCTGTTCATTTTATTTGAATTTATCCTGGTTAGGATTTAGTATGGTTCCTGAATTGGAGGATTCATGTATTTCATTAATCCTGGAAAATTCCTTGCCATTATATTTTCAAATGTTGTTCTATTTCATTTTCTATACTCTTTCTCAAATGTTAATTGAAGGTATGTTGAACTGCCTTATTGTGTTCTTCTTGCTCTTTATCTTCATTCTTTTTAACACATTTATGAATAATGTCCTCAGATATATCTTCCAGGTTGTTGATTCTTTCTCTAGCTGTGTCTAATTTGCTGTTACTCTCAGTCGTTGAGTTTTTAACTTCAGTGGCTAAAATGTTTATTTCTAAATATTCTATTTGGTTCTTTTCCCAGTCTGCTTTGTACTTTTTGATAGTGTCTAATTCTCATCTTTCCAATTCCTTAAGTCAATAATCACTTTAAATACAATTATATAATAGTTTTATCTGATTGTTCAATTATCTATAGTTCTTGGGGGATCCAATCCCATCAAATCTTGATCATGGTGGACTGTTCCCTCTTACAATTTGTAATTTTGGATTTTGAGATTCTTGAGCGAGTCTTTGGATCTCTGCAGTCTGAGTTAAGATTGTCTTCTCAGAGATTTTCAGCCTGGGATCACTATTTGTTTTTGTGAATTGGCTGGGGGTTCCTGCATAATATAAAATACAAATCTCGAATCCACTTAAAGGCAGGCCCTTGGCTACAAATTCTTAGGAAAGAAAATTCTTTTTTATACCTAGGGCTTCGGCCAAGACAGGCAATCTTCCTAGTCTATTTTGTGAATAGTCTACCTTTTCTCTGAGGATTGAGGTATTGTTCGCAGTTCCAACCTCCCTGTATCTCTCGGGTGTAAGGTCTCTGGGTGGCCACTAAAACCCCGTGTCTTCATTACTAAGATCAGCTTCATCTTCTGCTTCCTGGCGTTGTAGTAACAGCTCATCCGCCTGTTGTTACAGGTTTGAGTTGTCTCATTTGGGGCCTCTTTACCTTCTTCTGAAGTCAGCTATGTATTTAAAAGTGTACTTCTTATGTTTTATCGTTTCTAGATTTCTTTTACAGAGTGAGTTTTAAAAAGCATCTTATCTACCGTATTGCCAGAAATTAAAGTTAGGAACTCTTTAAAGAAGTTTGTTTTGGAAGGTACAGAAAAATGTTTCAACATTCACAATAGGATCAAGACCAGAATTTCTGGTAGAGAATAAGCTAGTTTCTTCCAGATCAAGTGACCCCCTCAGACACACTTCAGGAAAAACTTATTTTAACTGGCCACAGAGAGGAAGTTGACATTTGTTATGCTAAAAGACCTGGGACCCTGGAGGGCGGAGATCCAGACCCTGCTACACTACTGATTTGCTGCATGACCTCGGGCACGTCCCTAGGCCTTTCTGGTCTCAGTGTCCCCATCCTCAAGCTGAGAGGATTGGGTTAGGTTTCGTACTTTGAATTTCAGTGGTTCTAACCTCCTTCCGACTGCATGTCTGTGCCAGCAGCCAGGGCAAGCTTCTTGGAACCTCCAACCCCTCCCAGGATATGCTGCCCCGCACTCAGCTCCTCCTTGTGAACTTGACCATGCTCACCCTCATACCCACCTATCTGTGAACAATGTGTACCTCTGACAGGCCTGGGGAAGGGAGAGAAAGTGAGGGGTACTCTGGGGAGGTCTTATCTCAGAGGGTCCTGGATGCAAGTGGGTGGGAGCTCGTGTTTCAATTCCTGGCCCTGGGTTTGGGCTGCTGGACCACACTGCTCCTCACGGCTAATGGGGGAGGGGGTGACATGTGTGATGGGGAGGGGGTCCTCCTATGCAGATGCGCTTGGTGGCTGGGAGAGGAGGGATGCTGGGACCTTGGGAGGACTTTGGGAGGCAAATGGTACCCACCTGGCACTCATAATCCAAAAGCTGCCTTAAGAGTACTAGTATGTACTGCTTCTTCCCAAACTCCTGAGAATCATGTCCAGAAATTCACGGCTTGGACAGTTGGAGCCAAGAGATCACTGGGTTTGTCTCATGCTAGTGACTAGAATAAGGTTGTGTTGTCACCTTCTGGAGGTACCAGCCATTCAACCTCACCATATCCCCAACATGTGAGAATCTGCCAGGGCTAGAATCTTCCTCTGAAAAGAGCCTGAGCTGGGATGGAGTAAGAGAATGGCGACCTGAATTTTACTTTGCATGTTTCATATTTTAATTATGGTTAAAATTAAACCATAATTTTATGGTGCAAAATTTATCATCTTAACCATTTAAAAAATAATAAAATTAATTATTTATTTATTTCTGGCTGCATTGGGTCTTCGTTGCTGCGCGCAGGCTCTCTCTAGTTGCAGCGAGCGGGGGCTACTCTTTGTTGTGGGGCGTGGGCTTCTTATTGCGGTGGTTTCTCTTGTTGCAGAGCATGGGCTCTAGGCGCGTGGGCTTCAGTAGTTGTGGCGCGTGAGCTCAGTAGTTGTGGTTTGTGGTCTCTAGAGTGTAGGTTCAGTAGTTGTGGCACTCAGGCTTAGTTGCTCCACGGCATGTGGGATCTTCCCGGACCAGGGCTCGAACCTGTGTCGCCTGCATTGGCAGGCGGATTCTTAACCACTGCACCACCAGGGAAGCCCCATCTTAACCATTTTTAAGTGTATAGTTCAGTAATGTTAAAAGTATATTCACAAGTGGATCTATGTATATGTATAACTAATCACATTGCTGTACACCTGAAACTAACACAACATTGTAAATCAACTCTACTTCCGTAAAAATTAAAATAAAACATAAAAAGTAAACTTAAAACAGAAAAAAAAAGTATATTCACGTTGTTGTGCAACACATCTCCGGAACTTTTTCATCTTGCAAAACCGAAACCCTATACCCCTTAAACAGCAACTCCCCACCTCCTCCTCCCCCAGCCCGGGGTAACCACCGTTCTACTTTCTGCCTCTATGACTTTGAGAACCCTAAGGATGTCATATAAGTGGAATCACACAGTATTTGTCTTTTGTGACTGGCTTCTGTCACTTAGGATAATGTCCTCAAAGTCCATCCATGTTATAACATGTCCAACCATGTTATTCAACCTTCCTTTTTAAGGTTGAATAATACTCCACTGTATATAGATACGACATTTGGTTTATGCTTTCATTCATCCATGGACACTTGGGTTGCTTCTGTCTCTTGGCTATTGTGAATAGTGCTGCTGTGAACATGGGTGTATAAATAATCTCTTCGAGACCCTGCTTTTGGTTCTTCTGGGTGTATACCCAGAAGTGGAATTGCTGGATCATATGGTAGCTCTTATTTGGATTTTTTTGAGGGACCTCCATACTGTTTTCCCCAGTGGTTGCCCCATTTTCTGTTCCCACCAACGGTGTACAATGTTTTGCATCCTTTTGCCCCTTTTTGATTTAATGTAGAGCATCCCTGGCACTTGGTCCTCGTCTCCAACTTCTCAGCTCCATCTGGGTTCTTAGAGCCATGATCAGAGGGAGCCTGGTCATTGAGCTCCTTTGACAGGGCGGGAAGCTGAGGCCTATGGATGGGAGATAACCTGCCCTTGACACCCCAAATCTTCCACCTCACTCTTTGTTCCCTGGGATCCCCGGCCTTTCCCTTTGAGGTCCTGTGCCCTGATCGCCAGGAAAGGAGGAGCACCTGGTTCAGGGGTGGTGCTCCCTGGGTCCCCCCCCCCCAACCCTGGTCCACACATTCATCCACCAATGCCGTGGTTTCTGCCCAAACAGGTCCAACGGGCGCTCCTCCAAGCGGAGCCTTGGAGGGCACGGCCGGCACCATTACCTCCAACGAGTGGAGCTCTCCCAACTCCCCCGAGGGGAGCAACGTCTCTGGGGGCAGCCAGGCCTTGGACAAGCCCATCGACAATGACGCGGAGGGCGTGTGGAGCCCTGACATCGAGCAGAGCTTCCAGGAGGCCCTGGCCATCTACCCGCCCTGCGGTCGGCGCAAGATCATCCTCTCAGACGAAGGCAAGATGTATGGTAAGGAGGCTGTCGGGCCTGGCCAGCAGCGCCCCCCAACTCACGGTCCAGGCCTGGCAACAGCCTCAGCACAGCAACCACGCTCCTGCCAAGTGACGGAGGGGGGGGACTTCTTGGGGCTCCTCCCAGGTGGACGCTGCTTTACTCTGTCCTGGGCTCCCAAGGGATGGGAGGGCCTCGGAGGAGACGCCTTTGGGTGGATGTGGAGGATGGTGAGAATGTGGTACTGGAAGACTGGTAGAACATCCCCCCGCCCCGGGGCAGGCTGTGTAAATCCCTCTAGCCATCCCCCAGGCAAATGCCTCATCTTCTCCCAGCTTCCCACCTTGGCTGTGTAGGCGGTTAGGAAGGCCGTCCTGGCTCATTCCCTCCCTCCCTTCCCAATGCAGGAGCCTACTGTGTGTCAGGCAGGGTGGGGCAGATCTAGACCCTGCTCACAGCTCGGTGAGGGTGAGCACACATGTAACTGTACACAAGGCAGACAGGCGTGTCCCCAGAGAGGCTGAGGACCCTTCCCTCAGGGACGTTCCCCTCCAGCCGAGGGCCATGAGGTAAGGCTAAGTCTTCCTGAGCCGCAGAGGGTGGGAACATACAGAGACACAATGTCCAGCAGCCCCGTGGGAAGGACTGAGCGGTCTGCCCGGGGCTGTGTTGACTTTTGGATGGAAGAGAGGGTATCTGGGGGAGCAAAACGAACACTGAACGGCTGTTGAGAGGCTTAGGTCAGCCCCCATTGACACTGGAAAGCCCGCCAGGACCCTCAGCTTGAAACGTGGGTCTTGGGCAGCTGAGGGGGGTCTCTGACTGGCTGAAGCCCCTGACAGCAGAGGGTCTCGCCCTGCCCCCCCATGAGATGGCTCCAGGCCAGGCGACCACCTGTACACGGGTGCCCCTCCCCCAGCGCAGACGCTTTGTCGGCTGTGTGGGGGGCCCATGGGGGTTGACCCAGCTCATCTCTGAGGGCTGCTGTAAGAATTGCCACAAATTTAAGGGGTGCCTTGGACAACAGAAATGTATCCTCGTGGGTCAGGAGGACAGAAGTCTGAACTCAAGGGGTCCCTGGGGTTGGTTCCTCGTGGAGGATCTGTTCCGTGCCTCCGTCCTGGCTTCTGGTGGCGGATGGCAGCCCTTGGTGTCCTTGGCTCGTAGCTGTATCACTCCCATCTCTGACCCTGTTGTCACATGGCCATCCTCTCTGTGTCTCTGTGTCCTCCTCTTACACGGACACCTGTAAGAGGTTACCAATCATTGGATTTAGGGCCCACCTTAATCCAGTATGACCTCATCTTAACTCATTACGTCTGTGAAGACCCTGTTTCCAGATAAGGCCACGTTGTGAGGTTCTGGGTGGACGTGAATGTTGGGGGGACAGCAACACAGTTCAATGGACCAAACTCAAATCTGCTTAGTTACTGGTCTAGGGAGTCGTGGAGCTGCACAGCCCCGCCCACTTCATCCTTTACCTACACCTTCCCTGCAGGGCCAAGGGATTCCTTCTCTCCTGCTTGTTGGGGAAGCAGGGTCCTCTCGAGCTAGACCCTGGGTCTGCTCCTTGGTCAGCAGTCAAAGCTCTCATCCCTCCTTAACAGCCCCTCTGCTGTGGCTCTGCTGGGGCACCACTTCTGTGGGCCTCCACGCCCCGGGTCGGGCCCGCCAGGCCTCCCTGCTTAACTACTTCCTGCTCTAATGCTTGCTTCTTACTTTTGGTCCCTACGGAAGCTTCGTGGAGGAGAGAGCCGCTGTGTATGGAGCACCTGTGTGTCCGGGGTGGGGCTGCTGATGGAGCTGGGCAGGCGGGGGCTCTGGTATCCTGGGCTCTTCCCGCCGCTTTGGTGGGGAGTGGGGTGCGTGCTGGTCAGGAGCTGAGGTGTGAGGGGGAGGGGTGTGTAGGGCGGGTCCCGGGTGTGGCTGGAGAGCTGTCCTGTCCCTGGGTGGGGCGGTGATCAGTGGCCAGGCGCCTCTCAGGGTTCCTCTTCCTGCTTTAAGGGGACAAATGGTCTGGCAAACACAGGTGGGCAAGAGGCGCTCAGCATAGGGAGAAAGCCGAGGGTGCTGCCGTGTGGGGAAGGCCCAGGAGGTGCTGACCGTGGAGAGCCAGCAGACAGTGTTTGAGTGACGCCGTGGGCCAGCTGTTTCTTTGTGTGTGGTGGTAAAATATACCGTTGTAACCATTTTTCAGTGTACAGTTCAGTGGCATTAAGTACATTCACATTGTTGTGAGACCATCATCACCATCCGTTTCTAGAATTTTCTCATCCTCCCGAACTGAAATCTGTCCCCATTAAACACTCACTCCCCCCCACCCCCAGCCCCTGGTACCTACCATCCACTTTCTGTCTCTATGGCTGTGATTCCTCTACGGACCTCATGTAAGTGGAGTCACGCAGCATTTGTCCTTCTGTGTCCAGCTTGTTTCACTGAGCATCTCGTCCTCAAGGTTCCTCCGTGTCGTAGCAGGTGTCAGAAGTCCTTCCTTTTTTTGGTTTGTTTGTTTGTTTTTGCGGTACGCGGGCCTCTCACTGTTGTGGCCTCTCCCGTTGCGGAGCACAGGCTCCGGACGCGCAGGCTCAGCGGCCATGGCTCACGGGCCCAGCCGCTCCGCGGCATGTGGGATCTTCCCGGACGGGGGCACGAACCCGTGTCCCCTGCATCAGCAGGCGGACTCTCAACCACTGCGCCACCAGGGAAGCCCAGAAGTCCTTCCTTTTGAAGACCGAGTCACATTCCGTCATATGATGGACCCCATGGTGTTTATCGGTTCACCCAGTTGATGGACATTTGGGTGGCTTCACTTGTTTTAGTCGTTAAGGGTGGATATTTCTATCCGTATTCACATAGGAAGGTATAGGGGTTAAGAGACTTGATCTTTGGGCCCCTGGCGATTGTGACTGAAGCAGGGTTTGGGAAAGGCAAGGCTGTGCACTTCCAGCAGGCCTTGGGGTGGAACTGTGTTTGGCAGGAGGGGAGCCGTTGAGTGAGGGAAGCAAGATGAAAACAGTGTTTGGCAAACTGTCCTGGCCTTGCCGGCGTCCTTTGCGGCTCTCCTTCCCTGTGCTGAGAGACGGGGAGGGGCCGAGGCCAGGAGCCTCTTAGTGACGGGGGAGGGGTGACAGCCTGTGCAGATGCAGAGAGAGAAGCTCAGAGAAGCCAAGAGCTTCTCCCAGAGTCGCTCAGGTAGTAAGTGGGAGCGGGGGCCGGGTGGGGCAGCGGTCAGCGCTCCCCATTACCCCGAGTGGCCCTGGTGAGCTCTGCGAAGCCAGCCTGCCTCCTGCTTGGCCCCAGCTCAGGTGGGTCAGGCTCTGGACAGGGGGACCGGGAGGCGCCCCGCGGAGTCTGGCGACCGACCCAGCCCCCATGGCACCTGTCCTCCGTGAGTACACGTCCCGCTGGGGTCCAGACGCTGGCTTAGCCCCATCTCGTCTTACTGGCTCGGGGGCAGAGCCAAGGCAGGTCCTTGCCGGAGTGGACGGGGGCTCGGCAGAGCGGAGCAGCCCTGCTGGGGGGTATATATAGCCCTGAGCTCAGCCCCGGGTGTGGGATGGGCGGGGGAGGGGCGGTAGAGGGACCAGCCGCCAAGTTGGCTCAGACTTGGTCTCCCTCAGGCTGCTCGCCACCCCTCCTTCTCTCGGGGACCCACCCTTGCCATCCTCTGTGCCCCGAGAGCCCTGGTCCTTACTCTCCCCTGCGCCCCACATCAGAGGCCTCAGCTGGTTTCCAGGTGGGCAGCTGGCCTCCGGTAGGAAGAGCAAGCTGCCCAGAGGAGGATTTGAGCCCCGGAGTCTCTGAGGACAAGGGGTCAGTCCTGCCCCCAGCTCGGCCCCCGCACACCCAGAGCAGGGTCACCCACCAGGGCCAGGCAGACATGCAGGTGACACGCAGGCGCAGGACAGATCCGCACTGAGCCTCCCCGCCCGTGGACCTGCTCCCGGGCCAAGGCTGCCCCTTCCCCGGCTCATGGCAGCCTTTGGTTTTGCCCTGTCACGGTGTGACCCTTGCCCTGGCACTGCCCGTCTCTCTGACCTCGTCGTCCAGCCTGGCTCTGCCCCCCTGGCAGGTGGCGGGAGGTGAGCGTGGCTCCCGTCTGGCTCGGGCGGCCTGGCTCCCCCTCTGGCTGCCCGCGGCCCGGGGCTGGCTCTGTCTTGCTCTGGGCGTTCCTCCCCTCTGCCCGCCAGGGCCCTGGCTCTCCTGGAGGTTGCTCTGAATCTCCCGTCTCTGCCCTCTCCTTTCTCCCTTGTCTCCCTGGCGCCTCGTTTCCTGTTAGCCGTTGGGCGGTTCTCATCGAGGGCCCCACCACTCTGGACCAGGCCGGGCTGGGGCCGTGGTCTCTGCTCTCTGTGGCTGCGTGGTTGAAGGAGAGACAGGAGGAACATCTTTGGAAAGTAAACTGAGGGCCCTTAAGTTGTATGTAGCCAGTCAGCGGAGGGCTGGCTTATCTTGGAAGCTTTCTGGGAGGAAGTGGAGCTTGGCCAGGCAGAGGAAGGCGCGGGGGAGTGAGCCTTGGTCCAGAGGCAGGGCTTTGCCTGCTGGGTTTGGGGGTCCCCGTGGGGATCTGGGCAAATGTTGTGATAAGGGACCATCAGAGGTGAGTCACTAGCTAACGAGAGGCTGAGCAGGGGCTGGACCAGGTCGGGCTTTGGTCACTGAGGCGATGGGACAGGTCACGGAGCCTCATCCGAGCTTCTGCTGCCCCTTCCTCATCGTGGTCCTGGGCCCTCCGCTGCCCTGTGCTTCGTGTCCCTCTCTTCTGGCCTGGACCCCTGGTGTCCTGCTTCTGGAGGCCTGACGATGGGCGCCTCTGTTCCCATCCACTCCGTCCAGTGGCCAGTTGGGCAGGTCGTTTACCTCTTCTCAGCTTCAATGTCCCCATTTGAAAAATGGGGATAATAATGATACTACCTTTTGCGGGGTTTTGGTTTTATTTATTTATTACTTATATATATATATTTTTTTTTAAATAAATTTATTTATTTATTTTATTTTTGACTGTGTTGGGTCTTTGCTGCTATGCACGGGCTTTCTCTAGATGCGGTGAGCGGGGGCTACTCTTCATTGAAGTGCGCGGGCTTCTCATTGCAGTGACTCCTCTTCTTGTGGAGCACGGGCTCTAGACACATGGGCTTCAGTAGTTGTGGCGCGTGGGCTCGGTAGTTGTGGTTCGCGGGCTCTAGAGCGCAGGCTCAGTAGTTGTGGCACACGGGCTTAGTTGCTCCGCAGCATATGGGATCTTCCTGGACCAGGGCTCGAACCCGTGTCCCCCTGCATTGGCAGGCAGATTGTTAACCACTGCGCCAGCAGGGAAGCCCAACTTATATATTTTGTGGGAAAATATGAAGAACTTAAAATGCACCATATGACCCTTTGTAAGTGCACAGCTCAGTGGCATTAGGTGCACTTAGACTGTTGTGCAGCCGTCACCACTGTCCTCTCCAGAACTTTTTCGTTCTTCTCAACAGAAACTGTACCCATTAAACACTAACTCCCCATTCCCCCTTCCCCGCAGGCCCCGGTAGCCTCTGATCTACTTTCTGTAGATCATGAATTTGCCTGTTCTGGGTACATCACAGTAGTGGAATCATATAGTACTTGCCCTTCTGCGTCTAGATTGTTTCTCTTGGGACAATGTCTTCAAGGTTCATCCATGTTGTAGCCTCTGTCAGAACTTCATTCTTCTTTTTAATCGCTGAATGATATTCCATTGTGTGGATGGACCACGTTTTGTTGATCCATTTATCTATTGATGTATATGTGGGTGTTTCCACCTTTTGGCTATTGTGAATAATGCTGCTATGAACCTGGGTATACAAATATCTCTTTGAGACCCTGCTTTCAGTTATTTGCGGTATATACCTAGAGGTGCAATTGCTGGATCATATGGTGATTCTGTTTAACTTTTTGAGGAACTACCAGACTATCTCCCACAAGTGGCTGCACCATTTTACATTCTGCGAGCAACGTACAAGTGTTTTAATTTCTTTACATCCTCACCAACGCTTGTTATTTTTTTTTTTTTTTCAGTAGACATTCTAGCGGGTGTGAGGTGGCATCTCATGGTTTGATTTGCATTTCCCTAAGATTAGTGATGTCGAGCATCTTTTCATGTACTAATTGAAAGAAGACACCATCTTTAGTGTAGCTGCTGGGACAAGCGAGCAGTACCAGTGAACAGCATGGGGCTGCAGAGCTGGAGGGGACCTCTTCTTGCCCTTAAGGAGCTCAAATGACTTGAGCCCAGGGAGGCACAGACCCTGTGCACCAGGGCTGGAGGCGGAGTTGCCTTGAAGATGGCGTAGGATTTCACCAGAAGCCTCAGAGCCCTCCAGGGACAATGGTGGTTAACAGCTCGGATGTCAGGCCTGAAAAGTTTCTTCTCCACAAATAGCCTTCTCCTCCAGCTGCAGGTGTTTATAGCTTCAGTTGATCCCTAGCCAGGGTGCCCCCAGGCCAGGCTGTGGGCATTGGTGGGGGCTGGCCTCCTCCGCAGCCCTGCCTGCAGGGGTGAAATGTCAGCTGCTGTAAAGAGCTCCCTGTGAGGCCTCTGCTGAAGCAAAGATCTGTCTACCTGCTGGAAGCTCATGCCCTTTTCAACTTTGAAAACTAATAGCTTTAGTTCTAATAGGACCTTATCAACAATATTAGCAAAACAACTGTCTTTGATGACCCTTCTTAAAGGGCATAAACCCTGAATATGTTTACGGCCCTGGGGTAGGGCTGGTACAGGGAGGAAATGAGACACAGAAGAGGCCTGTCCCAGACAGGATTTAGCAGATGGGGTTTTCATGCTCCTGTGTGACTGAGGAAGAAAGAGCCTGGGGTGGCTGGCAGGACACGTGTGACCCTGGGTGTGGGGTTTGGAGAAGCGTGGTCGTCACTCTGTGTGGACCCTGCATTGGGAGTGCCCCGCCTTCAGCCCATGGTGGGTGGGGCTGTGGGTGTGAGCTGGGGGCTTTGGACACGTGTCCTCTGACAGATGGGCCACAGTCTGGTGGGGTGTCCTTTACAGTCCCACCCAGGCCCTCTCTGGGGTTGGCCAAGGCCACCTGCCACACTGCAATGCCCAGCTGCCCAGCTGGCCTCCACGTGGTCCAGATTGGCCTCCTGCCCCGTCTGGGATCTCAACCTCCAGAGGGTGGGAGGCCCGGGGTTATGCAGCTGGTGGCAGAGCTGGGACGAGGATGCAGCTCTTGCCTTCCTACCAGCTCACCTGGATTTTCTACTCGTTTCCTCCTGCTGTTGCTCTTTTTCTTTTTGGCCACGCCGTGTGGCTTGCGGGATCTCCATTCCCTGATCAGGGATTGAACCTGGGCCATGGCAGTGAAAGCCCGGAATCCTAACCACTGGGCCACCAGGGAGCTCCCCTGCCATTGCTCTTTGCTGCCTTCACTGTGGCTTTACGGCTCTGCACACTCCTTACATCTCTCTGCTTCTCCCCCAGCTCTAGGAGCCTCCTGGCGTCTCAGTCATCCAGGGCGCTTTGGCTCCTATGGCTCTGAGTACCGCTGTCCAGGAGAGTGAAAACACATGGGCATTGGGACTTCCCTGGCGGTCCAGTGAGTAAGACTCCGTGCTCCCAATGCAGGGGGCCTGGGTTCGATCCCTGGTCGGGGAACTAGATCCTGCATGCATGCTACAACTAAGACCTGGTGCAGCCTAAATAAATAAATAGATAGATAGACAGATAGATAGATAGATAGATAAATTAAAAAAATATTAAAACAAAAACAGGTGGACCAGCTCTTGGTCCAAATAGTTGGCTCTCCCTGCAGGACCTGGGCCAGGGCCAGGTCAGGGCCAGGAGCAGTGAGACATCACTAAGGACTTACTTCACGCAGAGACCCAGGGAATCGGCCAGGGGTGGGAGGGGTGTGGATGGTCCAGAGAGGCGGAGCAGAATGGTCTCTGGCAGAAGAAACTCCCAGCCCAGCCAGGGGAGACATCCGTGGGGAAAAAGCAGCCATTGTGAAGCCCTGGGTGTGGCCTTAGAAACGGATGTTCCTGTGGGCTTGGGACAGTAATAAACCATGTGACTTTGAATAAATCACTTTCCCTCTGTGGGCCTTAGTTTCTTCTCGCTTAGGCTAGCTAGGACCCCTGGTGCCCCCGGTCCATCCCCTCACTCCTGTGTTAAAGAGAAGTTAGGAGATAGACTCTAGGGCCGCACTGCGGATAGAATGAAGACGAGAGCAGCTGCACGAGCTGTTGTGAGGACGAACGTGTGCGCACACGTAAAGCCTGCCGTGTTCACTCTGTACGGGTGCCTGTACGTGCTCCACAGACGGTCATTGTTGTTACTGTTATCACGAGAGTGAAAGAAACTACAGCAGTTCCCTGTGTCTGTATAAGGCCTGGATTAGAGGCCAGCTGGTTTGGAGGCAGTTGAATGGCCGGGTTGACCTCGGGAGGACCTCAGGGGGCAGGAAGGGAGCTGTTTGCCCCCCTTGGCTGCAGACACCCAGAGAAACCCAGGGCTCCACTCCCACCCAGGGGATCCTCCACTGCTGAGCAGCAGGCCGGGCCTGGCTGGAATACGGTCCGAGGGGCCTGCAAGGGAGAGGAGGAGGCCTCTCCCGAGAGGAGAGAAGCACAACTTCCAACGTACAAAGACAGCCGAGCCAGCCTGGGACCCTGGGTCTGGCTCCTGTGACCCCACTGCTGGCCTCGTGCCTAGGGCCCGGGCCATGCCTAGGGCCTGTCTGTAGGCAGAGGTCCTGGACCCTGTGGCAGAGACAGAGGTGGTGCCGGGGCTGGGCGGGGGCTCCGTCCTTGTGACATGGGGGTCATCTGTGACATGTGGAGTAAGGGTCTCAGCCGGGGCTGGGCAGGGGCCTCCCAGCTGCTGTTTAACGGGTGCTACAGAGTACACGCCACTGCGTCCAGCCAGGAGGCCCGCCCGGACTGGGAGTGGACTTCCTGCGGACCGATCACCTTCTCCGCCAGGCCCTGTGCCACTTCCAAGTGGCTGAGCCAGGACTCAAACCCGGGTGTTAGCCCTAGGTCTGCCGGTGGCCCATCTGAGTGGGATTTTCTGGGCTCAGTTTCTCCACCTGCCTGCCCTTCTGTGGGGGAGGTCGGATTTCCTGTGACGTCAGTGAGGCTCACACTTCGGGGCCCCTCACCTGCGTGGGCCCCTTCCAGGCGCCTAAACTTTTTCTTTTATATGTTTTTAAGCTCTTATTTATTTATTCAGCTGCACCACATGGCTTGTGGGATCTTAGTTCCCTGACCAGGGATCGAACCCAGGCCCTAGTAGTGAAAGCGCCGAGTGCTAACCACTGGACTGCCAGGGAATTCCCAAAACTGTTTATTTATTTATTTTTAATTAATTAATTTATTTTTGGCTGTGTTGGGTCTTCGTTTCTGTGCGAGGGCTTTCTTTAGTTGTGGCGAGTGGGGGCAAGTCATCGTTGTGGTGCGCAGGCTTCTCATTGCGGTGGCTTCTCTTGTTGCGGAGCACAGGCTCTAGGCACGCGGGCTCAGTAGTTGTGGCACGCGGGCTCAGTAGTTGTGGCTCGCAGGCTTTAGAGTGCAGGCTCAGTAGTTGTGGCACACGGGCTTAGTTGCTCCGCAGCATGTGGGATCTTCATGGACCAGGCAAGAACCTGTGTCCCCTGCACTGGCAGGTGGATTCTTAACCACTGTGCTACCAGGGAAGCCCCTCGATCTCCTCTTTTATAGCTGTTACCATTTGCCTTACATATTGAGGTGCTCCTATGTTGGGTGCATGAATATTTAAAATTGTTATATCTTCTTCTTGGATTGATCCTTTAATCATTATGTAGTGTCCTTCCTTGTCTCTTATAACATTATTTTAAAGTCTATTTTGTCTGATATGAGAATTGCTACTCCAGCTTTCTTTTGGTTTCCATTTGCATGGAGTATCTTTTTCCATCCCCTCACTTTCAGTCTGTATGTGTCCCTAGGTCTGAAGTGGGTCTCTTGTAGACAGCATATATACGAGTCTTGTTTTTGTATCCATTTAGCAAGCCTGTGTCTTTTGGTTGGAGCATTTAATCCATTCACAGTTAAGTTAATTATTGATATGTATGTTCCTATTGCCATTTTCTTAATTGTTTTGGGTTTGTTTTTCTAGGTCCTTTTCTTTTGTGTTTCCCACTTAGAGAAGTTCCTTTAGCATTTATTGTAGAGCTGGTTTGGTGGTGCTGAATTCTCTTAGCTTTTGCTTGTCTGTAAAGCTTTTGATTTCTCTGTTGAATCTGAATGAGATCCTTGCTGGGTAGAGTAATCTTGGTTGTAGGTGCTTCCCTTTCATCACTTTAAATATATCTTGCCGCTCCCTTCTGGCTGGTAGAGTTTCTGCTGAGGAATCAGCTGTTAACCTTATGGGAGTTCCCTTGTATGTTATTTGTCATTTTTCCCTTGTTGCTTTTAATAATTTTTCTTTGTCTTTAACTTTTGTCAATTTGATTACTATGTGTCTCGGTGTGTTTCTCCTTGGGTTTCTCCTGCCTGGGACTCTCTGCGCTTCCTGGACTTGGGTGGCTATTTCCTTTCCCATGTTAGGGAGGTTTTCAACTATAATCTCTTCAAATATTTTCTTGGGTCCTTTCTCTCTCTCTTCTTCTGGGACCCCTATAATGCGACTGTTGGTGCATTTAATGTTGTCCCAGACATCCCTTAGGGTGTCTTCATTTCTTTTCATTCTTTTTTCTTTATTTTGTTCCACAGCAGTGAATTCCACCATTCTGTCTTCCAGGTCACTTATCCGTTCTTCTGCCTCAGTTATTCTGCTATTGATTCCTTCTAGTGTATCTTTCATGTCAGTTATTTTATTGTTCATCTCTCTTTGTTTGTTCTTTTATTCTTCTAGGTCTTTGGTAAATATTTCTTGCACCTTCTTGATCTTTGCCTCCATTCTTTTTCCGAGCTCCTGGATCATCTTCACTATCGTTATTCTGAATTCTTTTTCTGGAAGGTTGCCTATCTCCACTTCATTTAGTTGTTTTTCTGGGGGTTTATCTTGTTCCTTCATCTGGTACATAGCCCTCTGCCTTTTCATCTTGTTTGTCTTTCTGTGAATGTGGTTTTCCTTCCACAGGCTGCAGGATTGTAGTTCTTCTTGCTTCTGCTGTCTGCCCTCTGGTGGATGAGGCTATCTAAGAGGCTTGTGTAACCTTCCTGATGGGAGGGACTAGTGGTGGGTAGAGCTGGGTGTTGCTCTGGTGGGCAGAGCTCAGTAAAACTTTAATCCACTTGTCTGCTGATGGGTGGGGCTGGGTTCCCTCCCAGTTGGTTGTTTGGCCTGAGGCGACCCAGCACTGGAGGCTACAGGCTCTTTGGTGGGGCTAATGGCGGATTCTGGGAGGGCTCATGCCAAGGAGTACTCCCCAGAACTTCTGCTGCCAGTGTCCTTGTCCTCAAGGTGAGACACAGCCCCCATCCCCGCCTCTGCAGGAGACCCTCCAACACTAGCAGGCACGTCTGGTTCAGCCTCCTATGGGGTCATTGCTCCTTCCCCCGGGTCCTGATGTGCACACTGCTTTGTGTGTGCCCTCCAAGAGTGGAGTCTCTGCTTCCCCCTGTCCTGTCGAAGTCCTGCAATCAAATCCTGCTAGCCTTCAAAGTCTGATTCTCTGGGATTTCCTCCACCTGTTGCCAGACCCCTAGGTTGGGAAGCCTGATGTGGGCTCACAACTTTCACTCTTCACTGCAGTGGGTGGACTTCTGTGGTATAAGTGTTGTCCAGTCTGTGAGTCACCCACCCAGCCCTTATGGGATTTGATTTTACTGTGATTGCGCCCCTCCTACCGTCTCACTGTGGCTTCTTCTTTGTCTGTGGATGTGGGGCGTCTTTTCTGGTGAGTTCCAGGGTCTTCCTGTCGATGGGTGTCCAGCAACTAGTTGTGATTCCGGTGCTCTCGTAAGAGGGAGTGCGAGCACATCCTTCTGCTCCGCCATCTTGAACCAGGATTTCTGAGGGTGGCCTCTTGATTCGGCCTTGGCAGTGGGGAGAGGTCAGCTGGGGGCCCCATGTGGCCTTGGCCGTGCTCTCTGGTTGCAGCCCAGGTGGCTGACAGCCCACTTGTCTCGCCTCTTCCCTGCACCAGCAGCTCCCTCACTCCCACTGCTGCGGCCCCTCTGGGCTCAGCCATGCCCAGCAGGACAGGGCAGGTCCCGGAGGTGGAGAAAGGAGGTAATAACTGCCGCTCAAACCCTCTCGCTCTGCCTCTCCCCACCAGTGCCCTCTTTATGGTCTAATCCTACCCGTGGTCAATGCAGCTCAAGGCTCACCTGGCCGCCCAGCCTGAGCTGGCCCCTCCTCCTCTGAGCACTTGGCATGGTCCCGTCGGACACGGGCGCAGGGCCATCATGTGGGCACACCTCTCTCCTCCACCGGGGGGTGAGCTCTGGAAAGCAGAGAACCCCTTGTCCTGATCTCATTTACGGTAAGGGAGGACATGGGGCCTGGTCGTCCCGGGGGATCTTGCAGCATCACCTCTAGGAGGCTGGGCCCACAGCAAGCACTCGTGTGACCCGTTGACGGTCTAGCTGGAGCCGTGGAGCTGTGCTTGGCTGGGTTCCCTGTGTCCGGGTTAGGGCCACGGGTTCCTCTCTGGAGACACTCTGTGTCTTGGCACCTGCGTCCCCCGTCCCCCTTGCTGCCCACAGACAGGGCACACATCCTGTCAGGTCCCGCTCATTAATGGAGGTGGTGGGGACCGTGGGAGCTGCCCGGGGGAAGGGCCAAGGAGGAGGCTGCCAGGCTGCGGTGGGGGAGGCTCTGAGGGGGCTTTCCGAGCTGTGCGCCCACCGGCCAGAGATCCACAGCCCTGTCACCCTGCTCTCAGGTTAGCAGTCCCCCAGCGAGGCCTCGGCTTCCTCTTGCTGCTAGGAGATCCCTGGGATCTCAGGAGGGCGGGAGGGGCCCCGCAGAATCCTCACCCCAAGTGCCGCTCAGGTTGGGGAGGGCCGGTGAGGGGCCCTTGAGCTCGCCTGTCTTTGTCCTGGTCCTTCCGCTGAGTGGATGTTGGCGTCTCCGCAGGTCGGAATGAGCTGATCGCCCGCTACATCAAGCTCCGGACAGGGAAGACCCGCACCAGGAAGCAGGTGGGCCCTGGGGCAGGTACCCTGGCACTGGTCGGCTCCCAGGGTGGGCCCGGCCCTCCGCAGGACTGGGTGTGGACTCTGGGGGCCAGCTTGGGAGGGGTCCTCTGCTGGGTGTGCCACAGATGGTCAGTTTCCCTGGGGTCCCTTCTGCCATCGCCTGGGAGGAGACCCCTCCCCATCCGACTGCACTTGTATTTAACTGGGAGAGGTGGGACCGAGGTCCCATCAGTGACTGATCCTTTCATTCATTCGTTCGTCCATTCAGTCTGTGATGGGATGGGGGGCTGTGGAGGGCCGAGGGTCAGGGGAGCCGGCCGTCGGGGAGACAGGAACCCCTCTTCCCGCCACAGGTGTCCAGCCACATCCAGGTTCTGGCTCGGCGCAAAGCCCGCGAGATCCAGGCCAAGCTGAAGGTAAGGCCAGGGCCGCAGCGGGAAGGCTCGGGTGGGCCAGCCTCCCGGGGCTGGGGCTCTTCTCCCAGGAGGAAAAGTCTTCCCTTGGGTTTGGGGGCTGGCTGCTTACGTGTGGAGCCAGTGAGCTTCTCAGTGCTGAGGAAAGTGGGGTTCAGCCTGTAACCTCTCTCCCACCCGCACAGAGGACGTTGACTGGGGGCCGTGTCTATGTGTCTATGTGTGAATGGCCGGGCTCACAGCATCCTGGGAGATACAGGCCGGCCTCCTGCTGTGCTCCCTGCCTGCCCCCTGCAGCCCAGAGGAACCGGGCACACCCTGAGTCCCACGGTTAGAGCAGCAGGACTGCCCTCCAGACCCCGTTTCTTGCAGACCGTGTGGCCCCTTACTGCCGTCACCCAGATCCTGTGGGTGGCAGGCCTGCAGGGTGGGGTCCACGCTGGGGGAAGGGCTGGTAGGGCTCCCTGGATCAGCCCCACCTTGCAGGCCTGTCTGCCAACAGGCGACTGCTACACGGGGGGCCAGCCGCTGGTGGGAGTCCCCTCGCCACGGGCCTCGGGCCTCCTGGACCCTGGACCCAGGGGCCCTTGGCTGAACCCTGGCAGGGAGCAAGCTACCCATCACGGTGGGTGTAACAGAAGAGTCTATGGCTTCTTGGTAGGAGGAGCCAGCACTTGGGGCTGAGACCAGTAAATCACAGGCATTTTAATTTTATTTTTATGTTTTGGCCGCACTATGTGGCTTGCGGGATCTTAGTTCCCCGACCAGGGATTGAACCCGGGCCCTCGGCAGTCAAAGCACAGAGTCCTAACTGCTGGACCGCCAGGGAATTCCCCACAAACATTTTTTAAAGCAGTGGAAGCCCTTTCGTTTTTCTCCCAAATTAAATATCACCCCGATCCGTTATCAGAGGAGCTACTCTGGTCAAAGCTAGGTTGGCGAGAAGCAGGGTAGGGACCCTTCGTGCTAGTCACCTCTCAGCCCCCATGACTCTCGAACCCGAAAGCATCCCAGAACCCAGTTTAAAAGCCCCTGGACTAGAGGACCATGGAGGCCCCATCTGGCCCCGTTGTCCGTGACCCTGACACTGGAGGCTCTGACGGCGTGGGTGGGAACTCCCAGGAGGCCCCATTCCTCCTGCATCAGCCCAGCTGTCCCCCGCCCCTCACAGCTG
Organism: Monodon monoceros; assembly: GCF_005190385.1. Classification (NCBI taxonomy): domain Eukaryota; kingdom Metazoa; phylum Chordata; class Mammalia; order Artiodactyla; family Monodontidae; genus Monodon; species Monodon monoceros. The sequence continues at coordinate 3,130,906 of NW_021703783.1, forward strand.
TGGCCCAGCCCTTGCTTCTTTGTCCCCGGGACAGCTGGCTGGGCCGCAGCTGCTGGTCTCTCCCTCTCAGGCCGGCACATGTGTGTCCGGACATCCCCAGCCCTGCAGCCCACTTGCCCCTCACTCCCCGCTCTGGTCAGCCTGTGACTCACCAGGGCCTGGTAGGGGACCGGGTGGAGAGCCGAATGTCCAGGGTTCTGTTTAGAGCCATCGAGGGGAGCTTTGCATTCCTGTGGGGGCCGGCTGTACGGCCCACGTGTGCTCGAGGAACTGAACCTGTCCCTGTCCACAGGCTCTAACGTGGGGCTGGGAACAGCCTCTGTGGACCGCTGGACAGGCTTCAGGGGGAGCCATGGACCCCTTCAATAACATGCACATTTTCATGCATTTTTCGGGGAAGATTGGTCTGAGGATTTTGTCATATTCTCCAGAGGGTCTGGGGCCCAATGTAGTTAAGCTCCCTGGTGGATGGCAAGGTCAGGTAGAAGTCCTCGGGTCACAGCCCTGGTCTGGCCTGGCTCTGCCCTGGGCTGTGGGCCCTCTGCCATGTCACCCACCTGCCTCGAGCTCCATCCAGGTTCCCCGCCTGTAAAATGACAGGGTTGAGCAAGGTGGTATCTGAGGTCCCCTCCAGCCGCAAAATTCAGTAGCCTGGTCACTGATGTCACCCCGCACTCCCACCTGATTCCTGTCCCACTCGCTGGTCCCTGGCCGTTCGTTTAGACTGGCCATCGGGAGGAAGGGACTCAGGTTGCCGACACAGGGCTGGAGCTCTCTGCCCTCCCACCACTGCAGTTGTTAACAGAGGTTTGTGGGCCTCCTGGGGCGTGGCCTGCCACCCCATTCGTGTCCTGGAGGGAGCGGGCCTGGGCATGTATGGCATCTCCCTCCTGACATCAGCAGAGCCCTTGGGGAGAGACAGCCTGATGCTTTGGTTATCAGAGACAGCCTCAGAGCAAGGCCCAAGTTTGGCCCCAAAAGGACAGTGGGCTGGGGAGTCCCACCACTCATCGCGGCCTCCCGGGTCCTCTGTGCTGAGGATGGGTGCCGGCAGATCCTGATATGCCCCCTCCTTGGTTTGCTCAGCCCCCCGGGCCTGCAGAGGTCAGAGGTCATGGATGTGCCATCCCGGACGGACCTTAAGGGCCTACTGTCACGTGACCCCTGTCAACACCCAAGTCCCCTAAATCCTCTGAGCCTCAGTTTCTTCATCTTAGAATGGGGAGCCTACGAGTCCTGCCAGCCTCACGGGGGTGCTGAGATGTTCAGAACCAAAGTGAGACAGCGTTCTTTACCTTCCGGGGGCCGTCTCGTGTGTGCCCCATGAGCATAAGGGGTCCCTGAGAAGCCGAGTGGAAGGGCCTGGCCCCAGAACTCATCGCGCAGGATGCTGGACGCACCACCTGGACCCGTCGGGCCTGACGCCGTGGTGATGCTACCCACCGGGCGAGTGAAGTCATATGCCAAACCAGCTGTGGGCTGAAAGGACCTCCCTCAGCAATTAGCTTGCTTATTACTCAGGACAGATTTGGGTCCACCAATCTGATTATTAAATAAAGTGCCCACTTATTTTTCCCTTTTAAAAAGTAATTCATCCTAAAGATACAGAATTTCTAATCAGAGCTCGCGAGTTGACATAAACCAACCTTTTGTCTCCAGTAGTGCTACCCATACTGAATAATACTTGCTGTTCAGTCTGTATGTGTGGTCTTCTTTTGGACCCACTAGGCTTTCTGACATACGGTATGTTGTCTTATTGGTTTTGAAGACCTTTGGGATTGGAGAGCTCAGGATGGGGGACCACTGGCTAATACAAGTAGTAACCACGTATTATGACTATTGTTATTGTAAGCAGGTCGTACTGCTGATTTGCTCGGAGCCTCTGCGGGTGAACCCATTTTGGAGGGGTCTTTGGACCGTAGAGGGGACCCACAGAGGGCAGAGAGTTGGTATTCGCATCCTGGCACGTAAAAGGTTCGGGAGCCATGGGTGCCCGTGGTACAGTAGAGATCCACAGGCCAGGGCTAAGACGGGGGCCACAGGAGACCGTCCCTTGTCACCGTCCATGTGACCGAGGATGACCCCTGCCCAACAGATATTCATGCACCATCTCCCAAGGGCCAGGTGAGGCCCCAGCCACCCCTGGTGAGCAAGACCTGGGTGGTCCCTGTGTCCCTGAGGTTGGTAACAGGAGAGCCATGGTCTGGCAGGTAGCCTCCAAAGTCTCTTTAAACCCTAATGAGACTGGCAGGGCAAGTGATGTGCCCCTTTGACGGATGAGGAAGGTGATCAGAGCCACCGAGTGACTTATTCAAGTCACAGGACCGGTTCCCAGCCCTGCAGAAACGTGAGACTGGTCCCCAGGGCCGAGTCCAGGGTCTGACTTCCCTGTCACCAGCTGGACCCGCCTCTCCCGACCTGCCACGGTGCCCACACTGAGGCCTCCCTCGATGTCTCCCCAGGATCAGGCAGCTAAGGACAAGGCCCTGCAGAGCATGGCTGCCATGTCGTCCGCCCAGATCATCTCTGCCACAGCCTTCCACAGTAAAATGGCCCTCACCCGGGGCCCAGGCTACCCGGCGGTCTCAGGGGTAAGTGGGGCTGCCTGGAGTCGGAGGCTGGACTGCCCCGTCCTTCTCACTCCTTCCCCTTCCAAGGCACTGGCCACACCAGAGTCCTCACTTGAGTCCTCTCGGGCCAGGAGAGCCAGGGAAGGAGAGACCAAGGACCGAGGGGCCATGCAGTCACCGGGACCGCCCTCCTGGGGGCCTCGGCAGTGACAAGGGTGCAGCCGCCCCGTCACACGGCCACCTGGGGGCTCTGCAGAGTTGGCCCCGTTTACAGAAGAGGAGGCTGAGGCCGGGCTTTGGGGCGGCGCCGGTATGTTCTGAGGAGCCGCTCTGCCACGCCCCCAGCTCAGCCTCGTACCCCCTCCGCCCTCAGGGGCTCCTTCCAGGTAAAGGGCTGATGTCCAGGAACAAAGTCCTCTCGAATTTTAAACTGAGAATGGGTCTCTTGGCCGTGGCCACGTGGGTCCCGCTCTAAGAACAGTCCAGAGAGGCCCCTCCTCCCCGGGGCTGAGTCCTCCCAGGGTGTTGTAGGCTGTTGGGACTGACGCACCGCCCCAGGCCCTGTGTCCGGGGAGGCTCTCGTCCAGCATTTTTCCGAGTGTGTCCAGAGGCCGCTAGTCCGGAAGGGTGTTGAGTGGACAGGACGACGGGACAAACGAGTGCACACGTGACTCGGGCACTCAAGTCTCAATAGGGTGCCTGACTCCAGATCTCTTGAGAGTCCTGCGTGCCACTGTCACCAGGCATCTGTCCCCGAGGAAGGGGACGAGTGCCGTGTTTGCAAGCCTGGGGGCTTCTCTTGGGAGCCCCTTATCGGCAGGCGTTCCAGAGGCTGGAGGTCCTTGCAGCGCTCGCGGGGACGCCGTGCTGCCTGGCTCTAGGCAGGCACCCTTCCCAGGCCCAGGCCCTGGCCTCGCCCTCCAGCTGAGCCCCTGCCCGGTCTGTCTCTCGACGCAGCTGGCCGCGCACACTGGGCTCTGCTGACTCTGTGCTTTTGTCTCCTCAGTTTTGGCAAGGAGCTTTGCCGGGCCACGCCGGAACGTCCCACGAGTGAGTATGGCCACCGTGCTGCCCCGTTGCTCCCTGGGCTGTGCTTGAGCCCGTGAACTCGTGCCGCTGACCCAGGCCTGAGGGTGGGAGAGCCGCAGTCTGGGGTCAGCCTTTCCGGATGGCCCTGCGCTTACGGATGAGGCTCTCCTGCTCTCGGGCACCCTGGGGTGGCGTTTGCTGAAGCCCCAGTCTATCCGGGGCGTAGCAGAACCCGAGCTCAGGACCCCGAGGGGAGCAGGCTAGGAACCAGCCCTCTGGCTGGCCTGGGAGGGAGGGAGGAGGGGTGGGTTTTCCAAACAGACCCGCTGCTTCTGTGGGTCGGCCAGAATCCCGAGGGAGCGGGAGGCCAGAGCCACTGACCACCCGGGCCTGCCTCACTGAAGACAGCGTTGGAGCCTGACCGAGGCTCTAGGGCTGCCACCTGCCCCCAGGCCCATGTGTCCTCTCTCGTCTCCCACAGTGTGAAACCTTTCTCTCAGCAAACCTACACTGTCCAGCCGTCACTGCCTCTGCCAGGTGGGTCAGCAGGCTCTGCCTCCCTTGTGCATCACACCCCTGTGGTTCCTGCTCCGGGTCCCAGGCCCTGACTGCTAGACGCCCCTAGCAGTCCCCTTAGATGCTGCCCTGGCACGTGCTTTCACCGTGCACCCCAGCTCCCAGCTCCACCTCGATCCTCTTCCAGGAGCCAAGCCCCCTGTGCCCCCAGGGCTGTCTGTCCTCCCCAAGCCCCTCCCCAGCGAGGCTCAAGGCTGGCAGGGTGCGCACAGCTCAAGGGGCAGTGCCTGCGCCCTGGGGTGGCCACTCCACCTGCATGTGTGCCCTGTCCTGCTTGGCTTCTGGGATGGCTTCCCTCTGTGACACTGTAATCCTCTCCTTCAAGACGGGGGTCCAGCAGAGCATGGCTTTCCAGCCCGGAGCCCCTGGTTAGCAGAGGGAAGGCTCCTGGCATGAGCCAGATGGAGGTCCAGCTGGGCAGCACGGAGCTCCCGCCTTCCCCGCTCACGTGACCCGCTCTGTCCCTGCCTCTTTCTCAGGAAGGTCCCTCCACCTTCCGCTCTGCAGGGCGAGATAGGATCCTCACCCTCACCCTCCTTTCCTGGCTTGGGAATGGCTCCTGCCTGCCCGGTGGCCTGGCTTTTCCTGCTCTGAGAGCGGGCCCTGCCACCCTCCTTAGGTTCCTGACGGTTGCTTGGGGGCCTTCCACCCCCTCTAGTCCGTGCTCTCCCCTCACGGCGCCCCCACCCCGTCTGCAGTCACATCCCCGCTCTTACCCTCTGTAACTCACCTGTCATCTTTTTTTTTTTTTTTAATATTTATTTATTTGGCTGTGTCGGGTCTTAGTTGTGGTGCGAGGGCTTAGTTGCCCCGCAGCGTGTGGGATCTTAGTTCCCCGACCAGGGATCGAACCCGCGTCCCCTGCATTGGAAGGTGGATTCTTAACCACTGGACCGCCAGGGAAGTCCATCCATCATCTTTTTAAAGCATCAATCTCACCGTGCTGCTTCCAGCTTAGAATCTGTTAGTGGCTCCGTGGTGCCTTCAGGACACAATCTAAGCTTAACTGTCACTCTCTGTGCCCTGGGCAGCGTCTGGGGCTGGTGTCTGTGTCTGTCTTCTGTGTGTCGGGTCACATCCGGTGTGCACGCCGCGCTTGAACAAATGAACGAGTGATTCGGCTCACCCGTCAAATGCCAGCCGGTGTGCCCAGCATGGTCCTCCGCCCGCCCCCCGCCGTCCCTTGTCTCTTTCCTCCCCGGGCTTCTGACGTACCTGCCTCACTGCCCTCTTGTCCCGTCCGCCACCAAGCCCCGGGGTCTTGCTCCCTCCGTGTCCCTCCTGTGTCCCCTTCTCTTCACTCCACTGCCCTCTTCATTTTCCCACTTGGGAAGAACCCACAAGGCCTGCGCCTCTCGTCCACCTTGCCCCAGCCCAGTCCTTCCCCCACTCGGAACAGGATCTTCAGAAACGCACAGCCGGTCGCTCCTCCGCCCCGCCTAAAATCCTCCTATCGCCCTCCTGAGCTCAGGCTGAATCCTGGACCCCTTACCTAGCAGCCAGGGCCCGTCTCTTCAGCCTCGTTTCCAGCCCCGACACAAACCCGCCCTCCCCGCCACATCTGCCAGACGGAGCCTCCGAGCTCACGGTGCATCTCGCGGCCCCGTGCCCTCTGCCTGGAGCCCCCTTCCCCTGTCTGCACCTGCTGCCTCCCACTCTTACCCCGTAACCTTTTTCAGCATCACCTTCAGGTGGCCTTTTCTGACACTCTTCAAGGTGGACTAGGGGGCCCCCTCCCCCGCTGTGCTGGGCACCTTCCTGTCTGTTTTCCTCACGTTCATTGCTTCACCTACTCGCCAGCCAGCAGCCAGTCCCCCTTGAACGCAGTTCCGTGCAGGGGCCCGAGGGGACTGAGCTGTTCCAGGCTGAGCTCCCCGCCAGGGCTGCCCCCGGACCGCTGGCCAGTTCTCTGCCTGCCCACCCCCTCCCCGGCTGGGAGACCCCGTTAAGGCAGACAGCAGGTCCCCCAGCCAGTCTGGGGGCTTGGCGGAGGGTGCGGCAGGGAGGCCCTGTGGACCGGCTCCCATGTGCCTTCCACTGTGCGCAGGGTTCGAGTCTCCCGCAGGAGCCTCCCCGTCGCCCTCCGCGCCCCCAGCACCCCCGTGGCAGGGCCGCAGTGTGGCCAGCCCCAAGCTCTGGATGCTGGAGTTCTCTGCCTTCCTGGAGCGGCAGCAAGACCCCGAAACGGTAGGTCCTGGCCTCCCTCTGGCCGCTCTCCCGCCTGGTGCTCATTCCTGGGGCGGCGGCTCCCCTGCTTCCCCCAGCTCCTCTTCCTCTGGCTCTGGCTTTCTCGCCCTGCTCTCTGCCCCACTCCACCTTGGGGCCGAGCTTAGGGTCCTTGTTGCTTTCCATCCCCCCTTATCCTTCCATCCTCTCCCTCCCCGCTTCCTTCTCACTGGACCTTCCCTCTGTCCCTTGCTCTGTTTCTGCTCCCCACCCCAAGCCCTCGCTCGGTTCCTGTGCCCCATCCCGGTGCCCCAAGGCTCTGTCCCTTCCCTGCTCCCACCGTGTCCACCTTCTTCCCGGTCCGGCCACCTCTCCATCTGAAGGCACTGGTCCCAGTCCTGCCCGCAGGCCCTGTGGCTCTGAGGAGTCTCCTGTCTGCCCCGTGTCCTCGGGGACACCAGCAGGAGCAGCAGCCCACCCCCATCCCGCCCCCTTCAGTGTCTCCGTCCTGGGTGACCGGCGTCACCTGCAAAGTTCAGAGGAGCACCTGGCCAGGTGGACAGGATGCCAGAGTCGGGGGGTCTTCACTGACCATTTCACTTTGAAATGTTCAAGCTTATGGTTTAGATGAGGAGCCCAGCGTGGACCACGAAAGAAGCGGCTCTTCTTTAGCTGCAGCAAGGGACCACAGCCGCCGCTTCCGGGGGGAAGCACCCCCGTATGGGCCGCTGGTCTTCCATCACAGACGAGATCACGGGGGTCCAGAGATAGAAAATGAGTCGCCTAAGGGTGTTGGCGACAGAGTCAAGACTCAGTACAAATAGCAACCAGAATGTGCCGAGCACCTGCTGGGGGTCACCCTGCCCCAGGTGCTGGACACCTGTCGACTCTGCTTTACACTCAGCCCTTCTACCGGCTCCGTTTTACCAGAGGGGAAACTGAGGCCCCCGCCGTGGCGTCCCTGCTCTGGGCCACTGGCCGGGCTCCGAGCCCCGGTCTGTCTGTTCTGTCTGCCCCGCCACCCCCATGGCCCCTCAGAACAGTTCTTCTCTGTCCACAGTACAATAAGCACCTGTTCGTGCACATCGGCCAGTCGAGCCCCAGCTACAGCGACCCCTACCTCGAAGCCGTGGACATCCGCCAGATTTACGACAAGTTCCCTGAGAGGAAGGGTGGTCTCAAGGAGCTCTTTGAACGGGGACCCTCCAATGCCTTTTTCCTCGTGAAGTTCTGGGTAAGCCTTGGATGACCTCCTCCTTCCCACCCCAGCACGTCGATGACCGCAGGGAGAAAGGAGGAGGGGTGGGCCTTGGCGGTGGTGGGACCTGGGACATGCAGGACAAGAGCGAAGGGCCAGCACAGAGCGGCCCTCTGGTGCCGGGAGCTCAGACCAGATGGGGCCATTGGTGCCGCAGAGCAAGGCCCGCTCCTGATGGCGGGTGATGGTCACGCCTGGGCAGAAGTGCGGCCTCAAGGGGTCTGTAGTACCAGAGAGGACCTACAGGAGACCTGAGGGGTAGTCACCCAAGGCTTTCAATGCCAAGGTTTCCGGGCCCGCAGCGGGGCAGCCGTTGGGCTGGGTGGGGCTTGGAGAAGTGGACGGTAGGCTTAGGCTGGGTCATCCCCAAAGAAACACCGAGCTTCTCCAAGAGCTCAGCCTGTAGCTCGGCCTCCGCCGCCCTCCCCAGCTCACCCCTGCATGGGTGCTGTGTGGGTAGAGCCTCCTTCTTTTGAAACCTCCTCCAAGACCAGGAGGCATAGGACCTCTTCCAGGGGCCCAGCACCCACAGAAAAGGGATGCCGGGAAGAGGGACAGGGCAGGAGAAGCCAGCGGGAGGAAGTGCAGGAAATCCTTCTGGCTGGTGATCAGAGCCTCCGAATCGTCTCAGAGCCCGGAAGCTGGGCCTTTATTTGGTCTCGGACCACTTTGATAACCTGAAAGCTGTGCTTTTCCTAGAAGTGGGCATATTCACACGAAAGTGTACATGCAGTTCCAGGTGGCTTACTGGTCCCTGGCTAGGAGCTCTTAGCCTAGCCCTCATCCGCAACCGAATCTGTGGGGCTGGCTGTCTACAGAAAAGGCAGGAACCGGAGACCCAGGGCCCGGATCCCAAAGAGGCTCAGTGTTTGCCCTTGCAGGACAGCTTGCTCTGCGAGCCGATGGAGGTTGGCCCTGGGCCTTCAGGGATGGGCAGAGTTAGGCGGAAAAGGGGAAGGGCCTCCAGGGGGGCTAGTCATGGGTAAACGTGTAAGAGAGGGAACCGCGGAAAGTAAAACGGGAGAGGTGAGTCTGATCCTGGAAGGTCCTGATCCTACAAAGGTCTGGATTTGATTCTCTGCTGGGATGAAAAATAGGTAATAGTTTCTTTTACTGTATCTTATTTTTAAATCAGTGCACGTTCATAGTTATTAATACCAAAAGGCTTACAACTGAAAACCGTCAGGTTGTCGTCTGCCTCCTCCCAACCCCAAGCCCAATCCCGAGAGGCAATCACTGTCAAATGTCCCTGTTTATTCTGGGTTTTATCTCCCTAGTTCTAAGTATCTGCTTATATTGCTCCACTTTGATATCGCGACTCTGTGTTGTGTATTTATGGTAGAAAAACACTGGCTATATTATAGCACTTTTCCCCTCATCGTCCCAGTGAGTTTTATAATTTAGTCAAAGCAATAAAGGGTTTAGACTTTGTGACAATGTAGATTGACCACCAGAGTGTGTGATAATTACATGTCATTTCTTGTGCAACTTTTTGTTTTCTCCTAAAAATAAATGGCCCTTTCGCTTGCACATTTCTAAAAAACCTACGATTAAAATTTTACAAATTGTTCTATCATAACCAACATATAAAATTAAAAAAAACTGTTTTTCACGCAGTGCTCAGGCCTGTCAGAGAATTTATCCTTTGTCCCTTTCTCCTTCTGGATGCCCCTGTTCTGCTCCAGTTTGAACCGGTTTTCCTCCAGGCCTGCTCAACAGCTGTCCCGAGACCTCTGTTTACTGCTCCTCTGTTTTGAATCTACAGTTTCCTAGATCTCATATTTCTCTCTTTTTTGGTGTTCCCCCCTCATTTTGCTGGAATACATTCTCTAGTCCCTTCCTAAGAAAAGGTGCATGGTAGATAAATGTTCTAAGTCTACCTGTTTGAAATGTCATTTCTTTTCAGTACTTGATTCATAGTTTGGGTACAGAATCTCCATCGTAAATGATTTTCCCTAGAAGTGGTTTTCAAGAATCATTTTTTGGTTGCTCCGATGTCTTATGAGAGTCCGGTAGTATTCTAATTCTCTGTTCTTTGTTATGTAACTCTGTTGTTTTTAGCCTCTAGGAGTTTTGCGTTTCCTCTCTGTTCCCTACGTTAAATTTCACATTGATGATCTTTGGGATCTGTGTTGTTTTTCTTCCTATTTTTGAGCCAGGTACTTGGTAGGCAGTGAGATGAGAGTCTCTCAGTTCGGTAACTTTACTTATATTATTTCTTCTTCTTTGTTTTCTCTGTGTTCTTTTCCAGGAACCCCTGTTAGTCTGATGTTGGATATCCTGGACCTATCCTCTCTGATTTTTACCATTTATTTATTTTCCAATTCATTTTCTTAGAGACTTTCTTAACTTTATCTTCTAATTTAAGAGTGAATCTGAGTGAATATTCCATAAAACCCAAAGTAACATTGGCATGAATGAATAGTTCTTCTTTCATGTAAAGTAAGTCTGGAGATAGAGTGTCCAGGTCTGGTCCAGCAGCTCCGTGAAATTACCAGAGACCCTACTCTTCTCTATCTGCCATCCTCAGTGTGTGGCTTCTGTCCTTAAGGTCAAGGCTGCTGGGGTTCCAGCCATCACATCCATTTTTCAGGCATCAGGAAGGGGGAAAGCCAACTTAGTTCCCTTTAAGGAGCCTTCCTGGAAGTCCCACACAATTCTTAATTAGTTGTCTGTTTGCATGTAGCTGCAAAGGAGCCAGAGAAATGTACTCTTTTCGTTGAGTAAGTTGCCATTCTGAATAAAATCAGGGTTCTGTTACTACAGAAAATGAACGACGCTTTCAATTGTTGGTGTGTCATAGTTTAACTGATGGCATTTTTTTCTTAATTGTTTGTAAAATCTTGGTGCGTTGTACATTTAGTGGTGAAATAGATTAACGGAATATGGTGGCATTCTCTGCCCACCCCCACCCCGCCCCTTGTATCGAATATTTAATTTTGACCATGACGTTTTTAATTTTTAAGAGCTCCTTCTTCTTCTTTGATTCCATCCTGATCTTGTTTCACGGCTATTCTTTTAAGTTTTCTTCTGCTCCCTTTGTTTCCTTTTAGTCCCTTTTTCTGTCTGGGTCTTTGTCTTTCAAGTTGGAGGATTTTCTCAAATGTCTATAATTCTTGGCCAGGGTTTTTGGTCCTCATTTTTTTGACAGCGTTATTGCTGTGTAACTCACTTACCGTATAATTCACCGACTTAACGTGTACAATTCGGTATTTTTAGTATATTCACAGAGTTCTGCAACCAGGTAATTTTAGAACATTTTCATCACCCCCAAACCCATTAGCTATCACCTCCACCCCCAGCCTTAGGCAACCCTAAGCTGCTTTCTGTCTTTATAGCAGTTTTAGATATTTCACATAAATGGAATCTTACAATATGTAGCCTTTTGTGACTGGCTTCTTTCACTTAATGTTAAGTTTTTAAGGTTTAGTCATATTCTAGCACATATCAGGACTTCATTCCTTTTTATGGTTGAGTAATAGCCCACTGTCTGGATAGACCACATTTTGTGTATCCATTCATCCGTCAGTGATGGGCATTTGGGTTGTTTCCACCTTTGGGCCATCGTGAATAATGCTGCTATGAACTTAATATACAAGTCTTTGTGTGGACATAGCTTTTCATTTCTCTTGGGTAGATACTTAGGCATGGAATTGCTGGATCATATGCACTATTTATTTATTTATTTTTGGCTGTGTTGGGTCTTCGTTGTTGCGCGGGCTTTCTCTAGTTGCGGCGAGTGGGGGCTACTCTTTGTGGTGCGTGGGCTTCTCATTGCTGTGGCTTCTCTTGTTGCAGAGCACAGGCTCTAAGCATGTGGGCTTCAGTAGTTGTGGCTTGCGGGCTCTAGAGCGCAGGCTCAGTAGCTGTGTTGCACGGGCTTAATTGCTCTGCGGCATGTGGGATCTTCCCGGACCAGGGCTTGAACCTGTGCCCCCGGCATTGGCAGGCAGATTCTTAACCGCTGAGCCACCAGGCAAGTCCCCTCTTTTTGCATTCTTGACAGTGTCCTTTGAAGCACAACCTTTTCCATTTTGATGAAGTCCAGTGTATCCTTCCTTTTGTTATTCGGGCCTTTTGTCCATGTCCAGTGACTGGGAACTCTGTGGACAAGGTGTGGGCCTTGTTACCTGCTGGGCTTCTCTTTCAGGTGGTCGGGGTTGGGGAACCAGCTGCTTTATCGAGGACGCTAGTAAATGTCAGCATATTTACTGGACCTTTTCCTTTCCTGAAGTGGTTCAGTTTCTCCAAAGAAGACTCCTACTGTCCCCCCACCCCTTGGCAGGGACAAACGAACATTCTAGCAGTGGGGCAGGGAGAGGGCTAGGGGAGCAGACCGTTTCTTAGACAGCGTTCACCTCATACCCTGGCTCCCACCCCCTCTCCTGACATGCCTGGGGGCCCAAAGACCTGACACCCTCCTGTTTAATTTCTTCTCCTGATGTGTGAAGAGTGGGGGCCCGGAGGCCTGACCACCCAGTGTACAGCCTTTCAGCCGGTTCCTTGTGTCATATCCTGTGCCTCCCTGGCCATCACTGTCCTGGCCCCTGTCGTCCTGAGTGGTGCTGACTTCTCATCCGTCACCCCTCTGAGGGCACTTTCAGGCTGTAACTCTTCTTGCGTCCGTTTCCCCGCAGAAGCCATCCTAGCTTAGATCAGCTGTCAGTCCCCTGGAATTTGTTGAATTCTCCTGTCCGTTTGGTCTTTCCTCCGTTTCTTCGTGTGTGTGTGGTACAACGCATTAAAAGAAGGTCTTTGTGCTCATCCTGCTGGCTCTCTGGACGGGGAAATGTGAACTTGTACGGTCAGTCTCCTTTTTTTTTTTTTGCGGTACACGGGCCTCTCACTGTTGTGGCCTCTCCCGTTGCGGAGCACAGGCTCCGGACGCGCAGGCTTAGCGGCCATGGCTTACGGGGCCCAGCCGCTCCGTGGCATGTGGGATCCTCCCGGACCGGGGCATGAACCCACGTCCCCTGCATCGGCAGGCGGACTCTCAACCACTGCGCCACCAGGGAAGCCCCAGTCTCCCATTTTAACCAGAGGTCCACGAGGGCCACCGCTAATGGATCGGTAGCAGTTGTTTGGTGCGCTGGGTTGAGGAAGATCTGGAGGGAGCCCTTCCTGGATTGACTGGTAATGTCTGCCATGGGTGCAGCAGGGGAGGGTAGTGTGCATTTCCTACATGTTTACCATCCCGTTGTTTAGGTAATGAGGAGTCCTTGAAGGTTGTTGAATGGGGCATGGCCAGAGCTGTGCTTGGTTACATGCATTAGCCATCCAGACTGACAGCTGCAATACAGGCCGAGAAAAAGACCTCAGCCTCCTTAGGGCCACAGTGGAGAGGCTGGCTTTAGAGTCTGATGTACGAGGCAGGATGCCAGGCTCCCTTTTCTCAGGAAGGGCTTAAACCATCTCATTTCCCTTTTTCTTCTCCCTCTTCTCCCTTCCAGCCCTGAGCATGGGAGTTGGAACCAAGTGGCTTGGTTGTCAGCAGCCAACTAACACGGGCACCATCCGGCCAGCGGTGGCGACTCCCACCTCCTGCGTGTGTCCAGGGAGGTTTCTGGCCTTTCCTTAGGAGAGCCTACGCCCTCTGTCGCCCACTCCTTCCCCCACCCCCCAAGCCTGTCCAGGCTCAGTCTTGACTCGGAAGTACGCCCTTGGCTCAGCTACCCCGAGGGTTCAATTTAAGGTGACCCCTGACCAGGGAGGCCTGGCTGGCAGGAGGCGTATGGGAACACCACCCTGGTCGTGGCAGATAGCATACGGGGGTGACAGTATTCTGTATTCTTCTAGCCACCATCCAAATGAGAGCCATCCTAGGCCCCCATTTCACAGATGGGGAGACTGAGGCATGGAGTAAGCAAGGGTCTGGCTCTGAGACCCCCAGCCTGGGCAAGCCTTGCTCCTGTAGTCCTTGTGATGCACACGCCGAGGCAGATCAAGGCAGTCGGCGGCAGGTCACCCCAGGCACTGTTCATAGCCTGACTTGTACTAGCACGTTTCATCCTTGCCACACCTCTGAAGGGAGGTACAGCTGACAGCCTCGTTCCGTACAGGGGAAGGTGAGGCACAGAGAGGTGAAAGAATGTGCCGGGCAGCCCAGTTCGCAGTGACAGAAGCAGGATCAGTGCCAGCCAGCCCCGCTCTGGGAGTGTGCTCGGAACTGTCACCCCACACCATCCTGCCTTGCCGGGTGGCTGGGGTCCCCCGTGCGGCCCCGTGCTCCCCCTGCTCCTGGTGGAGAAGGCTCTGGGTAGCCTAAAAAAGGGCCCTGCGCCCCTGAGGAAGGGCAGCTAGTGGGGGCAGGGAGAGAGCAGTCTCAGCTGTGCATTCAGTGTCGAGCCGGGCACTGGGGCTTCTTGGGGCTTCTAGAGCCCAGGCTTCCCTTCCAGGAGATGGGCAGGGGTGTCCTGCCTAGAGATCAGAGCTGGCAGGTGGAAAGGAGGACCAGAGGATCCTTCTCCTACCTGGCTCGCGGCCCTTGTCCTCTCCTTCCTCCTGAGTCTGGGGAGGCTGGAGGTGGGGGTGAGGGGAGGAGAGAAGGTGGAGACGGTGGTGCTGGGCAGCGTGATTGGGCAGGTTCCACGCCAGGCCGCTGTGCTCCGTCCACAGGCTGCGCACACAGCCCGTGCCGTGCGGACCCGATAGGAGCTTGCGTTCCGAGTGGGAGAATCAGAGCAGGTCTCGCCTGCTCTGTGTGGGAGGGGGTGGGCTGCCAGTGAGCCCTCCCAGCGTGTCAGGAGAGCGAGGCAGGCAGCAGAGGGCCCAGCTGGAGAGCTGTGTCCCGAGGGAGTCTCGGCTCCTGTGGGCCCTGTTTCTCCACCTGAAAAGTCAGTACTTTGTTCCGGAGGGCCTGCGAGGGGCTTGTGTCCTAGGACCCTGATGAGTGGGGTCGGCTGGGGGTGGGAGGGTGGGCACGTGGGCGGCCAGGGCACCTTGGCTGTCATCCGGTCCCTCTCCTTCTGCGTGGGGAAGGTAGAGGCGCCAGGGAAGGACAGACCTGGGATGTGGGAGAGGAAGGTCTCCTGCGTGCTAACCACGGGACCTGGGGTCCTCCCAGGCAGCCCCGGCGCCCTAGCCGTCTGGAACCCTCTTCTCCTGTGCCCTGGCCTGTAGCTGGTGTGAGACTGACCACACAATTAGGAAGGGATGCTGCCAGGAGAGGACAGTGTCACCACACACACCCCTCGCCCTGCCCCAAAGCCTGGCGATTTTCTCGTCCGGCCCCAGGCCCCGGGCACGCAGGCTGTGGAGTGGGTCAGAGCCCGCTTGGAGTGGGAGGAGGACTTTGATGTCCCAGCTCGGCCTCCTGTCCCCCTCCTGCCGATGGTACTGTTCTCTTTGGTGGGGATGGGTAGTAAGTGGCCGGCTCGTGGGCCGCCGGGACTCATCGGTTCCAGCTGGCGGTGGCTTTGGGGGCAGGAGGGGTTGGGTGTCAGGCTGTGCTCCGTGGATGTGAGATGCAGGGGCTGAGAAGCTCCCAACTCCCCCAGGACATGTGAGACCAGCAGAGGCCACCTCTGTCCTTAGTCAGTGGGAGAGGGGACTCTTACACACTGATGGCCGTGAACTCCAGTCTGCAGATTGAAAATGCCGGGCAGAGCTGGGCCGAGGCCGGACAGGGAGGACAGTACCCCAGACCTTCCTCCGTCGAAGGGCCCTGACATTTCTCCCAGGCACATACCAGCCCATAACAATGAATCTGAGCCCCCTGGCCCCCAGGCCCGGCTGTCCCGGCTCATCTGTCAGCCACCCGATCCGCTGCACCTGTTCCAGGCCCAGCCTGTGAGCTGCCACTGCACCGTAGCTATGAATAGGGTGGAGGGCAGGGGGCTGTGGGGGCACTCTCAGGGTAACGTGGGGGGCAGCTTTGCTCTCAGGCTGAGAAGGCAGAGACGCTGAGCGTGTGCGGGGAGGTCCTCAGATTGGGGGGTACGCGGTGGGGCTGCAGGAGGTGGTGGGTTGTAATTAGGATGGCACCAAGGATGGTGAGGTGCTGTGGGGTGTGCGCTTTTCGCTGGCCGGGGTCCCCTGGGACCAAGCACTGGGACCATAGGGTAGGTTCTAGGGCAGACATTGGACCGCCAACGTCTGAGCCAGATGAGGCGTCTGAGACTTTCATCTCTGCCCCATGTCCTTCTCTCTCTCTCTCTCTCTCAAGCACCAGCTCACCTGTTCTACCTGCTCCCCCAAAAGTCACACACACTCCATGAGAGCAGAGACAACACTGCAGCCTCTTTGGGCGCCCCCTGTCCTGGCCATGCTGGGCCAGGCAGGATAAATGGGCAACGGAGTGACTGGAAGGACCAGGCGAGTGGGAGGCGATGCCAGAAGCCCCTGGAGTGTCTTTGAGCCGGGGCGGGGCTCCGAGGACTGGCAGGGGTGCAGGGGGTGGAGGTCCTCCTTGTGAGCACAGGACTGCTTCACACCCAGAGCAGCCGAGAGGGGAGAGTTTCAACAGCCCCGTGCCACTATGTGGAAGGCACACCGCGTGCTGGGCCTGAGCCCTGGGAGAGCTTGGTTCCCGCCTCAAGTGTGCTTACCATCTGGAAGGGGCAAGGCCAGGCCCTGCCAGCACAGGGTGGTGACGGGCACGTCCCATCCCCGCGGGGTGCTGGGCAGCTGCTACCTTGTGCGCTGGGGAGAGCCTGGAGGGGCCATGCCAGCCCTGCCCGAGCCCGGTGCACAGTGCACGGATTCACATTTCTTCATTAACAGTTAGGTGATTGTTTTCATATCTATTAGGAGAAACAGAATCCCTGATGTCACCGATATGACTGCTTAGAATAAGAATGAGTTGATTTGAAAGAAACCGTTAGGGATGGAGTGGGGCGTGTGGTGAGTGCTACGTGAATAGCATCAATCAGGAGGAGGATGGCGGTGGCTGCATCCGGGAGACATCAGTTCACGTCCTGGCCTCGCCCCCTCATCCGGGCGCCTGCCCTCCCCAGGAGCGGGGCTCCCTGCCAGCTCTTTTCCAGGCACGGTCCACGCTCCTGCCCTGCGCTCATGTATCTCAAGCACACACGAACTGTCCCCCAGGCCTTTTTTGTCCGACGAACTGGGTCTCCGAGGAGAAGCGTGTGACTCAGTAGAGAGAACAGGAGACAGAGAGCTGGTGCTGTCCCCGGGGCCGGCGTCACAGCAGCAATTAATTCCCAGCCCACCGCAGGCCCCTGGGCGCCCCCTGCCCTGCTCCACGCCCACCACAGATGCGGGAGACTGCTGCTCATTTTGGAGTTTGGTTTTCTCCTTTTCTTTTTTTTGGCCATGCCGTGCAGCTTGCGGGATCTTTGTTCCCCAACCAGGGATTGAACCCAGGCCCCCAGCAGTGCAAGTGCAAAGTCCTAACCCCTGGGCAGCCAGGGAAGTCCCTGTAATTCATTTTCTTCTTTCTTCCTAACGGCCCCATGAAAGCCCTTGTTGGGCACACTGAAATGTATGCCATCTAGGTCAACATGGAAACAGCCTTTATTTTCATCATAAAGGTAACACATCCTCGGGGCTTCCCTGGTGGTGCAGTGGTTGAGAGTCTGCCTGCCAATGCAGGGGACGCGGGTTCGTGCCCCGAGCCGGGAAGATCCCACATGCCGCGGAGCGGCTGGGCCCGTGAGCCATGGCCGCTGAGCCTGCGCGTCTGGAGCCTGTGCTCCGCAACGGGAGAGGCCACAACAGTGAGAGGCCCACGTACAGCAAAAAAACAAAAAAAAGTAACACATCCTCGTTCTGCTTTATGACCTGCTTTTTTCTTTCTTTCTGCTCAACATTATGTTGTAGTCAGTTCACAATAGTAAATACAGGTCCCTGTCGACACGGTGTGTGGCTCTATAACATTTCTGCTGTGCCCAAGACAGTTGCCCCCCTGCCAGTCTAGAGGGTCTTCTTGCTCTTGGAAAACTTCTTTCCCCAAAGGAGAGAAAAGTAATGACTTTGATGGCCAGGGGCAGAACAGCCCGGGGCCCGGCTCTGAATCCTGCTGGAAACTTCCCAGGGTTCTGGGGCTCCCTGTAACTTTGTGCAGAAGAGTCCTTGGGGTCAGAATCCTTATCGCGGTCAGGAGCTCCCCTGCGTTTGTGGGGCTGCACTCTGGGTCCTGCTGGGCAGTGATCTGGGACGAGTTGTGTGGATGGGAGGAGAGGCTTCCCCCTAAGAATAAGCCTTTTGTGATGTTTGCACACTGCTTGAGTCTGAAGCTGCTCTGTTAGCACCTCAAATGGGGTGACTTGCTGTGGAGCCCAGGTTCCGGGGTGGGGACCCCTCAATGGTTGGGGGCTTCGCCGAGGCACCGAACAGCCTCACCCAGCGTCTCTCGGCTGGGTGGGAGAAGCAGCAGAGTTGGAGCCTGAGGACCCAGGGCCCGTGACTCATCCACTCTGTGGCCTTGGGCAAGGCCCGCGGTCGGGGAGCCTGAGATCAAACTGAGGCCCCCGTCCTGCCTTGTCCCCCTCGCAGGGAGTGGGTGTGAAGTCATGAGTCTTATTACCCACCTTTTCTTGGGGGGGCAACTTCAAATCGCCCCAACACGCAGCAGGAGGCGTCCTGGACCCTGCCATCAGGCACGAAGCTGATCAGAGGCCCGGGGGCTCCCACGCCGGGCTGGGGAGGGGTTCCCTTTGGCAAACGGGCTCGATGAGAGGGTGCTAACCAGACTTCTGTCGGGCATAGAGCTCTCAGAGCAATTGCAGAGGAACCCAGCGGAAGGAGGCCGGTGTTGGGGCAGAACAGAGATGCAGAAGGTCAAGGGTGGCCGGGCTCGCGGTGCCCCAGAGATGGCGGGAGGCCAGGCCCCCAGAGCCACTGCTGAAGGGACACTGGCAGGGCCCTAATGTTCTAGAGACCGATTTGGGGCCCCGTCTGCTGGGCTGTTGGTACCCGGTGGGCAGCAGGGCCGGGAGCTGATGCAGGCCCAGGTTCTTGCCATTGTTTGGGGCACACGGCCTGACTTTACACCAGGCCTGCGTGTGGATGGATGAGGCAGCTTTCCGAGGTCCTGCGTCCACGTTTTTTCTGAGCCCCCTGATGGCGTCCTGGCCCTGGGGCCTGGGCTGTGGCCCCAGAGGCCTCCTCGGTGCTGCCCCCAACAGGGCCCCTCTGAGTTACCGCCCCTCCTTGGTCTCCCCTTGTCTCCCTCCAGGCAGACCTCAACACCAACATCGAGGATGAGGGCAGCTCCTTCTATGGGGTGTCCAGCCAGTACGAGAGTCCTGAGAACATGACCATCACCTGCTCCACCAAGGTCTGCTCCTTTGGCAAGCAGGTGGTGGAGAAACTGGAGGTGAGCATGCGCCACTGCTCGCCCGCCTGGGCGCCAGACCGTCGCGCCCTTGCGGCCCGGGCTTCTCACCTCTGTGCCCAGATATGTCTGAATGAATGCAGTCTGACCCTCGCCGTGCCTCTTCATTGACAACCCACCTCCCGTCCAACACAAGCAGAGCACCTGCCCCCCCTCCCCATCCTGGTGGGCCTCACCTGTTGCCCGTCAGGTCACGGGGAGCCGTTCCAGCACCCCAGAGCTGAGCTCCCCTACAGCTCTTAACCCACGACCCCGCGGGTGGTTCCGGGCAGCAGCGGTCTCTGAGAAGCTCTTCGAGTTAGTTATTTCCAGTGAAATTTTAATTTTGAGATCGTTGTGGATCCACGTGCAATGGTAATCCCTTCCCTAGTTACCCCGATGGCAGCATCTTACATACCTAGAGTGGACCATTAGTAACCTGGCTGTTGACACCGACGTAGCCCACCAACCCGAGTCAGTTGCCGTCCGTTTACACACACTCACTTGTGTGCATGCCTGTGTGTATGCGCCCAGATGTGTAGCTACACATACGTGACGGTTCCGTGGCCACAAGGTCCCTGTGGCCCGTCCCCCATGTGCGGCCGGGATTGAGCTGTCATTCCGTCTTCGTCTCCACGTCTTGAAGCTCCTTCCTCCGATACCCGGTGTCTGGGTCATGGGGGGCAGGGGGTGCTCTGTCTCGAGGGCTCCCTGGGCTCTGCCCGTCCTTCCCACTTAAGGCCGGTTGGGTTGTGGAGCTTCCTCACGGGGCTGGCCAGGCTGGCTGCGGGCGGCGGCCTCCTAAGCCCCACTGTCCCCGGGCCCCGCAGACCGAGTACGCGCGCTACGAGAACGGCCACTACTCCTACCGCATCCACCGCTCGCCACTCTGCGAGTACATGATCAACTTCATCCACAAGCTGAAGCACCTGCCCGAGAAGTACATGATGAACAGCGTGCTAGAGAACTTCACCATCCTGCAGGTGTGTGTGTGCAGGGGTGTGCGCAGGGGTGAGGGTGAGAGTGGGCGGTGGGCAGAGAAGGTGGCATGCTGTCTCCTGGGCCCCGACCCCCTCCTCCCCTCACCCCTGCAGGTGGTCACCAACAGAGACACGCAGGAGACGCTGCTGTGCGTCGCGTACGTCTTCGAGGTGTCGGCCAGCGAGCACGGGGCTCAGCACCACATCTACCGGCTGGTGAAGGAATAAGAGACCGGGGAGCAGGGAGGGGGGCAAGACATCATGTGCGCAGGGACGTGGGGTGGGGACCCGCGGGGGCAGCCCCCACAAAGCGCCAAGAGAGTTGAGGTCATGACTCTTCTACCCAGGAACATGAACCCACAGTGCCTAAGCCCAATAAACGCAAGATCTGGGCACCTTCAGAGGCCCCGTCTGGCTGTGGGAGCCTCGGGAGGGGCTGAGGGAGCGGGGGCTGGCTGGGAAGCGGGCCGGAAGCAGCCCCGGGGTGCGGTCCTGAAGCCAAGGCCCCCATGGACTCAGCCAGGAACGTCCAGATGCTGAAGCTCAAGATGGGTCAGCCCCTGCGCTGCACTGGAGCCGCTGCCGGCCACGCTGGGAGGCCTGAGGGGGGCGTGGGTCCTTGGCCACCTGGGAGTGACGGATGCATCCGCCCTGGCCACCTCTGCTGCTGCTGCCCCAGGACAGCCGACAGGGAGGCGCGGCCCAGTCCTGGGGGGGTGGGTTTCAGGTGTGGAGTTGACTGAACTCTCGGGAGGCTGGAAGTGGACGCGGTCAGAGCTCTTTAGGTGGTTTTCATCAGGCCACGCTGGCTGCCTGGGGGGGTCAGGGGAGCCCGAGACAGCGAGGGTGGGAGTGCAGTGGTGCAGCCAGCTTTTGAGTGTGGCCGGTGAGGCCGGAGTCACGCGGCCTCCTCTGTGGTGGTGAAGGCCAAGACAGTTGGTCAGAGGTCTGCGGTGGACCAGTGGTTTCTGAGACCACGCAGTCTGCATGGTCTGTGGGTCTCACCGCAAACCCCTCCCAGCCAAGAAGCCTGCCGGGTGCCGCCTTGGAGCAGCCCAGGCCGTCCACGCCCTCCTTAAGTCCACTCCCTACCTAAAGGTCAGGTTCTGTGCCCCCCTCCCCGCTGCGCCTGGAGGGGACCCGCCGAGGGATTTCCCTGGTCTGTTTCTCCTGGCAACTGGCCTCGGTCCTCGTGTTCCCTGCTGCCCGAGCTGTCTCAGCGTGAGTGTCCTTCCTCCCTGTAAAGGGGGATGGGCACAGTGAGGAGGAAAGATCATGTCGGTAAAGGGCCTGGTGCAAGATGCACCAAATACAGTAAACATTATTATCATCACCTTATCCCTGCCCTCGGGGCGCTCGGGGCCTGGCTCTTTGCTGCCATCTAGCGGCCATTTGGTATCACCTTCTCTAGTGGGGAACCACAATTCCAGGAGCCTGGGGCCGAAGGGGAACAAGATTCAACCTGCAGGTGGTGTGTGTGCCCAGCACTCAGGGAGATGTATGGGGATAAGAAGCGAGTAAGACGACGTTGAGGAGGTGTTACGGAGCAGTTAGGAGCAAGGGCTCTGGAGTCAGGCTGCTAGGATTGGAATCCTGGTGCTCAGCTACAGACTAGCTGTGTGGCCTTGGGGCAAGCTACCTAATTTCACTGTGCCTCAGTTTCCCCGTCTGTAAAATGGGTATAACAACAGTACCTACCTCGTGTATGCAGAGTGCCTAGCACGGTGCCGAGCACACAAGCGTGTTCGATACATATGCGTTATTATTCATAGCATCTGACTCCTTGCAACCTGAGAAGTCAACCTGGAAAACTCTTAAGTGGGGTGAGCGGTCCTCAGAGCAGCTGGAGTTCAGAGGCGGGAGGGGGCAGGGCGTGGAAGGTTCGGGGATGAGGGGGAAATTGAGAGGGGCTGCCCCTTGAAAGAGGGGCAACGTCTAGGTAAGCAGCCTGTGGACGGCCGCTAGGCTCCATGCCAAGTTGTGTGACCCTCGTGCGTGCGGGGACCCAGCTCTCCCTTGTGGATGATGTGATGTGGAGGGGGCCTTGGGGTCCCCGAGAAGCACTCACACGTCCTCCTCTGGTTAGTGTCTGCTAAGGCTCTCCCGCCCTACCCCCTCCCAGCCCCTGTTTCCGGTGCTGTCAGAATAAGGGGAGCTCGTGACGCCTGCCCTCCCAGCACGACTGAACCTTCCAGCAAGGGCTTGAGAAGCGTGTGTGAGCAGCCTCTGGGCCCCGGGACGGATGCACAAACTAGGTCCCTCGTTTTGTATTGTGGGTGAGGGCTGCCAGTGCAGCTGTCGGGTCCACGTGTTGGCTGTGAGTCTTCCCTTCTCTTTAGGAACTGACCTCAGTAGCCTAAGGGACAGTAACCTACTTAGAGCTGGAAAGTCCAAACCGGTCAGCCACGGAGAGCACAGATGCAGGCGCCTCTCCCCGCGGTGTCGTGCAGACCACGACCCTCGGGGCCCGCAAATGGGAGACCCGACCCGGCCCCGCCTCTCCTGCAGCCTCATCTGACACCCCCCTGCGCCCCTCCCCGCCTTTCGGCTCTGGCACCGCATGTCCCCTGGCTGGCAGGCCCTGGAGAACTGTCACTCATTCTTCAAGAGCCAGCGTGGAGCCACGTCTTCTCCCGCAGAAGGGCCGGTTGCTCCTGTCCTGGCGTGGAGAAAGCGTTCCATTCACAACCCGTCAGAGCACCTGCCACGCGTCCCTGGACAGAGGGCCTGTGTCACCTCTTCCATCCTCACCCAGGGGTGCTGTGCTCTCCCCATTTTAAAGATGAGGAAAGTGGGGTCTGGAGAGGCCGGCTAACTTGCTTGAGGCTGAATGCATTTATTCACGCGCTTAACACACGTTTATTTAACTTCTGCTTCGTGCCAGGCGCGGGACGTACTGATGGCCGAGACAGACGGGGTCCCTGGGAGCTTGCGTTTTACTGAGGAGGGAAGACAAAGTGAGCGGGTGAAGGACGTGCAGACTGACGGGTGCTGACAGGAGGAGAGGGCGCCGAGGCCGCGGCCTGGGGGGCGGGCGTGACGCGTGTCCTGGGGACAGCGAGGGAAGCCACATCAGGAACCCAGAGATGCAGGCCCAGATCCGGCCCAGGCCCTGCCCCCACGCTCGGGAAGGGCTTCGGCTTTTTCTGCGTGTGATGGGAGGTCCTGGAAGTGTCTTAAGCAAGGGAGTAAGACTGTCGGGTCTGGTTTTTGGGAAACACCACTGGGTGGCCGTGGACCACAGAGCAGTGCGCGTCCTTGTTTCTGAGTCAGCCTCGCCCCCTGGACTCAGCATCTGGCTGGGGAGACTGTAGCTGCCCTGCTCTGCCACTTCCTGTAACCTGGACCCACGTCTGGAACACAGCAGGTGCCTGATGGACGTTTGAAGGGTGCCCGTGTGCAGGGTGTGTGACCCATGCCTTTTGGGCCTGGGAGGGGTGGTGGGTGGGTGTCCCCGAGCCTGCGGGATAGGACTCCGCTGAGATCTGCAGCAGCCAGCAGGCGGGGACGTGGAAACAGGATGGGTGCCCGACCTGTGGGGTCCGATGGCCCAGCAGACAGCGCCCCAGTGACCACCAATGACCTTCCATAGGGTGGGTGACCTTCTGCATGCGGCAGGAGTTTGGGAGGCGCGTGTGACGCGGCCCTGCCCTTCTGGGACCGGAGCCGGGCTGAGGAGCGCGGGGCTGTGTGTGCCAGCTTGGGGCCCCTGCTCCCTGGCCCGCCCACGGGGCTCGGAGGGCAGTGGGGTGGAGCAGGGCCCGGGTGTCCCTTGTTAGCAGGGGTGGCGACAGCAGGGAGCCCCACAGGGACCGGGCCACCAGTGCACACCTGGGCTGCACCTGCCTGGAGGAGGGACTCGAGCTGGAGCAGGGGCGGGCTTGATTTTCCCCCTCATCCCAGAGGTCACCGGGTTTGACCCCTTCTGACATTACTGCCCAAGACAGGAATCGAGAAGATAACTCTGGATAAGTTGTCCTTGAGAACGGAAGCCAGGCTGCTCCAGGACTGAGTTGGCTTCTTACAAGTCGTGTGACCTTGGGCGAGTGACTTACCCTCCGGGAACCTTTGTAACCTCGTGTGTGAAATGGGAATAAAGTGGGCTGACTGTGGGGAGGAAGAAGGTGACCGCACCTGTGAGGGGGCAGGTCCACACCTGTGAGGGGCGGGCCCACACCTGTGAGGGGAGGGGTCCACACCTGTGAGGGAGCGGGTCCACACCTGGCCCGCGGGGCGCAGCGGGGCAGCGAGTCAGGCGAAGAGGACCATCCCACCCCGCCACGGACGTTCACGTGTTCACACAGCACTCACACACGCTGAATACACACACACACACTTAGGCACACACACACACACCCCTACGCACTATATACACCTACACACACTCATACACTCACCACATACCTACTCACTGTATACACACATACATACACGTGCACCACACGTACCTACACGTACAGTGTATACACACACATGCTTATACACATTCACACAGTCATCACGTACACACATGCGTATACCACACACCTACACACACTCACCACATAGACACAGACGTATACACACACACACACACACACACACACACACGCTCATCGTTAGAGAGGCAAAAGCTCTGCTTCGATGCCCCTTGAAAGGCAGAGAGGAGGCCTCGGGGCTCCGGGTCGGGCAGACTTTCCTCCTCACTTTGGGGTCAGAAACAGGGGAGCAGGTGTTCTTCACTGAGAAAATAACTCTCGAAAGGGAGGGCCAAGCCACTCTGAATAAGAAACTGTCCAGAATTTGGTTTTTGTGTTACTTCGTGAGACAGGACGGGTGTGGTGGGCACGCACCTTCGCGGAAGGCTGGAGCCCAGCGGGAGAAAACCGTGTCTCTGAGCTCATGGATGTCTGATTCAACTTTAAGTTTTTTGTATTCTGCTCTGTAAACCCCCTTTGTCTCCACACCTTCAGTAAAGGCTGCTCCACACACAAAGGCCTTTGTGCGAGTGATTTCTTTGTGTGGAAATGAAGGAGTCCCAGGCGCTGTTGATGGAGCACAAAGCAGCCCCTGCAGAGCCGTCCAGTCTGGACCAGGCCACGGGGAGCAGCATCTCAGAGCCGCCCACCAGCTGACGGCCCCTCCCGAGAGGACAGGACAAGGGGCCGCGCTCGGGGTGACGTCCCAGCCAGTCCGAGCCCTTGGGAGGACGTGCCTTGGCTGCCGTCCGAGCCAGTCAGTCGCCTCCCACCTCCTGCGAGGCTCCGGGTTCTGTGAGCACCGCAGTTTCAGACGCGGAGTGTTAGGTGCTTAATAAGGAACAACTGGACCCAACACCCCTGGATTTGAATAGCCACCAAAGCAGGATGTCCAGGCCGTGCCTGGCAGGATGTGGTCCCTACTTTGGCCTCCTAGGAACTTGATTTTAGCCCTTGACCCGGGAGTGAGTGGGCCCACGGCACTGGCTAGCCAGAATCAGAACTGCGAGCTGCAGCGGACTGATGGGCCCAAACCCACTTTACCAGTTCACCTGAGCAGCGCTGCTCCCGGGACCCGGGACCCAGGGCACGTGTGTCAGCACCTGCCCTCCTCCTGGGGGCCCTTCCTCTCCAGGAAGCCAGGTCACCCGCAGACGGTGGCTGGTGAGTCTGTTCAAGCGGGGACGTGAGTGACCTCGAAGGACCGAGTGCCAGCAGTGGTGAGAGTGTGAGGCCCCGTCTCCACCTTGGGGGCCTGAATCCTCCCATCCAAGAATCGACGAGTCCTTTTCTCTGGGTGAGAGATGGCTCCTCTTTGGTCACCACGAGTCCCAGGACATGGTGCTGAGAAGCTATGATGCCTGTGAGCCTTCGGTCGGTGGGATCCCTCAGACCCTAGTGAGCACTTCCGTTCATCCTTACTGGTTGTGGGTTCATAGGGGATCGTTGTGCATCCCTGTTTAGCCTGGAGCAAATCCCCCCAGCTCTCTCCCTCTGAGTGGTGCCCACGGGGGGCCTTGGTCTACCAGTCTCATCCCAAAGGTGGCGGCTGCCAGCCCCCTGACACTACGCCCTCCCCTCAGGCCAGGGAGCTGTAGGGACAGCGCTGACCGTGGGCTTTTCGTGGCGCTCAGGTTCGTGGGTAGCCCTGGCATCACAGAGGGGCTTAGGGTGTGGGATGCAGAGAGGGAAGGACTGGGAAAGGAGGGGGTGAGGGGCGAGCCGGGCTGGGAGTGCCCGGCCGTCCCCCAGAGCTTGTCCCGCGGGTGTGGGGCGGCTGGTGTGGCCCACGGCGAGCATTTATTGAGCACAGACTATGCCAGGCATGGCTCTGGGTGTGAGCATGGCAGGTGGGACCAGGGGTGTGCAGAGGTCTTCGCTCTCACGGAATTTCCGTTCTGGTCCGAGAGACTGACGAACAGTAAGCAACAAGAAAAAGTAAGTGAGCAGGAAGCAGCGCTTTGATGAAGGGAAAACAGGAGGATGTCTTAGAACAGGGTTTGGCCGTATCTGGCCCGCCGCCTGCTTTTGTAGAGTCTGGGAGCTAAGAATGGTTTTTATGTTTTTAAATGGTTGAAAAAAGAATCCAAAGGAGACTAGCACTGTGACCTGTGACAGTGGTCTGCGGTTCCAGTCCCAGTGTCGGTAAATCGAGTGTCATTGGAACAGGTCATGGTCACTGTGACCCAGGGTCCGTGGCAGCTTTCGAGCTACGATGCAGGGCTGGGAGGTCGCGGCAGAAACCATACTTGGCTCACGGTGGCCCTTTCCAGGAAAAGCTCCCGGACTCCTGAGTCAGGGAGTGACGGGGGGGGGGGGCGGTGGGGCTTCCTCAGAGCGGGTGGCCATCGAAGCCCTCTCCGAGGTGACAGCAAGAGTAGCCACGAGATGACCCAGGGAAGCGAGCCTTCACTTTGAGGGCGCTGAGGTGGGAATAGGGGCAGGAGGGACCGGGGTGCAGCTGGGGTAACGTCCCATCCCTATCTCATGGGCCACATCTTCATTGCTTGACCTGCGGGTAGCAATGGTTTCAGGGACGTGGTTCTCCTCCCAGCCTGATCTGTTTCCTCTGGGTCTGTTTTGGCCTTTGTCGTTTGCGCCAGAGCCTTTGCTCAGAAGGTCACCGTTGGTCGTCCGTCTCTACTTAAGACTGGCACTGACGCTCATGGGAGACTCAGAGCAGGTGGGCAGGTTTGGGAGGCCGGCTGCATCCATGGCCACCTGGCAGGGCTCTCGTGTTAGAATGCAGATTTCTTTAGGGCAGGGCTTCCTGGCCGGGTCAGATTCCATGGAAAGGGCTCCCCCAGTTTCTTGCTGTGGAGAACAATCCGGCCACCAGCATCCTGGGAACCAAGTGGGAGAAAAGTGCCGCCCCCCCACCCCCAGTGTTCAGTACGGAACCCCTGTTCTGCACGGGGCTCTTGTGTTCCACTGGACCTGGTGTCCCTCACCCTGGGGACACTCAGTATCATCCTCTCCAAGGGAAAGAACTCTCAGCTTCTGCCTGAGTAGGGAGGGACACCCCCCAGCTGCATGTGGAGTCAGGAGAGGATTTGGAGCGTCACCTCTTTCGGAGCCGCCCTCCCGTCCCCACCTCCGCTTCCAGAGACGCCCGGTGCTGTCAGCTCTTGACTCTTGGCGAGTTCGTTGGTAGAAACCATGTTTCTTTCTGGCTGTCTCTGGGGTAAGGTTCAGCTCTCTTGGTGTGCTGAGTCAGCTGGCACCCATCCTTCTGTTTTCCGAATTTTTGTTCCTATCCTCCTGTTCTCTTTGTCCTTTAGGATTTATAGCTTTAAAAAAAATCCTTATGTGGTCATCTTAGAAGGGTTTCAAGAGGGATCAAAATAGATGTATGTGTTGAATCCACCACCTTTGTCCTGACTCACTTATTTGAAATGTCGCTCTGGCTGTGACGGAAAAGAGGAGGGGCAGGGGTGAGTGGCAGCAGGGAGACCCAGTTAGGAGGTCACTGCAGAGTCAAGGAGGGAGGCGACGTGCCCTGGACACGGGTTAGTGATGGAGAGGAAAGGAAGCCAGTGACCTTGAGATATGTTTTGAAGATTGTCACTATGACTTCCTGAGGCTTTTGGGTGCAGGGAGGGCAGGAAGGTGGGGAAGCAAGATTAACTCCATGTTTCCTGGCTCAAGTCACATGTCTACTGTGGTGGGAGAGGCTTGGGGAGGAGCAAGTATGTGGGTGGAGATCAGAGCTGAGTTGAGATCCCTGTTAGACCTCTGAGTGGAGGCTTCCGTAGCAGCTGCCTGTGTGATTCTGGAATGAAGGGGAGAGGTCAGGGCTCGGTCTAGGATTCACTGGTGCCTGGATTGGTATATTAAGTCCTTGAGACTAGATGAGATCACTTAGGAGGAGAGGAGGTGTCCCCAGGACTGCCCTGAGTCCTTCCAACGTTGAAGGGGAGAGGAGAGGAGAGGAGAGGGGAAACCAGGAGAGAGTGGTTTTCTTCTCAGTAGTGGAGAAGAAAGCATTTCCAGGGCAGTGGTGAAATGCTACTGGCGCGTAGATTAAGGTGAAGACAGAGAAATTACCATTTGTGACAGATACGCCCTGGTTTCCCCTTCTTCCTGAGTAATAGGATCCCCCATTTTTAGCTGGGCACATGGCCACTCAGAATAAAAGCCATATTTCCTAGTCTCCCTTGCAGCTAGACGTGGCTTTGTGACTAAGTTTGACCAATGGAGATAAACAGAGCTGCAGTTTCCAGAAGTGTCCTAATAGGGAGAGGGCAGGCTCTTCTTCACCTCTCCTTCTTTTCAGTTGACTGGGGTGTGATGTAATGGCTGGATTTCCTGCAGCCATTTTGGACTCTGAGATGACCTTAAGAATGGAAGTTACCCGTGGTAAGGCAACGAGATAAAAGACTCTTGGGTCTTTGATTCCACGGACCACCATTACAGCTCTGGACAGATTTTATATGAGAGAGAAATAAACTATCTTCTTTAAGTCACTTGTATCTTGTGGGGTTTTTTTTGTAATGCGCAGCCAAACTTATTTCTCATCGATACATCATGGGATCTGGTGATAAACACAGAGGCAGAGTGTCTGAAGCATGAACAGCTGTAACAACAACAACAGTGAAAATCCCACCCCTGACTCTTTATAGCACTTTTCAGTTTCCAGAGCACTTTCAAACCCACTGTCTTGCTTGATGTTTGCAGCTGCTCTGTGATACTGTAGACATTTTCTTCCTAGATGAAGGAACTGAGGCGCAGAGGAGTCACTCATGTCGCCTGGTTAACCTACATCGCAGATCGTGTACTTCGACCTGGATTCTCTGGCCCCTCATCGGTGCTGGTGACCATAGGTGGACAGTGGGTCGTGAATGTGTAGGAGGTTCTGCCCCAGAGCTTGCCTGGTGCTGGGCAGAGAGCTGGGAGCTGGCCCCGAAGGCCCCGGGAGACACTGGCCTTCAAGGGCAGCAATGAAAGCTTTCTCACTTCTCGGGGAAAATGTGTCTATTTCCACAGGGGTGGAGACTGTGCTGAATAATTAGAGAAGTAAAGATCAGACAGCCACCAACACTGGAGGGAAATGTGTTTGCCAGCTGGCAGGCGAGCAATCCCATTTTGGAAGTACTTGGGTAGCAGTCAGACGTTCAGAGCAAGAGTCTGCGGAGCGTCCTCTGACTGTGGAAATGTTTTCTCGGTATCAAAGGGGATCTGCTTCTCTTTGCAGCCTCCCTTCCAGAGGCCGAGCCCAGCACTTTTGAAGTTGGGCACGCTTCTCTCCTTCTGCTTTTCCTCTTCGGTCATTACTTTGCTGACTTCTTTCCAATTTCTCTCTCTAAATCCCCACTGATCCTGATGTAGACCCTTTGTGGCGGGTGTATGCCTCTGATCGCTTGGCGATTGTTGGGGAGATACAGACTTTAAGCTGATTATGGGTTGCACCTTCCTAAGGGTTTGCGAAGTTGAGATGACTTTGAGTGACTTGCTTGAGGTTATGTAGGGAAGTGCAAGCTGGAACTTGAAGCCAGCCTTGGGACTTGTAAGACCACACGCTGCCTCCTAGAAAACCAAGAGCCCCCGGGAAATGCCGTTCTGTCCATCCCACACAGGGCCCCCTTTAATCTTTTTTTTTTAAATTTATTTATTTTACTTATTGAATTTTTTGGCTGCGTCGGGTCTTGGTTGCTACACATGGGCTTTCTCTAGTTGCGGCGAGTGGGGGCTACTCTTCATTGCGGTGTGCGGGCTTCTCATTGCAGTGGCTTCTCTTGTTGCGGAGCACAGGCTCTAGGCGCGCAAGCTTCAGTAGTTGTGGCGCGTGGGCTCAGTAGCTGTGGCTCGTGGGCTCTAGAGCGCAGGCTCAGTAGTTGTGGCGCACGGGCTTAGCTGCTCCGCGGCATGTGGGATCTCCCCAGACCAGGGCTCGAACCCGTGTCCCCTGCATTGGCAGGTGGATTCTTAAACACTGTGCCACCAGGGAAGTCCCTGACCCTCCCCAGCCCCACTGCTGGAGGCACATTAAAGCGAGCCTCACATGCCTGCTCCAGGGAACGGCCCGGCCCCTCCCCACGTACCACAGGCCCACTTGCCCTTCCCCTTCGTCTCACTGAATCTTGGATTCCTGGCCGTTGTCCCTGGCTTTGATATTTGCTGCTGCTGCCTCAGACTTGGCAACTCATCACATTCCCCTTGTAGCTTTTTGGGCCTCGGGTTTTCTCGTTCACCCTGTGCTCTGTTCCTGCCTCTGGTCTGTGTCCTCTCTTGGTCTTGAGTGAGGAGCGCCCTGCCCCTGGCCTGGGCCGGAGATGGAAGCGGCCTTCAGATAGCACTGTGGCCAGGGGCCTAAGAAGACCCAAATCCTTCTCTCGGTCACAGTTCTTCCCCCTCGAGGGATGAGAGATGCCTGCAAGAGGCTCAGCCAGGCACGTACCACTGTCTTTATCAGGTGAGACTTGGACCCCAATGTCGAATTCTGGAAGGGTTGGCCTGAACGCCTACTACCCAAACAGGCCTTGTTTATCCCATAAATAATTTCTGAGCACCTAGGATGTGTCTGGCACGGTTCTGCCTCCTGGGGATGCAGCAGTGAATAGAATCAAAGTCCAGGTCCTGGGAGAGCTTACACAGTAGTGGGGGGGATCACACGACAAATAAACAAAACTGCACCAGGCCTCCTGTTCTGTTTATCCCCTCTACCCAGACAGTCTAGGGTACGATCTCTGTGAATCAGGGAGTGCAAGAGTCAAGGGCAACGGAGGGCATTTGCCTCCATGTCTCCTTAGAGGAGACAGTGGCTCCCCTCTCCCGCTACCGTATGACAGCAAGACCGCTTGTCCCATCCACAGAGAGATAGACGTGGCCGATCCGGCTGAGGGAGGAGCGTTGGCCTTTGGTAACTGGGACCCCGGAAAAGAGCCATGTCCACATGTGCTCACGTGGAGAAAGCATGCCCTTCTGGCTCAAAGTGTGGTTCCCTTGCATCCCCGGAACCCAGGGGCTCTTACCCCACACACCCGTCCTACTGGAGTCAAAATCTGCAGGTGATTCCTATGCACAGCAAAGTGGGAGAAGCAACAGGCTAGGCTTTTTGACCAGGTGCAGAGAAAAGCTGTGCCCCCAAACTGGGACCAATCTGTGATGATTCCTCCTTCTTGGAGGTGGAGCAGGTGATGGGCTTCCTCCCCTGGCAAAGGTATGCATTTGAGCAACACACTCACCATTGTTTGATTTAGTTACTATAAATAAAATAATATCAATAAAAATAGAACTTAAAAATTAACTTCAAAAAAGGGTGCTTCCTTTTCATTTGACGTAATATTTTCAACTGTCAAAATTTCAACAAATAAAAATCATTCTATACCTTTGTGTTAGTTTATAAACTACTAAGTCACTATCAATGGAGTTTTTAATGTCTGAGGGGAACTTTTATGCATGGAAAAGAATACTTCATGTTATTTGTGTATTTTAAGTTTTTTTTAATTGATTAAAGTTGTAAAATTTAAAGCCTGATCTTATTAAGTTCAACTTGTAAATCTTGCCGTTTGGTTCAGAAGGCTAGTAATTTTTTTGTTAAATATCTTTTTCTTTCATTAATGTTCGGTTACCTTACAAATTCTCTAAACATTTACTCTCACAAACTGGATTAATTAAATTAGCTTAGACTATTTAAACTATAATTAAGCGCTTCAAATATCTAACAAGGCAGACTTATAAACCTAACAAAATCTTAGACACTAAGCATTTAACACTAAGAACTTAA
Source organism: Monodon monoceros (assembly GCF_005190385.1). Taxonomy (NCBI): domain Eukaryota; kingdom Metazoa; phylum Chordata; class Mammalia; order Artiodactyla; family Monodontidae; genus Monodon; species Monodon monoceros. Next base: position 3,162,943 of record NW_021703783.1, read on the forward strand.
ACACTATTCACGAAATGTAATAAGTTTCGACTTACAGATCTAATCAGATTTATTTAGGTGTTTAACCTTCACACTTAATCCACCTCAGTATTAAACTAGCATCACAAGTCGAATATATCACATACGTCTGTAAACAGCAGGTAAAAATTGTTCACTTTAAAATGGTTAATGGTTAATCTCATGTGAATTTTTAAAAAGAATTTAAATTTTAAATTATATTTTTAGGGAATTCCCTGGTGCTCCAGTGGTTAAGGCTCCACGCTTTCACTGCCGAGGGCGTGGGTTCAGCCCCCGGCTGGGGAACTAAGATCCCACAAGCTGCACGGCGCAGCCAACCAACCGCAACAAAAAATAAATTATATTTTTCAACTTACTCTCCAAACCCAGGTAAAATATAAATTAAATTACCCTAACGGTTACAATAATTAACTGTTACACACATCCTTAAACCTATCACAAAAGTTTTAATATATATTTGTGTCATATTTATATTTATTTTCAAGCCTCTATCTAAACAAGACAAGTAGAATCAGCCTCACAGGTGTGCTGAGGTGACTACGGTGAAGGTTTAGGACTTGGATACACTTTACACTTTGGGGATATAAGCTCCGTATTTGGAGCTGCCATACTGTTACAGATATGGAGACTCGCCCACCTGGAGACTGGGTGAGGCTGGGAGAGGGGTCTGGACGTCACCCAGCCTGGCAATTATCTGTGGGAGTGGCTTCTTGCAGTCAAATTTTGCCTGCCACAATAACAAAATTCCTAAAACCCTCACCTTAAAAAAAAAAAAAAGACACCCCAGTGCCTCCTTCATCCCTGGGTGTCTCACTGCCTGGATAACAGCACAAGAAATTCACAGCTTAATTATTAACCAGCACTTGGCTATGGTGTGCACATTGCTGGAATAGTTGACATTTTTGGGAACTCACATACACCTTTTTTTAGTGCAGTCTGTATTCAGTATCATTAGGGACTCGGGCTTTTTGTAAGTTTTGATTCCTTTCTGATACTCAGATCGTCGGCTTTGCCTTGTTTTGCTGTGTCCCTTTTCCTTTTCACACTACCTCACGTGTCCTTTGAAATGCTGTGCTCTGGCCTCATCTAGCAGACTTAGGCCTGCTTTGACCTTTCTGCCCCGAGGCGTGGAACCTGCTGCTCTCCGGGGAGGCCTGGTTTCTTTAAGTGGTGAATGTTACAATATCTGGGCACTCGTGGCGCAGTTCACTTTATCCGTGTGAGAACAGAGGGAGGACTCTCCATTCCCAGTCCACTCCAGTGAGAGAGCCGGAAAGTGAGTTCACATGGATGTGTCCAATAACCTCCAACCTTGCTCTGTCCTTTAGAAAATGTACTTTAAATGTAAGAGCTTCTCGTTTGATCCCCCCCTTTAAATTACCAGCTTTTAGCGACCAGCTGCTGCTGCTGCTTTAATGTCATGCTATACATATTTTAATTATAATATAATGAATTTTTTCATGTCACATATGGATGTACATCAGCTTGGATCCTGGACGTCCTGGCTAGGGCTGCAGGTGCACCCCCCTTCACTTTTACAATCCTCCTGTCTTATCAACCGCCGTCCTCTGGGCATTTTATTGACAGTCACACAATTTCATCTCTTGCAACCTTATGGAATTCTCTAGGCTGGGTTCCAATTTCAAAGCATCAGCTGGGACGCTCTCCTTTCTCCTTTGCCTTCTGGCTCTCCTCGGCCTTTTATGCTGGAGATGGGCTGTCATTTTCTTTCTCCCCGTTATCTTCAAGACTCCTCTCTCAGGTTGTGCGTGCGCCTCAACCATCTGCTTTTTAAGGAGGTCAGCCTTTGGGAGGAAATAAAAATCAATACATACTTAACAAAGTTAACCTGTTTGACACAACATATTTTTGTAGGTAAGCAGATTTCTTCTTCATAGTGCGTATGATGGAAGAAGGCAGAGAGCACAATTTCCATCAGAGTCTAAGCCCCTCTCCCCAATACCCCATCCATCCCCAGCCAGACCCTTGCCCTCCAGTGCTCGCCACTTTGCCTTCACCCAGCTGCCACCTCCATCCAGCACACTGCATCGCAGTGCCCAGCCAACGCCCCGAATCCCCTTCCCTTCTGGGAGGACAGACCCCAAGGTGTCCCCCAATCCCTGACTCCTGGTGTTTATGCCTCCCCTTGAGCGCACGCACCTGTGACTTGCTTCTAATGAAGAGACCGAGTTTCTATACTTCACTTCTATAATTCCTTCCCTCCTTCTATGGAAACATCTACTAGTTGTGGTCTCTTATCTTTCCCATAGATTCAAGCTCTTTGTCTCAACTGGATCCCCCCCGTAAGCTTTTTTAAAAAACTTATAAATTTATTTATCTATCTATTTATTTATTTTTGGCTGAGTTGGGTCTTTTGTTGCTGCGCGCGGGCTTTTCTCTAGTTGCGGTGAGCGGGGGCTCCTCTTCATTGCGGTGCACGGGCTTCTCACTGCGGTGGCTTCTCTTGTTGCAGAGCATGGGCTCTAGGCGCATGGGCTTCAGTAGTTGTGGCACGTGGGCTCAGTAGTTGTGGCTCGCGGGCTCTAGAGTGCAGGCTCAGTAGTTGTGGCGCACAGGCTTTGTTGCTCTGCGGCATGTGGGATCTTCCCAGAGCTGGGCTCGAACCTGTGTCCCCTGCATTGTCAGACGGATTCTTAACCACTGCGCCACCAGGGAAGCCCACCCCCGTACGCTTTTAAATATATATGTATATGTATTTTCTGTCCCATTTTCCCTTTCTTCTCCTTCGGGGACTCCAATTACCCATATATTAGACATTTTGATATTATCCCACAGATTCCTGTCACTCTATCATCTTTTTTCCTTTCTGATTTTTTTCCCTTTCTTTCAGATTCATTACTTTCTATTGATCTGTCTTCAAGTTCATGTTCTCTTTCCCCTGGATCTTCATTTAGCCATTAAGCCCACGCAGTGAATTATTTTTATTCCAGGTATTTAGTTCTAAAATTTCCGTTTGGTTCCCTTTTATATTTTCTACTTTGGTTTTCTGCTGTGGTTTCCTATCTGTTCTTTTATTATAAATGCATTTTTCTTTATACCCTTGAACACAGTTATAATAGCTACTTTAAAATCCTTGTCTAATAATTCCAGCATCTGAGTTATCTTGGGATTGGCCTCTGTTTGTTTTTCCCTTGAGAATGGGTTACATTTCCCTGGTTCTTTGTATGCCGAGAATTTTGGGTTATATTTTGAAGGTTATTTTGAGGAGGCCCTGGATTCTATTTTATCCCTTAGAAAAGCATTGCTGTTTTCCTTTGACAGGTAATTAACTTGGGTATAGTCAAACTACAAACATTGTCTTCCTTGTAGCAGGCAACTGCTCAAGTCTCAGTTTGGTTCTCTTATCTTTGCCGGGATTCCTTTCGTTTTTCCTGCTCAGATGTGGTTCAAGCATGAGTCGGGAGACTTGGGCAGAGTTTGTTATACAGGGAATTCTGGGTTCCTCTTCTCTGGCTCTCTCCTTCCCAGGACTCACCCCTCACTCTTCAGCAACCTTAATTGCTCTGGGCTCCATCCTCTGGTTCCTCCTGCCAGAAAGACAGTGGGTTTTCTGTTGCAACTTTATCCATCTTATGGTGCAGAGTGCCTATGGCCAGCACAGGTAAAAACATTTATTTTACTGCGAAATCACCTCATGCCAGTTGCTTCATCCACGTTTGAATCCCCTCCAAAATCTCCCTGCTTGGGTTCCCTTTCCAGAGCCTTGTGGTAGTTGGGTTTGGGGGCGGTGGGCGTTGTTTGGGTTTTGTTTGTTGGGTTTTTTTTTTTTTTTTTGGCTTTGTTTTTTTGTATGTTGTCCAGGGTGTATAGATATTATTACTTGTGGGAGCTTTGCTCTTTTAGGACCTGATTCTTTTACACCAGAAGTAGGACTCTTCCCGCAAGGTTTTACAGAGGCTCAATTCTCCCATGAAATTCCCCAAACCCTCCCAAGCTCTACAGCCTCCTTCAGTCACCTGCCCTGTGTCTCTTCCCTGGGGGAAGAAGCCTATTTTGGGAAGAATTGTCTCACTATCTCCCTCTCTAAGCCTCCATCCCATTCTCAACTCTCCCCAGCACAGCTTCTGCCTCGTTATTGCAAAGAAATGGCTTTTGCCAAGACCCCCAGGGACCTTAAACTCACTATAGCTGATGGGTATTTTTTGTTCTTTTTTTGGCTACATCACACAGTGCGTGAGATCTTTGTTCCCCGACTAGGGATCGAACCCGGGCCGTGGCAGTGAAAGTGCCAAGTACTAACCACTGGACTGCCAGGGAAATCCCTGATGGATACTTATTAACCCTCATCTTCCTTGAACTCACCGTCTACCCCATCAGTCTAGTCCTCTTCCCCTCTTGCCTATCTCCGTGATGGCTCCACCAACCGTCCTGTGAGGCTGGCCAGAAACCTGACAGTCATTCTCGACAGCTTCCCCCGCCCCCGCCTGCCCCCAGTCCTTCAGATCCACTCTGTGCATTTCGCTTTCTGCCTCTCTCAAGGTCTCTCTCAAGTCTATCCACATCCCCCTTTGTTACCACCACCGACTGGACCAAGCTAACTTCACCTCGTGCCTAGACCACTGCTAAAGCCTCTTGCTCCCCTCCAGCCAGAGGGAAAGTCTCAAAATGCAAATCTGATCCTGTCTGAAAGGCTCCAATGATGACTTGCTTATCTTCGGACATACCTGCACGTCAAAATCCTTCGCGTAACCCAGCATAGTCGGCTGCCTGTGTGATGCTTTGCCCTAACCCTGCACTGTGACCTCCACAACTCCCTTGTCCCAGACATATTACATTTCCTGTGCTGTGGCCAATTCACTTTTGGGTTTAATGCTTTTAACTGGACAGTCCTTTCACATGTGATTGTGGTCTGCAGGGCAGAATTTCAAGTGTGGTTTTAAATCGTGGAATTGTCCTTGGAAAGCATACAGAACTATTCGAAGAGCATTAAGAAAGTTGATACAAATGCGGCCATACAAATGTATGGCTATTACTGTTACATTTATTGATTCCAACAAACCAGCAAATTCCTCAGGTGCTCCTCACACTGTTCAGATAGCTGGTGTCCATGTGGCACTCGTGCACACACGTGCACACACACACGTGCACACACGCGCACACACTGGCGGACAGTTACCATGTGCTTCTCAGTACGCCACATCAGGTGGGCAAATGCAAAGAGCTTTAGCTCACCTGAAGGCCTTCCGCAGGGGTGATCTGCTTTTCTTGGCCTCTGTACCTTCTGTCTGATTTCACAGTGTTGCCTGTGCCTTTCTGTCTTTACAGAGTGCGTGCTGACCACCAGGAATTCCAGCAGAGAAGCTGCACTTCTTCACACAGGGGCTGACCGAGACTTTGTAGAACCTAGGCAGCTCCAGACCAACCCTGCTCTAGAAGTGCATGCTTTCTGCAGGCACCGACCCACCTTGGGTCACACATGCCTGTGTGTACACCCACTCCGAGTTATGTGTCTATTTTACGCTAGTGATTTTGGTCAGTCGCTTTCAGTTTTTCATGCCTGAGAACTCGGATACAAGCCACTCTCGCCCCTACAACACATCTGAAGATAGCCCGGAGTCTGAAGGCCCTAATTTGGTCCAAGGGTTGGCAAACTATGGCCTGAGGCCTGTTTTTGTAAATAAAGCTTTAGTGGGACACTAAATGCTCGCTCACTCTGTGTTGTCTACGGCTGAGTTTCGCGCTACAGTGGAAGAGTTGGGTACTTGCAGCAGAGGCCGTATGGCCTGCAAAGCCTAAAATATTTAGTATCTGGCCCTTTACAGAAGGAGTTTGCAGACCTCTGACTGTCTATGTTTTCTAACTGCTTCAGCAACAATCAATAACAAAGTAGAGTTGCCAGATTCAGCCGTTAAAAATACAGGACACTCAGATAAACAATGAAATTTCAGATAAGTGATGAATATTTCATTTAGAATAAGCATGTCCCAAACATCACCTGGCAACCTTCTAACAAAGGCTTGTACAAGACGCCTGTGGTGTAGGGCTCCCTCAGCCCTGCCACCCCTGCCTCACTTTAGCTTTGGAAGAGAAAGAAGTTTGAAGGAAGGAGGTACCCTGGGGATGATCTGCATCCTTTACAAGAGAGCATGAAAAGGAAGCAGAAGAAAGTCGTTGGTCGCGTCTTCCTTCCTCGCTGTAAGAACTTTGGGAGGTTTGGGTTCGGGTCCTCTGGGGGCAGCTGGCAGGCTGCAGTGACCAGTAACCACTCTTCACATTTCATGCGCAGATGTTGTTGAAGGGGGTGGGGAGGGATGGAGCTGTTTCATTTTTCATGCTGGAAAGTGTTTCTTTAGATGAGCGGCTCCACTGTGCATTTAATGGATGGTTTATACATTTTCTTGTTGTCCGGTTTAATGCCCTGATTTTAATCCCTGGTAGATGTGGAAATAGACCTCCTGGTACGCTCTGCCTCTTTCCTTTTTTTTTTTAAAGTCTTTATTGAATTTTTTACAATGTTGCTTCTGTTTTATGTTTTGGTTTTTTGGCCTCGAGGCATGTGGGATCTTAGCTCCCTGACCAGGGATCAAACCTGCACCCCCTGCATTGGAAGGCGAAGTCTTAACCGCTGACTGCCAGGGAAATCCCTACACTCTGCCTCTTACTGTCCCTTTGTATCATCTCCATGTCAGAGGGGTGGTTGAAGTCATCTTAGATGGGAGATGCCTCTGAATTAGCATCTAGCTGATGGAAACTGGATGAGGAGACAGTCCTGTGCCCATTTCCTAGCTAAATGACCTGGAAGACATTACCTAACCCTTCTGAGCCTCACTTTCCTCCTCTGTAAAGTGGAAGGATGACGGCAGCCCCTACATCATGGAGCTGTTATGAGGATTCAACGAATCAGAACACGTGAAGGACTTAGAACCGTGCCCGGCACACAGCACTTGGCGAATGTTAGCTGTTGTTCTTTGCTTTACCAGCTGACTTGAAGAGACCAACGGCCAAACATGGAGTGTCCCCCAAACCCAGCCAGCAGCAGTGTGAAGTCTCCCCACTAGGGGTCGCAATTCAGCAGGTCCTGCCTGTCCCTTAGCTTGACTTTTTGCTTATTATCATTTTTGATTTGATTTGGTGATTTCAAGGGGATATAAACTAACACACTATCTCTTGAAGTATCTGGGGATCCAGAAATTCCAGAAGAATCGCTGACGTCCAGGGCTGGAAGAAGCTCTTTGGAGTGCTGCCCTTGTCCAGAGTTAATGTGACACGTAATTTATTGCCCAAACCAAGGTATTTTGAGAGTGAAAGGGGGGCCATTAATAACGGTGCCAGGACAAGAGGAGTACATGGGATGTACCTCAAGATCCTGGACATGGACACCCCATCTATGGGGGGTTTTCCTCATCATTTTCAGAATCCTCAGGACAGAAACTCCTAAGGAGCCCAGAACAGTAAACTGCGACATTGTGCTTAGGGGGGGGTGTCTTAACTCCCACAGGTGTCTTTCTGCCCTAAGAGTGTCCTGCCTCCTTGTCAGGTCATTTGTTTGAGTTTGTCCTCGGTGGACACGGTGGGAGTGTGTCTGCCCCACAGACCTCGAGGCACCTTGCCCTCCTCTATGTTGAATATTTCCTTATCTTCTATGGCTTTTCTCCCAGCTGTAAACCCCTTCAGAGGCACAAGCCCTCCAGCTCTGGATGTGTTGAAGGAGGGTGAGCTGTGTGGCCACTTTCTGGGCTATTGCTGAGGGGATTCTTTTCTTTTTTAAAAAATTTTCTTGAAATATAGTTGATTTACAGTGTTGTGTTAGTTTCAGTTCTACAGCAAAGTGATTCAGTTTTACATTTACATAGATCCACTCCTTTTTAGATTCTATTCCCATATAGGTCATTACAGAGTACTGAGTAGAGTTCCCTGTGCTATCCAGTAGGTCCTTGTTGATTATCTATTTTATATATAGTAGTGTGTATATGTCAATCCCAATCTCCCAATTTATCCCTCTCCCCCCACCTTTTCCCCTGGTAACCATAAGTTTGTTTTCTACATCTGTGACTCTATTGAGGGGATTCTTTTAAGGTTTCTTCCAACCCTAAGGCTCCATTGTCCTATTATTTCAGATTTGCTTATCTCCCATTAAAGGGCAGAGAGAGGCTAATGTTTGCACCCACCATGCATCAAATGTTGTGCTTTTGCCTCAGTCATCTTGGCCATCCCATCAACCCTGTGGGATTGGTATTATGAAACCCCATTTCACAGGTGAGGAAACTGAGGCCTAGAGAGGTCACAGCCCATAAGAGGCAGAGCCAGAGTTCAGTCCCAGGTCTGGCTGGCTCCAAACCCCTGTCCTACCACGTGAGGCTGCCTCCCAGTGTTTTTACAGTAAGATGACTCCCACAGCAGACATCACAGGCAAATCCCTTCGCCTTTCTGGGTCTCACTTTCCTCTTCTGGAAGCTGGGCAGGGTTAGTTGCATGTGGTAATGGCTCCACAGTGACTGGAGAGAATGGGGCTTAGGGGTCAGCCTGGGAAGACTTTATGGGGGGCATTGAACAAGGGTTGGAAGGAAAGAAAGAGGAGTCGGGGGGGTGGATTATTGGGTTAAGTCTAATAGACAAAACCAAGATTGTGTGTGTATGAGAGGAGGGGGCCCAAGAGATGAGCAGAAACCGCCATCCAGCTAGGAAAGGCCAAGGGGCCCCTGGTGATCAGTCAGGTTAAAAACCTTTGTCTCCAATCGTACTTAGCGCAGGATGGTGCAGGTGGGAAGCACAGGACACATTTGCATGACAGTAATGAAGCAGAGGAGAGGTGGCTGTGCAGTGGTCACTTTGGAAGGGAGTCCAGGCCCAGAAAGGAAGGCCTATAGGAAGCCCGGGGCGGGAGGCGCGTAACCTGAGTTTGTCCCACTGCAGTTCAGGTCCTCCGGACGCACGGTGCCCTTTACCAGCACTTGGAGGCTGTTACTCCTGGGGAGGTGGACAGCGGGTCCTCCAATAGCCTCTCCGGGGAGGCGGTCCCTAATACACAGCCAGGGAAGGCCTGCCTAGGTGTGCGGGCAGGCGGGAGGCCACAGAGGCAAGGCTGCGTGCGACCCTGGCCGGGACCGGACGGCTTTGGGCCGGTGTCTGGTCGCCGAGAGCAGAGGCGCGAACTCCCAGGCCCTGACCACCCCAGACACTCTAGTCCTGCTGCGGCTCTAGCCCCTGGGGCAGGGGCAGGGGTCGTACCAGCGCCCGGGAGGAGCGGCCGATCCAGGCGGCGGGGAGGGAGGAAGGCTCCCGGAGGGCAGCCACATCTGGCCCGGGACGCCCGCGCCCAGCACGGCCCTGTCCTGCCCGTGGGTCCCTCCAGCTCCAACGCTGGGGATCCGGTCAGGGGGTGCTGGAGGCCCGCGGGCCCAGTCCCCGTGCTCAGCCTCGCACACCCCTTCCGTACCCGCTGTCCCGCCCGCAGCGCCCACGCCAGCTCCCGGCTTTAGTCCCCGCCCCCACCCCTCGCGCGGCGGATCGGGCCCCCGCGGCCTTCCAGTTCCCGGGCCGGCCCCGCCCCCTCGTCCGGCCCCGCCCCGCGGCCTCGCCCCGCCCCGCGGCCTCGCGGTCCAGGGTAGGCCCCGCCCCCTGTTTCCGCTGGCTGCTGCTGTGGCGGCGGCGGCGCGCGAGCGCGAGAGAGCTGGACCCCGCATTCCTGGGAGCTCGGTGAGTGCGGCCCGGGGCGGGTGGGGCGGCGGGCCGCGAGCCGGAGGCTCGGGAGCGTGCCGGGTTACGGGCCCCGGCCGGCTGGAGGCGGGCCCACAAGCCCCCGACCCGGTCCCCGGAGGGGCGAGCGGCCCGGGGCGCCCCTGGGAGGGGTGTCGGGGGGCGGCAGTGGGCGAGCTGAGGGAGGGGTGGGGTCAGCGCCCTGTGAGGGGGCGGGAGGCCCGAAGGGGACGGTGTGCGCGGCTCCCGGTAGCTAGGCGAAGAGGAGTCTGCAAGGGGAGAGGTTTCGAGGAAGACCTTTTGGAAATGCGGCTGCGGGAGTGGACGGCGGAATCCCAGGCGAAGGGATGGGGGTCCGTAGGATGCAGCAGAAAGGGGGAGCCCCGGAGCTGTCAAGGGTTTCTGACTGTGTGACCCAGTGGACCGGCTGGGGGAGGTCCATACAGCGCCCCCAGGCAGGGCCGGGGGCTCGGGCAGGGCTGGGATACTAACTGCAGCCCCCCGGAACCCCGACCACTCCTTGCGCCACCGCTGGCAGATCGGTACTCAGAGTGACAGGGCTTTGGCACGCCCCGAGGTCCGAGATGTAGTCCATCTGTGCATCCAAGTTTGGGACTTTAAAAAACTTTGTTGTGGTTAAAAAAAAAAGAAAAAGTCCAAACAAGAAACTGGCTTCTTACTGAGAGCAGTATTTGTACTCGTGTATTTCAGAACTGGAGTCTTGGATCGCCTGGTTTTGAAAAAGATACTGGTCCCTTCTCAACCTCTTTCCCAAATGCCTGTAGTGTCTGGCGAGGTTTGAAGCACTGGGGTAGTATGGGATCCCCTGGGCTGGGTAGATGTTTTCTCCCCATCCCCCAAACAAGGATAAGACCGCAGCAGTTCACCTTTCTTTGGTTCCGAGAACCAAACTCACTATGTGAGGACGCCCTTCTGACAGGCAGCTGTCCCCTTCCCTGGGGTGACTCAGGTATCCTCCTCCAGGAGGCTTTCCTGGACTAGTGGAGAAAACTGAGGACTCATGCTCTGATCCCTGTATACCAGCCAGCTTCCCTCTCTTTACTGAAAATAGCCATAGAGAAGGTTTTGTATGTATGTTCTGCTATAAAGATGTGCAGTCAGCTTGTCACCCTAAGAAATGGGAAGGGGAGGAGAGGTATTATGGACAATTTCAAATGATGGACTGGACAAATCATTTATATTTAGCTAAGGAATGGAGCCAGGGAGGCAGAGGTTCGCACTGGCTTCCTACCCTCCGCCTGGTCCTGGCAGGGCTGTTGCAGCTGAGCTGTGGCTTGTTGGGTGAGGGAAGGAAGAGGGTTGGGGTGGGTAAAACTTGAAGGGTAATCCAGTCCTACACTTACTCATTGCAGACTTGCTGTGTGCAAGGCCTGGAACGGCTGAGAGTGGACCAGAATGGAGAGGGAGTTTTTTTTGGTCTGACTTATTCAGATTTTAATCTTTCAATCTATAAAGTGATAGTTAACATGAATAACAGTAACTAGTGTTTATAAAGTAATTTGTAGGGGATTTCCCGGCGGTCCAGTGGCTATGACTCCGTGCTTTCATTGCTGAGGGTGCGGGTTGGATCCCTGGAGGGGAACTAAGGTCCCACAAGCTGTGCTGTGCAGCCAAAAAGAATAAATAAATAAATAATTTGTAGGTGGCCAAGTGCTTTCTCTGCACATTAGCTGTGTATAATTTTCTTTGATTCACACATAATGTTGTAAAGCATGTGTTATTTTTAATTGTCTCCGTATAGTTTAGGAAAGTGAGGCTAAGAAAGAATAAATGACTTCTCTGAGGTCACAGAACTCATAAGTGGAAGAAGCAGAACTTGGGCTTCCCTGGTGGCGCAGTGGTTGAGGGTCCGCCTGCCGACGCAGGGGACGCGGGTTCGTGCCCCGGTCCGGGAAGATCCCACATGCCGCGGAGCGGCTGGGCCCGTGAGCCGTGGCCGCTGAGCCTGCGCGTCCAGAGCCTGTGCTCCGCAACGGGAGAGGCCACAGCGGTGAGAGGCCTGCGTACCGCAAAAAAAAAAAAAAAAAA
>NW_021703783.1:3174766-3266543 GCF_005190385.1 Monodon monoceros
AAAAAAAAAAAAAAAAAATTTCTAGAGCCTCTTTCAGCATTGGATATCTTTTTTTTTTTTTTTTTTGGCAGTACGCAGGCTTCTCAGTGTTGTGGCCTCTCCCGTTGCGGAGCACAGGCTCCGGACGCGCAGGCTCAGCGGCCATGGCGCGTGGGCCCAGCTGCTCCGCGGCATGTGGGATCTTCCCGGACCGGGGCACGAACCCGCGTCCCCTGCGTCGGCAGGCGGACTCTCAACCACCGCGCCACCAGGGAAGCCCAGCATTGGATATCTTAACAGTGTACAATGCTATCAGCAGCCAATCGGTCAGTTAATAAGTGTGCTTTATTTATTTGTTATTTTTTAAAAATAAATTTATCTATTTATTTATTTTTTGCTGCATTAGGTCTTTGTTACTGTGTGTGGGCTTTCTCTAGTTGCGGCGGGCGGGGGCTACTCTTCATTGTGGGGCGCAGGCTTCTCACTGTGGTGGCTTCTCTTGTTGCAGAGCATGGACTCTAGGTGCACAGGTTTCAGTAGTTGTGGCACGCGGGCTCAGTAGTTGTGGCTCATGGACTCTAGAGCGCAGGCTCAGTAGTTGTGGTGCATGGGGTTAGTTGCTCTGCGGCATATGGGATCTTCCCGGACCAGGGCTCGAACCCGTGTCCCCTGCATTGGCAAGTGGATTCTTAACCACTGCGCCACAGGGAATTCCTATTTGTTATTTTTAATTGTGGCAAAGAAACACATGACACAAATGACCATCGTAACCATTTTTAAATGTATAGTTCCGTTGCATGAAGTATATTCACATTGTTCTGCAACAGATCTCCAGAATTTTTTCGTCTGCAAAACTGAAACTGTACACCCATTAAACAACTCCCCATTTCCCCCTCCCCCCAGCCCCTGGCAACCTCCATTCTACTTAGTGTGCTTTATTAAGCTCCTACTATGTCCTTAATTAATGTTGCCCTTGAGGAGTGAGTAAGGCGAGTCTGGGTAGCTGACCAGAGTGCCAGTCGTCATCTCTGTGAATGTAACTCCGGCACGGGCCCTCTAGCACCGGCCGTATTGTTCAGTAAAAGAGTGAGCAGGTGAGACTAGGCAGTGGTCATGAGTTGCAAACAGCAGGATGCTTTCCTTTAGATTCTGATCTCACCATTTATTAGACGATGGCTTTGGTTAAGTTACTTCTCTACATCTCAATTTCCCAAACCGTAAAATGTACATATTGTGGTACATACTTTATAGAGAGATAAGGATTAAATTGGTTAGTATATGCAAGAAACTAACCATGGATTTTAGAAGATAATAAATGCTAATTAAAGTTTTTATTACTTAAAAAAAAAAAAAAAGAGTGAGCAGCTGAGGCCTGGGCAAGGGCCTTCACCTCTTTGAGCTTTCGCTTCCTGCTTGCAAAACAAGGATAACAATACTGAGCTCTCAAGGCTGTTGGAAGGAGCAGTGAGATAATGTATGTGAAGCACGTAGCTTAGGGCCTCAGACACAGCAGGTGTTCAGTCAACGGTGCCTGTTATTTATAACCTAGCTGAGGAGGCTAGACTAACAAGAGAGGATAGGACTTCTTCTACCATTAAGGCCCAGGCCTGCTGCGGTGGGCATCCCACGGACTGAGGGAATGGATCTCATCCAGGTGCCTTAGCCTGGCACTGCACATCCTCCTTACCCATCCCGGCTGGCCTGTCTAGCCTTACCTCCCACTACCTTTCCCCCAGGGACCCCCGGTGCCAGCCAGACTCATCTCCGAGCATGCTTCGCTCGTTCCTTCCTTGTCCCTTAGTTCATACTGTTCCACCGTCCTGAAATGCTCCTCCCCACTCCCTCCTTCCCCTCTTTTGAAGATCCTACTCATGTCTGAGCTCCTTCATGGAGCCTTCCCTGGCCACCCATCCCCAAAGAACCTCCTTTTCCTTGGAACCCCTTTGGCATTTTATGTCTTCATCTCTCCTGGCTTTTCTACACTGCCTGGGGTCCAGATCCTTTCGTATGTATATCTTAGTACCAGAGTCTGTGCTGAGTTCTGATGATGCAAAAATGAAAATGGTAAATGTCCTTGTCTTCATGGGGCATAAAACGCAGTAAAGGGTTAAGAAAGGGCTTCAAAAAATGACAATTCAGGGACTTCCCTGGTGGTCCACTGGTTAAGAATCTGCGCTTCCACTGCAAGGCACATGGGTTTGGTCCCTGGTCAGGGAACTAAGATCCCGCATGCCACGTGGTGTGGCCCCCCCCCCCAAAAAAAGACAATTAAAAATATAAGGTGAATAGCTTATGAGAGTAGAATGTGGTTTCAAACAGGGGGATAAATCACCCTGATGCTAGAGGACCACCTCGTGCAGCAGGTGGTGTTGGAGGCGAACTTTGAAGTGTGGCTTGCATTTCTACAGAAGGGAAGGAAGGTCAGCCTGAGGAATGGCATTAAGAAAGTGCTGGGGTTTGGAATAGCTCAGTCGGGCCAATGAGTGGGTTGTGTGGGAGGAACCAGAGAGACAAAAGGCTGGACAGGTAGACAGTGACCATATTATGGGTGGCTTCAAATGTCCAGCCAAGGAATTTCCTCCATCCATGCATTGAAATTAAGTGTCTCCCATGCGCTGCCTGCTGGTGCTGGGGGGACTGCAGTTAACCTTGGGGGGCCTGGGAACCTTGCCGGTTTTTGAGTAGGGGTTGCAGAAACAGGGCTAGGCCTGTGGAGGGCGAGTATGGGGTCTGTGAAGAGAGGAAATCATGGTGGGGAGAGTGGCTGGGCAGCTGTGAGGAACAAACCTGAGACATGTTGGAAGTAGGATTGAGACCATCAATGGATTGACGGGATGGGGTGGAGAGGAAACGATGCAGGGGGACTGGAGGGGATTCTGGGCTGGGTGATGGTGAGGATGCAGGGCCATTTGCTCTTTTCAGGGCGGCATCATCGCTCCTCCAACTAGATTGGAAGCCCCTCAGGGCATAGATTCTCTTTGCCCCCGTGTTCTCCTCGGCCCCTCGCTCACCTCCGAGGGGCACAGAATAGGCTCAGCGTGGACCCGGATGTTCTCAAGAAACGCATCTTTTTTTTTTTTTTTTTAATTGACAATTTATTTTATTTTTAAAATTTATTGATTTTTGGCTGTGTTGGGTCTTTGTTGCTGCACGGGCTTCTCATTGCGGTGGCTTCTCTTGTTGTGGAGCACGGGCTCTAGGCGCGCGGGCTTCAGTAGTTGTGGCACGTGAGCTCAGTAGTTGTGGCTCGTGGGCTCTAGAGTGCAGGCTCAGTAGCTGCAGTGCACGGGCTTAGTTGCTCCGCAGCATGTGGGATCTTCCTGGACCAGGGCTCGAGCCTGTGTCCCCTGCATTGGCAGGCGGATTCTCAACCACTACGCCACCAGGGAAGCCCGCAAGAAACGCATCTTGTCATGGGGACGTAACATACAGCGTGGTGACTGGAGTTAACAATCAGACTGTGTTATAAATTGAAAGTTGCTGAGGCCTTCCCCGGTGGCGCAGTGGTTAAGAATCTACCTGCCAATGCAGGGGACACGGGTTCGAGCCCTGGTCCGGGAAGATCCCGCATGCAGTGGAACAACTAAGCCCGCGAGCCACAGCTACTGACCCTGCGCTCTAGAGCCCGCGAGCCACAACTACTGAAGCCTGTGTGCCTAGAGCCTGTGCTCTGCAACAAGAGAAGACACCGCAATGAGAAGCCGGCGCACTGCGATGAAGAGCAGCCCCTGCTCGCTGCAACTAGAGGAAGCCCGTGCACAGCAACAGAGACCCAATGCAGCCAAAAATAAATATATTAAAAAAAAAAGTTGCTGAGATAGTCAGATTGTAAAAGTTCTCATCACAAGAAAGACATTTTGTAACTGTGTGGTGATGGATGTTAACTAGACTTGTTGTGATCATTTTGCAATATGTACAAATATCCAGTCCTTCTGTTGAAACTAATATGTGATATGCCAGTTATATCACAATTTAAAAAGTGCCCATTTGCCCCCCCCCAAAAAAAAACACAACTGAATCTTGCACCTTCTAGAATCCCAAGTTGGTATCCACGGCAGTATTTGTACACTGGCCTGGCTGTCTCTGGAGTCATGTTTCCGCAGAGAGCCAAATGTTTCCTGTATATATCTTCACACCCCAAATTAACTACCCTTTCAACTTCTGCTACAATTTTATCTCTCACTTGATGGCCATTTCCCACCAAGTTTTTATTGCTCCTCAAGAGTAACTTTAGATGTGGCAGAGATGGAAACAAGAAAGTTGTCTATTCCTTTACCTCAGCCTCAGTTGTCTATTCCTTTGATTTGTATGAATCAAACTCACATCTCAGTAAAGTTACACACTTTTAAATATCTTGAAACTTTGTCTCACTTGTGAGTGGTCAAAATTACAAATGTTAAATCCCTGGATGCCAAGGGTCTACCCCAGAGATGGCAAATACCTGGCACGGATACTCTTACTGTTAGAATGACCCGTAGCAGACATCACTAGTCGATCATGGCTGTCTTTCCCATCGAGCCAGGGCTTGGTCTCTGTCATTATGCTTTAGCACCCACCATCAGCTGAGTGGACTGGCACAGCAGCTGGAATCCGTTTGCCCTTTCTGGCCTTCTCCAGCTGTTGAATGATTGGGTTCTCAATGGGAGACTGCAGCCCAAAGAGTGGCCATTGCTGGACAGAATTCACCCTGGAGTGGCTTCACAGCGAAATGATGACCTAATGTTTCATTTATCTTCCTGCAGGAATATCCTGGGATCTTCTCTGATCTGTCAGCAGCCAAGGTGTTCGCAGGAAATTCAAGGAAAACAGGTCAGTGCTGGTCTGGGTCCTCTGTGTGCTGGGACCTCTGAAAGTCTACGTGTTATAAACTGTCTAAAGCCAGAGTCTCTCTTGCCCTTTCACTGTGGCTTGGGGAGGGAGGATAGAGTGGGAGGTTGACATTTTCTAGCTGTCTCTCTGCCCCAGCTCTCGACGTTGAATTGATGAGCTCCTTAAATGGGGCTTTGGGAGCCGGGAGAGATTTCCCTCCTCCCCACTGTTTCTGAATGGTGGCCGGCAGTATTCTTAATTTCTTTCTTGACCACCCTTATTGTAGGGAGGGAGCCTAGGGAAGCAGGAGAGGCCTGTAACTTCCTGCTTCCTGTCTCCTCCCACCAGCCGGCCAGAAAAGAATCTGTGGGAATCAGACCAATGCCACCTGTGTCTGTTCCTCTATCCTGGCTGCTGCAGGAATGCCCCTGGCCCTCCGGTGGTGGGCACCCTCTGCCAGGATGCTCGCTGGGGGTCCTCGTCTCTGCTCCTGCAGGCTCCAGGGGTCTTGCTGGTAGCTTCATCGTTCCTAGCACCTGTGCGTCGAGGCCCCTGCGGAGCTGGAGCTGGGCAGGAGCTACCCAGGTCACTGGTGTGGATGGTGCTGATTCAGGTTCCGGGGGTGCTGCGTGCAGACCTGGGTCTTTTAAAATTTATTTATTTATTTTTGGCTGTGTTGGGTCTTCGTTTCTGTGCGAGGGCTTTCTCCAGTTGCGGTGAGCAGGGGCCACTCTTCATCGCGGTGTGCGGACCTCTCACTGTCACGGCCTCTCCCGTTGTGGAGCACAGGCTCTAGAGCACAGACTCAGTAGTTGTGGCTCATGGGCCCAGTTGCTCCGCGGCAAGTGGGATCTTCCCAGACCAGGGCTCGAACCCCTGTCCCCTGCATTGGCAGGCAGATTCTTAACCACTGCGCCACCAGGGAAGCCCAGACCTGGGTCTTTTAATGTTTTAATTGATGTGTGTTTTATCCTGTGGCTTCCTCCTGGGGGGTGATCTGTAAACCTCTTACCTTCCAAGAACCCAGCTGCGTGGTGGTGGGGTGGTGTGGTGAGAAGGAGGGTGCTGGCTGGTAGCTTTTCTTGCCAAAAGATTCCCTCCTCTTTGAGCCCCAGCAGAGATTAATTGGAGTCCCGGGAGTGGCCGCGGACCTGTGGCTGGCCTGCCCGTGCTTTGCACATGATACTCAGATGCTGGGATTCATATTTGTCATTGTCATCATTGGCCACAGTTTCAGACTCTTTACATATGTCCACAACTAATTTAATTTAAATCGTATTAAATCTTAATTTAACTCTCATTTAGCTTTCATGAGAGTCCTGTGAGGTAGCTATCATTTCCTCCCGTTTCACAGTGGCAGCGGCTGAGGTGGAGTGCAGGTCAGAGACTTGCCTAAGACCACGTCTTTAGTGCCAGGAGAGCAGCGGCTCACACCCAGGCCATCTGATTCCCACTGCCCCTGCCCTTCGCAGCAGACCTGCGGCAAGGAATCTGCTTCCCATCCCTCCTGGAGTCTGGAGTCTGCTGCAGCTGGGATGCAGGGCTCCCATTTTAAGTCTTCCCCTCCCCCCGGGGCTTACGGGGTGTCTGCTTTCAATCTTGCTGCCCTGGGATTTGGGGCACCGCCTACGGGAGGACTGGCTGTGCAGCCAGGCGCGAGGCCAGGACGAGGGAAACCAGTCTGCTGAGAATCAGGTGGCAGGGAGGAGGGACTTGAGGACAAGTGGGTGAGGGTCCTCGCGGCTCATGGCACGTCCCACCCCGTCACAGAGACCCACGGGGCCCGCCCTGGGGGGCCTCAAGGGAGGAGACAGATGGACCTGCGTCACCAGCCCTTTCTAGCCAGACGACTGCCCTCCTGTGCGTCTGTTTGAAGGCAGAGTGAGGGAGACCTGCGTGAAGGCCTTTCCGGACAGGACGTTTATCCTCTCCGAAGGCCTTGGCCTTCACAGCCTTTGGTTTGGCCGTTTCTTGTCCTGCGCTTGCGCCTGTGGGATGGTGACCAGCTCCCGGTGGAGCTTCTCGTCCCACCTCTCCTGGTTAGGTCCCCTGTGACGGGCTGGTTGGTTCTCCAGGCCGGTCTCCTCCCCGCCATCGCTCAGATGCCTTCTCGCGCTGGTGAACGTGGTTTCTGAGCGGACGAAGGCCTGCCTGGGTCTCCGCTTCCAGTCTGGGGGCCTCCCCACCGCCCTCCTCTCACAAGAACCTCCTCTGCCCCTGGCCTCGAGGTGCACGGAGGAGGGAGGGGTGAGGTTCATGAGTGAACAGGTGATCTGGGTCCTGATGGAAGCCGGGCGGGGGGGTGGAGATTGTCCACAGAGATGCGCGCCGGTCTGGTTAGCGGCAGGGTCTCTGCCGCCCCTTTCGTTTTGCCTGCCTCCTGCCCCAGCCCCACGCACTTGGGAGTGAGAGGCCCCATCGCTGGACCCGAGCCCAACGAGTTCATAATTTCAGCTTCCGTCAGAGCCCCAGCCTGGTGAAATGAGAATATCTGCCTGGTGGAGGCCAGCTTCCACCCGCCCTCCCCTCGAACCAAAAAACACAACCCAAACTCAGCCCGCAGTGGCCGGGCTCCCGGAAGGGGCGGCCGGAAGGAACATGTCTGGGGGGGCTCACCGGTCAGCACGGCACTTTGGGCCCCACTCGGCAGCCACGTGTAGATGGTTTTTGAGTGTCTGTTGTTTAATACTACCTGTGCTTTTGAGTTTACCACCCGCTCCCCGCTCTGCCTTCTTCCCCACTCCCCTTCCAGTGCCTGGAAATTTATTGCACTTTGAATACTTGCTTACTTTCCAAGAGCCTCGTGATCATTTCTACACCCAGCGTCAACATTTGTTAAAATATCTGACCTTGTGCTGGAAACAGGAAAGGATGGGGGTGGAGGACCATCCAGGGCGCCTGGACAGTCAGGCAGCTCAGCCAGTCTCCTGGAACCTCCCCCTTGTTGGGGAGGCTTGGCTGTCACTGCAGGAAGGCCGAGGGTCCCGCAGCCTCCTGTGTAGGATCTTGGCGTGTTCCTGGCCTTGGCCTTGGCAGCTCAGGGCCGCTGCCAACCCTCACAGCACCTTTGTGCGGAGTCCAAAAATGCCCTTCCTCAGGTGAACAAGAAAAATTAGAGCGAGCAAATTATTGTAAAACCTGAACAACGTCCCACTCCGCCTGGGCCGGCCTTCTAGAGCCCTGGCGGGCGGCGGCCCAGTACCTGTGCTGCATCCCAGCACATCCTGTGCTCCTCTCACCCCCAGGGAGGAAAGGGTGTCAGGTTCAGAGTCAGGGAGAGGGCCAGGGGTAGGAATGGGCCTCTGAGAACAGTGGACAGACAGATGAGGGGAGCGGTCTTGGGGATGCTCAGCAAGGTTGGAACAGGGTGTGGCCATGCACTAGTGCGTGTGTGTGGCGGTGAGTATGTGTGTGCTTGTCCTAGCAAGTTTGTGTAGGGGGGAGTTCTCCCACATTGTTCTCTCAGCTAAGAGGCCCACCTGAGCCCTTTCAACGGGTCAGTATATACCTGTGTCGTGAATGCCCCCTCCTTGGAGGGGAGTGTGAAACGAACACAGAACCTGGCCGCCTGCCCCAGTGCGGAGGCTGAGGCTTCGGCCCGATGCTCTCCAGCAAGCCCCGGGGGCGTGCGGGGCAGAGAGGGTACATCCTGCCCCAGCGAGTCCCCACCCTGTAGAAGGGCTCAGAGGAGCAGCGTGCCGGGCTGGGTGGGAATGGGGGGATGGGCACACGTAGAATGACACATGTTGCTTTAGAGAAAGTGAGGTAGAGGTCTGGGCTTGCAATTTTCTACTCGTCCCATCCTGGAAGATTCTATACAGCTTTGTTTACAATCCAGACACGCAGATTGCAGAGTCCTGCGTGAGGAAGAGCGTTGGGTCCCCCAGGAAGGCAGGTAGGTTTGAAGCCAGAGTTCAGCTCTGGATGCAGCACGTGGGACCAGAGCGGGGGGAGGGGAATCTCTCGGAGCATCCCCAGGCCAGAGTCACTCTGCATTAGCAGCCATGGCAAAGGGGCTCCCACTTTCTTGCCGCTGAGATGGGCCGGGTGGGGAGGAAGTGCCAGTCCAGGGCCACCCCCCACCATGCAGGCTGTGGACAGCAGAGAGGGAGTCGGGGTAGAACCACCGTCTGGGCTCTGCCCCTCGCCTACTGCAGACTGAGAAGCTGGAGCTGGTGGTGGCTGGCCGGCCTGTGTCCGTGAATGTCTTCTATGAGGGGCAGTCATTCCCCACAGTGCAGGGAGACTAATACAGGACACTGGCCCATCAAGGACAGGGTTGGGTGGACCGCTCTCTGAGGACCGGCGGAGGAACGCAGGGGAGATGGGGCTGGGCCTTGAGGGACGGGGATGCAGGGGTGGATGGCAAGCTGGGCGTGGCCCGGTGATTGGGCTGGAAGGGGGAGGAGCAAGCTGTCAAGGCGGGGCCTCTTCACTCTGGGGTACCTGAAATGTCCCCCAGAGGAGACTGACCTCAGCAGACTAGCAGTGGGGAGCTGGTGTTGGTCCCCGGACAGGGGAATGACAGGATGAAAACGGATTTTTCGGAAAAATAAGCTTGTCACGGAATCCAATTTTTTTTTGTGTGTGTGTGTGTTACGCGGGCCTCTCACTGTTGTGGCCTCTCCCGTTGCGGAGCACAGGCTCCGGACGCGCAGGCTCAGCGGCCATGGCTCGCGGGCCCAGCCGCTCCGCGGCACGTGGGATCTTCCCGGACCGGGGCACGAACCCGTGTCCGCTGCATCGACAGGCGGACTCTGAACCACTGCGCCACCAGGGAAGCCCCAAGGTGAATTTTTTTAAAGTACTTTTTTTTTGTTGTTGTTGCAAAAATAATACAAACTCCTTATAACCGTCAAGCGTTCCAGAACTCGTAGAAAAGGAGAGCCTCCTGTAATCCTGCCCCTCAGGGACAATCGCTGTTAGTACTTTGACTTATATTCCTTGTAGGTATTTTAATGATAGACTAGTATCCAGCTGTCTACCTATTATCTTATCAATTTCCCTAAATAGCATTGTGTTACACTAACTGGAAACTTCTTTAGCCATCCTCCCACAGCGGTGCCCATAGCACTGGGCGGGGCTCAGCTGGTCCCGTCACCTGAGCTTGTGAACGTGGTGGCAGCCACCTGGTGGCTCTGCAGGGCCTGGATGGTCCAGGAGCCCCTTGGGCACGTGTTGGGCCGGTGTTGGCTCTTAGCTGGGCCTCTCTTCCCCACATGATTTCTCATTCTCAAGGGAACTGGCCTTTTAAGTGAAAACAGAATCTCCAAGACCCCTTGAGATGCAGGCTCTGAGGTCTCACAATGTATATCCACCTGCCGCTTGGTCAGAGCAAGTCACCGCACCCACTGGAACTCCAGGGCTGGGGCAAAGACGCAGCCTCTTGATGGGAGGACTGGCAAAGGCACGTCAAGGGCAAGTGTGTGCAGCGGTGGGAGGGCAGGGGTGTGCAGCCCCTGCACGGGCCCAGAAGCAGGAGGATTAGAATGTTGGGGGCTAGACGCCACAGACCTTTGGAAGACAGCCCAGGCTCGGTCCCTTCTCAGCCCCTTCTGACCGGATGGGTCACCCAGGGAAACTGGCAAGGCGGGATGCTTCATCCTCCTGCTGGCTTAGAGGTGTCGTTCCAGGTGGATTCTGTGTGGATGTGTGTGAGGGGCTTGTCTGGCCGGAGGTGAGAGTGAGCTAGAGTACGGGCCTCATAATGGACGGCTTCTCTGGCCCGCGGGCTGTGGAAGCAGAGCGGGAGCCTGCCTGCCCTCTGGAAGCTGCTGGCAGCTCCGCTGCTCGGTACCTGCTGCTAATTTTCATGGCATCTCCGAAGAATGTGTGTCAGTGAGTGAAGCCAGCCAGTCACTCGGCTCAGGCCTCTGCTGGGAACTCATTCATTCATTTGCCCAGCAAACAGGGCACCTCCTGTGTTCCAGCCTTTCTCCCCATCCCCTCCTACCCTCAGAGGTGGAGTGAGAAGACCCAGCCTGCAGGATCAGACCTCACTTCCCAGACAACTCACAATGGACTTAACATTCTGACTCCCTGTGACGTATTCGTTTGTATAGTTTTCTTATCACCTGCCATGCGTGGTAGCTCTTCTTTCCTGGGAAATGCCTCAAATGACAGAGACAGGAGGAAACACTGGGGCGGGGAGAGCCAGCTCCGGGTCATTAAGGAGTGCCACTTCCAGTTTCAAGGAGGATGCTTCCACGGAGCCGCTGGGGGAGAAGTCCTCCCTGGGACTCACATCCATCAAACTCCCCTCTCCCTGGAGCCCCCAGGCTGGCCTTGATGAACTGCGCTTTCCTCACACGCCCGCCCCGTGTTCTTTTGCCTGTCAACTGCCTGGTGGTTTGTGCATTCATCAAACTAGAACAAAGGGTGAGAGGGCTTTCGCATTTGAAAACCCCTTGGTGTTTTATTTTCTCTCTGCCCCTCTTGGAAAAGAAATGTTTTGTGGCCGAAAGGTTCACTGTGAAACAGTCCACGCTGCACAGCTCAGCCTCTTGGCCATTCTCCTTCTTGGCTGTGCTGGGAGAGAATGGACCCGGCTCAGCGACGGGGCTTGGTGGGGACTGGAGGATGGGAGGCAGCCAGCAGCTGCAGCTGCCCTGATGCTTCCCTGGGTGCCGGGGGCGCCGGCGTCATGCTACCGTGGCAGGGTGCATGATATCTGATCAGCTCACGGGCTTAATGTATCCCGGTGCTTAGTGTTGAGGAGAACGTGCAGAGCTGACGCTGCAGACCTCGGAGAAATCTGGCATCACAAGCAAGACAAGAAACCTCAGCCGCTCCTTTTGGCCAAGGAATTGGAAAAACTAAATGGAGGTCCTCAGCCTGTGCCAACTGAGCGTTTGCTGCTTTGAGGCGGATGGTAGGTAAACTGTCCATCAGCGGAGACCCAAGAGGCCTGTCTCTGACTCCTGACTTCCCTGCCCATGCCTCCACCCCCCAGTTCTGGTTCCCTGTGGCTGCGAGGATAATTCTTACTTCCATATCATCAAGAGTTATCATATCACTTCATCAGCAAGTGAATGACCACTTCGTTTTATGTCTAACTCCTTGGGGGAGAAACACAGTCTAGGAAAGGAACAGGAGATTTTTTTTTTGGCATGCGGGATCTTAGTTCCTCGACCAGGAATCGAACCCATGCCCCCTGCAGTGGAAGCGCAGAGTCTTTTTTTTTTTTTTGTATAAACTTATTTATTTTATTTATGTATTTTTGGCTGCGTTGGGTCTTCATTGCTGCACGCAGGCTTTCTCTAGTTGTGGTGAGTGGGGGCTACTCTTCGTTGCGGTGCGTGGGCTTCTCATTGCAGTGGCTTCTCTTTGTTGTGGAGCACGGGCTCTAGGCGTCCGGGCTTCAGTAGTTGTGACACACAGGCTCAGTAGTTGTGGCTCGTGGGCTGTAGAGCTCAGGCTCAGTAGTTGTGGCACACGGGCTTCGTTGCTCCGCGGCATGTGGGATCTTCCCGGACCAGCGCTCGAACTCGCGTCCCCTGCATTGGCAGGCAGATTCTCAACCACTGCGCCACCAGGGAAGCCTGGAAGTGTGGAGTCTTAACCACTGGACCGCCAGGGAAGTCCCACTACTGGCCACTCTGACTCTGTGAGGGTCCGAGGCATCTTTGAGCCCTGGTGCTCTGTGTGGTAAGAGCTTCAGCCAATGTTGGCTTAGGTGAGTCCCACACCTTTTCTGTTCTAAGCTACCAAAGGCCTTCTCAATTTCATCGTGTTCTCCCATTTCCCCCCGAGGTTCGGCCCCGCAGCGTCCATGGCACCCGGGCATGGGCTCTGGAGGCCGAGTAGGAAGGGATGGGATTGCTGTAGCCAGAGCCCTCAATGTAGGGCTTGAAGGAGAAGCCAGCCTGACCAGCTGAAGCCTCATGCCTGACAGTCACACCTAATCTGGAATAAAAAGCGATGTTACCTCTGTTTCATCATCCACTTTCATCACTGCTTATCCAGATGGTTGATGGTGCCGTGCCTGTGAGCGAAGTGGGGGGACCTGATGCTCTGTCTGTGGGCCGGGGTGAGGGAGGATGCTAGGCTGGGGAGGTGAGCCCCACCCTGACTCTGGGGCAAAGGGGAGGTGATTCCTTAGACTGTGGGCCCTTTCTCCTTGGGACCCCCACCAGAGAGTGCTAAATCTTCAGTTTGCCAAAAATTACATTTTCATTGCCGAAAAATCCTCAAGGGCATTCACTGGAGGGATGGTACAGCTTTAAAGAAATACCTAAGAGGGTATATCTATCTTATGATGGTGGTTGTTTTAAACCAAGTCTTTTTAACATTCCTGATTCATGTCAGGAACTAAAGCATTTGGTGCTGCACATCCTAAACCCGGCGGTGCAGGGGACCGGGGGCCGGTCTCCACCGACCCCTGCAGCCTCCCCCTCCGCCAGCCCTGCAGCCTGAGCAGTGCAGTGTTCGTGCAGCCAGAGGACTCAGACGACTCAGGACTTGCGCAGCCTCTGGGCATTGGTTCTCTGCCAGGCAGGGGCACTTCTGACCACTCGCCTCAATCTCTGTCTCTACTTCTGCTGGAGAGCAGAGGCCTGGATTTTCCCCTCCACTGATGCTCTGCCTGTTTTCTCATTGTCCAACACTTGGTGGGCACGCCGATCGTTTTTGAATGCATGAATACTGCATTTGCGACGTGAAAAGAAACGTGTCCCCCATCCTACCCATTTCCCTGGACACTTGGAGCACTTGCCTGATGTAAAACCGCCCCATCTTCACAGTTGCAGGGGTGGGAGATGTCTCTGGGGAGGGCGCAGGACTCTCAAACCAGGAGCTTCTTATTAAGGCGTCTGCAGTTCAGGGAGGGGGCCTTATCGCTGCCTTTCCCGAAGGGGCGGACAGGAAGTCGTGGGCAAGAGGAGGCCGCCGCTTGGAGGTTTCACGACGAGGAAACTGAGGCTGGCTTTCCCAGGAGCTCCAGGCAGTTGAGTGGAGGAGGCTGGAGCCAGCCTTTGCAGATCCTAAGCCTGGATTCTGCCTCTCTTATCCCCCACGCCTCCCCTCCCCTGCTCCCACCTTCCTCAGCTCCCCCAGGGGTGCCTCAGAGGTAACCTCACAGGGCCAGCGGGGCAGCTTTGTAGGAAAACATGCACCCAAAATGGCCAAATCCCTGAGGACTTGAGAGAGGCACGTGTGGGGTTATTTTGGGTTTGGTGGGCCGGGCTCGGATCTCTCTGGCATTCCTGGCCGTTGGCCTCTCAGAATTGACCAGAATGGAAGGATGATAAAAATCGAGGCCCCAGGAATAGCTCAAGAATTTGCTCATTCGTGACCCCTGTAAAGAGGTGCCGCTCAGCCCAGAGCCCACAGCAAGGCTGGGGCTGAAGGAGGTGCTGGAAAGGGGAGGGGAAGAGGAGGAAGGTTTCAGACAGTTTCCTCTTCCGGGCAGGAGCAGGTGGGAGCTCAGGGCTGGTTCGGGGCCAGTCTGATAAGGAGCCAGAGGAGTGTACCTCCCACACCAGCTTGTCCCTGCCCCTCGGGGGTCGCCTGGTAACACCCACTGGCCAGGTCAGTGCAGCCCTCTCTCTGATCTCTCTGCTCTGTTTCTCTGTCCCCCTCGGACCTAGGCAGCTCGGGGCAGCTCTGGCCTTGCATCTTGGGGAGCCTCATCTCTCCCTCCCTTCCCCAGAGTCAGGCCCAGAGACCCTTTTGCTCAGTGCGCGTGAAGGGGGCGCGTACTGAGCACCCATCCGGTAGCAGGTCAGGAGCACAGTGATGCCAGGCATCTGCCTCTGCCCTGGAGGAGCTGGCATGGGTGTGTAGAGACCCGTGTAGATGTGCACTGACCCATGATGCCATCCGGAGCCATCCGTGGTGCTGGAAGGGCGGTGGGGATCATAGCAGGTGAGTGGTCAGTGGAAAGAGCAGCCCCGGGGAGTCAGGACACCTGGCTGGCCCTGGGTCAGTCACGTCACTTCTCTGGGTTTTTCGTGTGTAAAGTGAGGAGTCTGTGATCCCCAAGTCCCTTCTGGCTTGAGAGTTACCTGGTTCCAGGAGTCGCGGGGAGGAAGACCCTTCTCAGATGGGTGGGATGTTTTTGTTGCCTCCGCTCTTTGTTCCAAAGCGGGGGTCCAAGGGTGGACATCTCAGCTGAGTCATCCCCATGGGGACAGGCTGAGGGCTCAGATGTCACAGCTGGGCCTCAAACCTCTCTTTTGTTCTCTGGACCCTCCTGCTTGTGCAAAGTCAGACTTTAGGTTTAAGAAAATAGTTGCCCTTGTCCAGGTTGAGGTGGTTGCCCCTTGGACTACAAGATGAGGTCCGAGGGGCTGAGTGAGGCTTGCAAAGTCTGCAGTGACCTGGAGCAGTGTCCAGCCTCACTGCTCCCCACTCGGGGCCACTATGTCCCGTTTGTCTGTGTAACGCCCTCCACACGGGTTCTCATTTCCCATTGTTCTTGTCATTGTCTGCCTGGCTTGGAACTCCCCTCCTATCCTGCATGGTTTTTTCTCTTATGAGCATTGTTTTACCAAATCTGAAAACTCAGTCAGCCATGATTTCTTCAAGAATTTTTTTTTTTTTTGGGCCGTGCTGCACGGCTTGCGGGATCTTAGTTCCCCAACCAGGGATCTAACCTGGGCCCCTGGGTGGAAGCCCAGAGTCCTAACCACTGGACTGCCAGGGAATTCCCTCTTCGAGTATTTTTCTGTTCCCCCTTCTCTCTCCTCTCTTTCTAGAACTTCCACTGTGTGTACGTTAGACTGTTTGATATTGTCCTGTAGGTTGCTGAAGCTCCATTAATGTTTTTCCATCTTTTTTCTTTCTGTGCTTCATCTTGGATAGTTTCTAGTGTTAATATCTTCAAGTACAATTACCTTTTCTTCTGCAGTGTCTAATCCAATGTTAATAAGTCCCATCCAGTGTATTTTTCATTTCAGATATGGGGTTTTTCATCTCTAGAAGTTCCATTCGAGTCTTTTTTTATATCTTTCACTTCTCTTCACACCAAGCTTATGTTTTCCTCTGCATTCTTGTGCTTATGGGACATACAATCACTGTTTCTTTTCACCCTTGTTTACTGGTTTCATCGTCTGTCATGTTTGCGTCTGTCCTATTGACTGCTTTTCCTCCTGGTTGTGGCTCATATTTTTCGACTTCTGTGAATGCCTGCTAAGTTTTGATTGGATGCCAGACGTTGTCAATGGAGCGTTGCTGGATTTTGTTACATTCCTTCAAATAGTATTGGACTTTATTCTGGCATGCATCTGAACTGCTTGGGATTGGTTTAATATGTCCGAGGCTTGCTTGTAAGCTTTGTTAGGGTGCGTTCAGCCTTCAGGCTAGGGCTAATGTAGCTTCACTACTGAGGCACCACCCTCTGAGGACTCTACCCAGTGCCTTGTGTGTCGTGAGTTCTTCTGCTCTCATTGGTGGGAATGTGGCCCTGAGTGAGCTCTGCAGATTGGCTGGCCCGTTGCTTTCTCTTGGTTCTGTTCCCAGGCTTGTGGTGTTTTACCCTACACTTGTGTAGGTCAGCTGGAGATGCCGGGGGACTCTTCTCCAGAGCACCCTCTCTGTGCAGTCCCCTTCTCTCCAAAGTTCTGCCCTAAAAATTCTATCTCTATGAACTCCAATTTCTGTCTCCTCAACTCGGTGGGACCACTGGACCCCGTGTGGGTTCCTTGTCCTCAGCTGCTGTGTGGGTGCTGCCTCCGGGCAGTAAGCTTGGCCATTATGGGACTCCCTCTTGTGTTTCCTTCTCTCACGGATTACAGTCTAGTGCTGCCTGCTGTCCAGTGTCTGAAGCAGCTGTTTCGTGCCTTCTGTCCAGCTTTTTAGTCGTTTAAGGGGCAAGGGTGAAGCCAGTCCCTGTCACTTCACCGTGGCTGTAATCTGAGGCTAGCATTATTGGAACACTCACCTTGGGCATCGTCACCCTCTGGGGCAGGTGTCTCTAGTCAGCCTTCCTACGGGAAAGACCCCATTAGCCGTGTGTTCTTTCCCCCGTGTTTCATCTGGTTTGTTTTTTTTTAATCTCTCCACACAGGCTGTCTCCCTGAGCACAAAGGTGATATGGTATTTCCCTTAACATCCTTTGTACCTAGCCCAGTGCCCGGCACATAGGAGACAGCTCCTGTTTGCGGACCAAATGAATAAATCGGAAGAAACTATAAGCTAATTGTGCCGTGTGGTTGCTAAGAAAAACAATGCTGCCCTGGGTATGAGGTTTACACTTTGTGCTCTGTGGAGCTTATAGCACATCTGCATCTGGGTTTTGTTAATTCTGGTTGGGATACTGGCAACTCTAAATTCATCCAGAGGAGGGTGACTAAGATGGTGGAAACTACACCACATGGGGACTGGGTGAAGGGTTTGGGAATGTTCCTTTTGTCTGGAAGTTATTTTTATGGAGTGTTATGGGAAGGGAGGGGATGCACAGTAATGGCCTCCTGACATGGGCAGGATTGATGTGGACGGGAGGGTTTAAACATGTCCTGTGGCTTCAAAGCCTAAATACCCAGGTGCCTAGGACCCATGGGGGAGGGGATTCGGGGAGGTCAGACGTGGGCCCAGTTCCAGGAAGAACTTCCTAACAGCTGGAGCCATCCGGCAGAGGAGGAACGGGCTACCTTGGGAGGTAGTGAGCTCCCCATCACTGCTGGGGTTTAAGCAAAGACTGATAGTGACCCGGGGTTTTGTTTGGGATGAAGAGTAGGTACAGTGTTACACGAGATACTCTCTAAGATACTTTTCTACTCAATGAGGTTAAATGTTACTCCTCCTTTTGAGCCCCTGATTCATCCGCCCTCGCAACTCTGCATCCCACGCACACACACACGCACGCATGCATGTACGCACCTGTGCAAGCGTGTTCAGAAAACACACCTGAAACATGCTCCTTACTACTCTTGTGAAACTCCTTGCAGCCTCCATCGCCGGGCCTCGTCTGGGGCCCCTGCAGAAGTGGCCTCCCGCTGCCGGTGCTGGGCCCCGTCATCCCCCTTCAGCCTGCCTGGCACCGCATTGATCCGGGCTGGCCCTGTGTCAGCGCCTCGTCCCATTGTCTCCTGTGTCTGGACACACAGTGCCTTTGAGGCAGGATGACTGTGAGCCTCCTGCACAGTGAAGCCTGGCGGCCTTGCTGCAGCCCTACCCATGCTGGTGAACGTGGCTCTGCACAGGCACCTCCGCTCTTGACTGCTCGTTGGCTTGTTGCTCTGGGTCTTGGGTCTCTTCCTCCGTGGGGCCTCTCCTCTCTGGACTGGAAGTGCCCGGGAGGGTTCACCCCCAGGTTGAAGATGCTGGGGAGGCCTGTTTAACGGTGGTCCTGGCAGATTCTCAAGGGAATCCTCAAGCACCTGCCTTTTCCCCTTTCTAAGGATGTAGCCCAGGAAGGACGGGCGGGGCTGCGGCTCGGTGGCTTTGGGGGAGGGGAGGGGACCTCAGAAGGGGTCCTAAGCCAAGGGCCTGTCTCCTGCTTCCCCGAAGCTGTTGTCCCACCTCTGTATGGAAGGAGCCCGGTCAGGTCGCTTGTAAGCGGTCACAGCTGGGCAGGCTCTGGGGCAAGGGCTTTGCAGAAAGAGAGTTCTTAAAAGAAAGAAAGAGAGATCTTCCTGGCAGCCGAGTGCTGGGCTGTGCCCCGAGTGAGAGGCCTGAGCTCCGGGAGCCTCTCTCCTGGTGCACTGCTCCCTTCCCCCACCGGGCAAGCCAGGCACCACCATGGGCATAAGGAGCACTCTTGAACTGGGGACTTTCTGGCCCTCTTAGCCTTGGCCTCCAGACCAGTTTGACCTGCAGGAGGCTCCATTTCTTACTTTGCGAGATGGGAGGAACAGTGGCTCTCCGGGGAGCTGGAGGATGGCCCATTTGCAGGACTTTCTTTTGTGTCCAAGGCTGCCAGGTCCCCAGAGCAGCTTTCACCAGCCCGAGCAGTGTGGGTTTGGCCTCTTCCTCAGCCAGTGCTCAGAACCCTTTGTGAATGAGCATCCTTTCTCCCTTAACGGAGAGGGAACGTTCTTTGGAGACCGGTGTACCTGGAGGGCTGGCACCTGCCTGCATTCGGGCTCACAAAGCCCGTGCGCCCTGGAAAAGGGGCCCGGGGAGAGGAGGTGCATCACTCTGTGTGCGTTCTGTCTGTCCAGTGCCCAGATGGTGTCTGGCACAAAGCAGGCACTCAGGAGCCCTTGATGACCGAATGGAGTCGTCCCTTCACCCCCATGGCTGGGCCGCGCTGCAGTCCAGAGGTGCTTCGGCGGGAAGCGGTGCGCCTGGGCCTCTCACTGTTCGATGGGAAACCTGAGTGTTCTGTCTCGTTTCCTGCTTGTTCCATTGGAGGGTGCCAAGACCATAATAAAAGCAATGGTATATAAAAAACAAAAAACAAAAAAACAAGCAATGGCATAATCACAGCTAATATCAGTGGAGCGCATTCTGTCATGATCTGCAGGATTTTGGCCTAATTCTTGAAATGCACTCACTAGAAAGAAGTTTCCTGAATTTGTTCTCCATTCCCCGTGGCTTTTTGCATCAATTCCTGACTTCTGCCTTGGAACACATTTGCCTCTGCTGTGAAGATAATAAAAATATATTCAGTATTTTTGTCAGTCTTATCTGTGGTAGCTGTTGTCTACGTGCTGCTTTAGGTCAACAAATATTTTACTGAGGATTTTTGTATGGGTGATCTTTCTGTTCTCTATGTGGTTATCCATGTGGGACTTTCTCATTTATGCTCTGCCAGGCATTTACTGGGCACCTGCCGTGTGCAAGGGATTCTGTGGTGAGCAGCACCAGGCGTGCCCACAGGTCTGAGGGCCTCAGACTGGTCTTTGGAGGCAAGGACTGTCTGTGTAAATCCCTCTCTGTGGTGTCCTGTTAGCACTCAGGGTCCCCACCCCGGGACTGAATAAGTAATTATTCAGTTGGTGCTGGATAAATAATTTTGGGGTCTTCCATTTCTGTAGGGCGCCCCACTGTGAAAGCACCAAAGAATATTCCCAGAAATCATCTTACCTGTCGTTTCCTCCTGACAACGACCTTGAGAAGTGGCTAGAACGAGCATGTTTTTTTTCTAGAGGAGGCCACTAAGCCTTAAAGGACTGGCAACCCCCGAGTGGGGCTGTCCTAAATGTCCTGAGACTCATTCATCCCGCAAATGTTTGGGGGCCAGCAGTGTTTAGGCTCTGGGGATGCAGGAGTGAAGAAAAATCCATGACCACAAGAGCTTATATTTTGGAGGGGGAGACAAACAATAAACAAATAACTAAAATCTATAGTGACAAATGTTATGGGTCAGAGTGAGATAGGGAAGGGGGTGGGAGGATGGGGCGGGGGGCAGGTATTATGGGTTAAACAGTGTCCTTAGGAAAGGCGTTCCTGAGGAGATGACATTTCATCAGAGAGGGAAGAAGAGGTGGGTGAGTCCTGGAGATATCTGGGGGAGGTGCATCCCAGGGCCGAGAGAACAGGAGGTGCAAAGGCCCTGCGGCAGGAGCGTGTGAGGCTTGTTGGAGCCCAGTACAGCTGAGTGAAGGGAGCAAGGGAAAGGTCACAGGACTCAGACCCTACAGGGGCTTGAGGGCCATTCTGAGGGCTGTCGCTTTTATGGTGGGCAAGGTGGGCGCCTTTGGAGGAATTAGATCAAGGAGACGGACCTGCATTTCATTTCGGAAGGACCGCGGTGGCTGTTGTATAGCCAGCTCAGTGTGCAACAGAAGGAACAGCAGTAACTGTTGTCTATCAAGTGCGTGTTGTGTGCTGGGCACCAGGCAGACCCCGGGCGTGCACGTCCCATTGGATCCTTCCGACGACCGACGTTACCTGCGTCTTCCTTAGGAGGGAACCAAGAGCCGGCTGCTGGAGCAGCTGCTAGCTGGGGACAGCCTGATTCCAAAGCTTGTGCTCTCGACTCTTGTCCGGTTTTCAGGGGCGAAGGGACAGATTGCTTAGGGTGATGGCACAGGCGTCTGGGGTCAGGGTCAGGCTGCCCTGTGCCTGTTCTCTGGCTGCTCTCAGCTGTTCAGCTGGCCAGCCAGCAGCGGTGTGGGGCAGGCTCTCCCCTTTACCTCAGTGTTTGCTGGAGGGTGGGACAGATTGCTTCTAGATGAGGGAAGGCAGCTTGGGGAGTGGAGTCTGTGCCCCGACTCTAGACAGCAGCCTCTCTGGGCCCGCAAGGACCCCGTATCTTGTGTTTGGCATGTTAGATAAGCCCTGTGACTTAGAGGCCTGGGCTTTCTGCTACCGATCAGGGCTCAGCCCGAGGCTGGCGGGCGGCCACTGCAGATGGTCCCCCCTCCCTGGAGGCAGACCCTCCCTCTCTTTCTGAGTGAATCTGGGCCAAAATGCCCTGTATTTTATCCATCTCTTGTCTTCTGAGTCGTTCAGATCACTTTCAGAATATCACTTCCGTAATCCTCTTATTTATTGCTCCTGAAGGAAGCGAGGGGGATTTTTCCTTGTTTTTTAAAAAATATGCTGCAGGGTGGAAAATCGGGGTCAGAGTAAAGCTGGTGTGGGAGCAGAAGAGGGAACCCAGAGGCCCAGGCCGGGTGCAGCTGGCCTCGAGGAGGGGCGAGGGCATAGGTGAGCTGGTGGGAAACGGGGGCTTCTGGACTGGGGGAAGGCCGCTCCTTTTGCGTTTACCCTGCACTTCGGTGTCTGAACCTGGGGGAGGGGGGCTGGGGTGGGACGCCCTGCCCTTACCTAGCGGCGCCTCGGGGACTCGGGGCCCGCTCTCTGCACAGGTCCCCGTGCACGCACGTCTCCTGTTCTCACACACTCACTGTCTGCACCCTCCCCCGCATGCACACTCACACGGGGCATGCACGCACATGCTTGCACACGGCTTACTCACGTGCTGGTTCACACTCGTGCTCTGTACGCGCCTGCATGCCTGCTCACATGCTTGCCCACAGTGCACGTCAGCGGCTGGACCTCAGCTGCAGGTGATCTGGCAGGAGAGTTTGTGACAACAGCGGATCCTCACAGCCCCAGCCCTTCGCCTTCTCCACTCGTGCCTCGAGTTCACCTTGGAGAGACAGAGGGGATGCCTCAGCTGGGAGGTGCTGTGTCTGTGATGAGTAACAGGCCCTGTAGAACCAGCCAGGAGGGGACTGGCCGTGGGAAGAGGGGAGCCTCTGGAAGGGGAGGAGACGGCCCCTCGGCCGGGCCCCCTGCATGCACCCCCCAGTCCCCCACCTTGAATGTACGCCTTTGGCAGAGCCAGACCTCGGTGGGGCTGGGAGGAGGGCGCCCTGTTCAGCGCCCTTTCGGGGCTGGGGCTGTTTCAGGAAGGAAAGGCTCCTTGTTGGCTGCTCAGATCCCAGCGGGTTACCAGCCTCAGAAGCCAAGCAGGCAGGCCCCTGACTTTATTTCTATTTCAGAGCCACCACTGCTGCAGAGCAGGGAATCGTCAAGGGGCCGTGGGAATCCACTGAGGCTCCGGCGCCTCCTTCGGGGCGGGCATGGGGGAGGGGGCCTCTCCCAAAAGCCGCCTGGAGCAGGTGCCAGGCTGCGGCTCCTCCATGGCGGCTTCTTCCCAACTGGAAATCCAGCAAGGGAACATCCTCGTGAGAACCTGCGCTTGGCCAGGCAGGACTGAAGGGGTGGGAGGGGCCTGGAGACGGGGCTTGGATTCCCAGCTGGCTTGGCTGACCAGCCAGGTGGACGGGCCTCCGTTCCCAGTCTCTGGGCCTGGATCTTTCTGAGCCTCCGAGCTCTGGCTTTCACGGGCAGGGGTGAGGAGAGAGGGCCTCCTTGGCCCAGGGCAGCCCCCAGGCCCAGGTGCCCTCCCTCCGGGGCTTCCGTGTGCTTGTTGTAAGGTCCAGCTTCCCCTTTGTGTTTCAGACACTGGTGTCCTGGTGGCCTGTGCCCTGTGGGGCTGCCAGACTGCTCCAGGGACCCTTAGGTCACACCTGGAGCCAGGCTTCTGCCTCACTGTCCCCATTCTTCATGCTCAGATTGGTTGTATCTCATCGACTCATATATCACCTTGTTCCAGAAAAGCTGATTAAAACAAACCCGGATATCTGGTAACATCACCAGCGCTACTTGCGCATGGATTTGTTCATTCCTGGCTTGAGTTTCACCTGCCAGCTAGAACTCTTGTCTGTGGCCAGCAAGTTGATGGGTTGTGACGGGTCCCCAGCCCTGGCTTGTGTTCTTGCTGCCTGGACAGCATGGTGCTGTGGGTCCTTATCCCCGAGGATTCTGTTTAGGGTCACTTCCCTTCGCTAAGTGCCCCCCACCTCCCCCTTTCTTGGGTAACCCCATAACATCTTGTGCTGAGGCTACGGGTAGGAATAAGACACAGCCTCTGGGCTCTAGTCTAGGGGACAGGCCGGTGGTAATCCAGTACATGCACCGCAAGGTAAATGCATGCGCTGCACAGGAGGTGCTCTGTGAACCTTCGTTGGCCTCACGGATCTGAAAAAATATTCCTTCCACGCTCGCGTGTTACTGATACTGTGGCTTGCTGTAGGGTTCTAGGCTAGGGATCTTTTTTGTGTGCAAAGCATTGCTTAAGTTCCAAGGTTACTGTCTAATGTTCCAGTTTTAATCTTTGGCAGGTAACACAGTTTTTCTCTCTGGAATCTCTAGTGTTCTGCGTGTAAAAGTCTCCGCTTTGGCTGCTGTTCTGAAACTTCAGAAGTAACACGACTCAGTGTGGATATGTTTCCATCCAGGGCTCCTTGGAACCTGTGTCTTGAAACACGCATTATTTAGTGCTGAGAAATTTTCTTGAATGACTTCATTGATTTGCTCCTTTCGTTTTCTCTCTTCTTTCCTCTGGAGCTCCTAGAATTTGGATATTGAATCTCCTGGATTAGTCTTACAATTTTATTGTCTTTCTCTTTCTCCTTACTTGCACTCCCCCCAACCCCTGCAAAATCTGGGAGATTGCTTTTTTTGCTTTTTGGCTGCATTGTGTCTTTGTTGCTGTGCGCGGGCTTTCTCTAGTTGCGGCGAGTGGGGGCTACTCTTCGTTAAAAGAGTATGCGTGGGCTTCTCATTGTGGGGCTTCTTTTGCTGCGGAGCATGGGCTCTAGGCATGTGGGCTTCAGTAGCTGTGGCACGTGGGCTCAGTAGTTGTAGCCCATGGGCATTGTTGCTCCATGGCTTGTGGGATCTTCCCAGACCAGGGATCGAACCCATGTCCCCTGCCTTGGCAGGTGGATTCTTAACCACTGCACCACCAGGGAAGTCTGGGAGATTTCTTCAGCTTTATCTTCTAGGCTTCTGTTGAGGGTTTCATGTTAATTAGTGTATTTTTAATGTCTAAGAGTTCTTATATTTTCTAAATATACATTTTTTGTTTTTATAGCATCTTGTTTTGTTTTCATGGATGTGGCATCGCCTCTTACTTCTCTGAGGCTATTAATGATACTTTTATTCATTAAAACTAAATGGGAGGGGCTTCCCTGGTGGTGTAGTGGTTGGGAGTCCGCCTGCCGATGCAGGGGACGTGGGTTCGTGCCCCGGTCCGGGAAGATCCCACGTGCCGCGGAGTGGCTGGGCCCGTGAGCCATGGCCGCTGAGCCTGCGCGTCCGGAGCCTGTGCTCCACAACGGGAGAGGCCACAACAGTGAGAGGCCCGCGTAACGCAAAAAAAAAAAAAAAAACTAAATGGGAGGGTTTTTCCTCACCATTTCTTATAAAGTGTGTGTGTGCTTTTTCTCTGTCTTTCCTGTGACAGGCTTTCTCCTGAAGTCTGGTGATCCTTGTAGTCTGGTTACATGTGTGTGGGGCATTAAGGTGTGTGTGTGTGTATGTGTGTGTATGTATGTGTATGCGTACCTTAATGGGGCATTAAGGTGTGCATGCATGTGTGCGCGCACATGTGTATGTGTATCTATGTGTGCACGCATGTGTATGTATGCGTGCATATGTGTGCGCACGCACGTGTGTGCGTGTATATACGTGTGTATACATGTGTGTATGTGTGCGTGTATGTGCGTGTGTGCGTGCACATCTGTATGTGTGTGTGTGTCTGTGTGTGTGTCTGTGGCAGGAGCATCCTGTGGACTCTGGGCCTCACGTAGGGTGACCTGGTTGGCCTGTTTCATTTAGGAACCCAATAAGTTAACATCTTTGGTATTTTCTCCTGAGCTGTTAGGTTCCCTAGAGAAGAATCTTCTAACCTACCTGGGAACTAATGGAAAGAGGGCAGGGATCTCAGCCTTCTGTGCTTTAGCTGAATCCCCTGTTTTCAATGTAATGCCTTGTGCTGGGTGTCCCCAGTCCACAGACCTTCTGCCTTTGCCCCTGCAAAGAATACCCCCCCCCGGGGTGGGGCGGCACGGCCACGGTCACCTGCCAGATGGTGTGGGAGAGGAGATCTGGGCGGGGGGAGCTCTTTCTAAAGCAGACTTTGTTTTTGGCCATGTTGCGCAGCTTGTGGGATCTTAGTTCCCTGACCAGGGATCGAGCCCGTGCCCCCTGCAGTAGAAGCGCAAAGTCCTAACTACTGGACTGCCAGGGAGGTCTCCTAAAGCAGACTTTTAATCAGGCCTCCTGGTTTGTTTGTTTGTTTATTTATTTATTTTTTGTTGCATTGGGTCTTCGTTGCTGAGCGTGGGCTTTCTCTAGTTGCGGCAAGTGGGAGCTACTCTTCCTTGCGGTGCGTGGGCTTCTCACTGCGGTGGCTTCTCTTGTTGCAGAGCATGGGCTTTAGATGCGTGGGCTTCAGTAGTTGTGGCTCACGAGCCCAGTAGTTGTGGCACGCGGGCTCAGTAGTCGTGGCTCGCGGGCTCTAGAGCGCAGGCTCAGTAGTTGTGGTGCATGGGCTTAGCTGCTCCGTGGCATGTGGGATCTTCCCAGACCAGGGCTTGAACCCGTGTCCCCTACATTGGCAGGCGGATTCTTAACCACTGCGCCACCAGGGAAGTCCCGCCCCCACTTGTTTTTAACAAACCAGTGTCTTCAGCCTTCGTGGGGAAGGAATGAAAGATTATTTTATCGTGTGTGTCCATTGCAGAATCCCAGTAACTGGAACTGGGCCGGGTCTGTGTGAGACCCTCAGTAATCGCCGGCTGGGTGAATGAGTGAGCAAATGGACGAACTGCAGACAGACTTGGTAACAGAAGTGGAAACAGAAGCACAGTGCACGCAGGTTCCCTTCTGTTCTGAGATGCGAGCTGATCACTGTGGCCCTGAGCCTGTTGGATGTGAAACTGACATAGCTGTGGCTGGTGGTGGGGACACAGGGAACACTTTTCTTGTTTGGAGTGTTTCTCCGGCTGTAGTGAGCGTGTACTCCTGTGATTTTTGAAGGGAAGGAGACGAGTAGGAATAAGGGTGAAGTGTCAGCGTGGGCACAGCTTTCACAGCGTCCCCAACTCACCGCGCCTTTGTTTCTCATTCTGTGAAACAAGCGGTCCGACCAGATGCATCTAAGGTTTCACCCAAGTGCCAGCCCTGTGAGTCCACCATTGTCCTCTCCTGTTTGTATTACGACAGCGGACAGTGTACGCTTCTTGTCGAAAAGAACTGCCCCCACCGCCTTTTCTGTTTTTTGACCTAGAATGACTTTCACCCACTCTTCTGCTCATGTGCGTCCTTTTAGTCCTTCAGAACAGGGTGCTTCCTTCATGAGGGCTCCCCAGCTGCTCCAGGACATGCCGGCTCCCTTTCCCCAGCCTCCTCGGGCATTTTCACTTTGCAGCTGGGTATAGAGGAAGGGGCATAGCCCTGGAAGCCCAATGGTGCTAGTTTGAATATTAATTCTGTGGCTTACTGTGTGACCTTGGACCGCTGACCTAGTCTCTTAGAGCTTTAGTTTCCTCATCTGTCCAGAGGGAATTTGTAATAAAAGTTATCTCATGGGGCTTATATGAGAATTAAATGAGATAGGTTTTAAAAACTCTCCCTTTAACATGTGACACAAAATAGACAAGTAACACAAGAGGACGATAATAGCAGTAATAATCAACATTTATGTGCATTACCTTATTTACCGTGAAGTAGATACCTTTATTATTTTTATTTTACAGATCAGGAGACCGAGCCATAAAGAAATAACTTGCCCAAGGTTGCAAATCAAGGACATTTAGCCCTTAAATTTTCTTTAAGTGTTTTGAGTTTGCATTTATTCTGCAAATATTTATATGAGAGCCGACTCTCAGTCAGGTCATGGTGCTGGAAATACAGCAGTGAAAAAAAAACAACAAAGTTCCTGTCCTCATAAAGCTTGGATTCTAGTGTAAGAACTGGTTGGTGAACAAGCAAATGCATGTGTAGCAGGTAGAGTTAAGTGCCATGGAGAAAGCTAAGCCAGGTAACGGCTTAGGGAATGCCTGGGGCATGAGGGGGCAAGGAGGGGGAGAAAGGAAGAGGCGCCAGAGGGAGAGAGGGGAGAGGAGGAGCGGGGAGGGGAGAAGGGGCGGGAGGAGATGGACCTCGTGGAGCACAGACTCTGGTGCCGCCTGCAGGCCCTGCCCTCCACTCGGCGCCCAGCCTTAGCGGCCTTCGTCTGGACCCTCAGTGGGCTGCGTGCCCCTGCCCCAGGGCCTTGCACACACCACTTCTCCTGCTCCTCTTGGTCTCAGAGGCCAGTCCTTCCCAGGAAAGCCTGCCTGCAGCAGGCCTGGTTGGCCCCCTTGTTCTGTGCTCACCGCACACACTCAGTGTGTGGTCCTCAGAGCCTGGCTGTCTGGCTGTTGGGGCCATGCACAGACAAGAACAGAGGCCCTGACCGTGACTGCTCCTCTCTTCTCTCCCCTAAATCTCCAGCATCTAGCGCAGGGGCTGGTAAATATTGTCTGTAAAGGACCTGATTGTAAATATTTTAGGCTCTGCAGACCATCAGGTCTTTGCTGCAGCTGCTCACCTCTGCCCTTTAGCTCTGAAGTGGCCAGAGACTACACGAACATCAGTGAGAGTGGCTGCGTTCTAATAAAATTTATTTATGGACACTGAAATTTGAATTTCATATAATTTCTACCTGTTGGGAAATATTATCTGGCGTTTGATTTTTTTCCAACCTCATAAAAACGCTATAGTTGTTCTTGGTTTGCAGGCTGTACAAAAACAGGCGAAGGCTGGATTCAGCCTGTGGGCTGCAGTTTATTGACCTCAGATGTAGCCTGATGCATGGCGTATAGTAGGTTCTCAATAGATGTTTGTTGAATGACTGAATGATCGATGTTTGTTGAATGACTGAATGAAATCTTGGCCATGGGCAAGAGGTAGTGAGATTGCGAGCTGTGGCCTTCCGTCAGTTAACGTCATGATCTCTACCCCTTATCAGATTCCTTGTAATCTGTTAAAATTAAGGAAGATGGGCAACTGGTTCTTTTTTTTTAAAAGAACAGCTTTAGGGACTTCCCTGGTGGTCCAGTGGGTAAGACTCCACGCTCCCAGTGCAGGAGGCTCGGGTCTGATCTCTGGTCAGGGAACTAGATCCCTCATGCCTCAACTAAAAGATCCCACATGCCAGAACTAAAGATCCCGCGTCCCACAACTAAGACCCAGTGCAGCGAAATAAATACATAAATATTTTAAAACCCCAGCTTTATTGACACGTAATTCACTACCATAAAATTCACCCACTTAAAGTGTACAGTTCAGTGGCTTTCAGCAGATTCTCAATCGTGTGACCATCATCACCATCAATCTTAGAACATTTTAACACCCCCAGAATAAACTCTGTACCCATTAGCATCTCTCCTCTTCCCCCCAGTTTCTACCCGCTCCCCAGCCCTAGCCAATCATTAATGTACTTTTTGTCTCTACAGAGTTGCCTATTCTGGACATTTCATAGAAATGGAATCGTACTCTATGTGGTCTTTTGTAACTAGCTTCTTTCACTTAGCGTGGTATTTTCAAGGTTCATCCACGTGATGGCACGTATCAGAATTTTATTCCTTTTTGAGGCCGAATCATATTCTGTGCACGGATGTACCACATTTTGATTGTCCTTATCTGTCATCAGTCGACAGACATTTGGGTTGTTTCCACTC
Source organism: Monodon monoceros (assembly GCF_005190385.1). Taxonomy (NCBI): domain Eukaryota; kingdom Metazoa; phylum Chordata; class Mammalia; order Artiodactyla; family Monodontidae; genus Monodon; species Monodon monoceros. Next base: position 3,203,470 of record NW_021703783.1, read on the forward strand.
TTGATAGTTATGAACAATGCTGCTATGAACATGCATATACAATTTTGTGTGTGTGTGGACATGTTTTCATTTCTCTTGGGAAAACACCTAGGAGTAGAATTGCTGGATCACATGGTGACTGAATGCTGAACGTCTTAAGGAACCACAAGACTGTTTTCCAAAGCAGCTGCACCAATTTACACTACCACCAGCCATGTACGGGCATTCCAGTTTCCCCCGTCCTCGCAGACAACTCTTTATTTGCATTTTTTGAACATTTTTTTAACTTTCTTTTTGACTGGCCAACTAGTTCTTAAATGGACACACCACCTTTGGTTGTGAGATCGTGGGCTGAACAGGAACATTTTGATAAGTTTTGTTATTTTCTTCTGTAAAAGCAATGCATGCTTGTTAGAGCGTATTTGGGAAACAAAACCTGATGCCTCTTAGTGATGCACTTGTCACATTTGGTCACAGCTACCAACTCTTTAAGGGTCTCTGAAGACCGAGGCAGTGGCCGCAGGGAACAGTGCAGTGGCTCAGGATGCAGACCCTGGGGGCTCAGCCAGGCTTCACTGACAGCTCTGCTGCTGCCCGGCTGCTGGACCCTTGACAAGATGCTTATCCTCTTTAGGCTCCAGTTTTCTCGTTGGGGAAAAGGATTCACTCATTCATCATTCATTCAGTAGATATTTACTGGGCACCTACTGTGTGGCAGGCATAGCATCTGTCTTCAGGGTTATGGTGGAGATTAAACAGGGCGACACACGTGCAGTGCAGAGCATAATCCCAGGCACTTAATAAATGGTAATAATAAAACCCGGGAAACAGAACCTGCCCTTCCTGAGGCCACGCAGCTCCTCAGGGTGCACGGTTGTTGCCAGGTAACCACAGGGATGCTCAGAGGAGGGAGGGTCCTCACATGTCATCCTCCCCACTCACGCCTTGCACTGGGCTCCGGTCTGGTGGATTCCAGCCTCTGCTGGGACAGGGATGAGTACCCCTCATCCCAGCCCACAGCTGGACAGTCTGGTCTTCATCCCTGCCTTTCTGGAGCCGTGCTATGGCCATGCCTCTGCCGGCAGAGCCGAGGACGAGCCTGCCGCCTCGTCCTCGTGGCAACGCGGGAGCATCGGACGACAGCTACCCTCCGTCCCCTCTCCAGTTCTACCAGCTGTCCCGCCGATAACTCCATCCCTAGACCCCACCGCCCCGTGGCCGCCTTTGGCTGCATCCCAGCTGTTTGTTCTTTCCTGGCCTGGCCCGAGCCTTCCCAGTTGGAGATCCACACACTCAGTGCCAGAATGAATTGTAAGCCTAGAGGGTGACAGATCTTCACCTTTCCCGGGAGGACGGTTTTATGGGAGGAAGTGCTCGAGCAGGAAAGATAACTTCATTATAAATTATGGAAAAAATAAAATTCCAGCCAAAGCCTGCCCGGTCTCCCCCTCCCGCTTTCCAAGCTCCGTCCAGGAAGGCAGCCCTAGCCACCTACAGCATCTGGCTCCCTGATGGGTGTCACAGGGCAGCTCGCTCTGCCCAAAGGGTTTGTGATTGGGGAGTTTGAGTTTTCCCCACTGTCGCCTCTCCTATCACCACGTCTGTCCTAACGGGGCAGAGCCATTGATACACTTCTTGGGCTTGGTTTTGTAAGCTGCTGGAGGGAGATGGTGATCAAAGCCCAATGATAAAAGCAGTTCAGCAAAAACAACACGGGAAGGGAGAGGAATCAGCGCTCCATCATTTGTCCGTCTGATTTTTGTATTCTAAGGCGTCTCTCTTCTCTTGGTGGGAGGAATCCACATGTGTCCATCAGTCCCTCTGCTGCTGCCCATGGGGGTACAGACCTTGCAGTTCTGTAATCAGGAGCGTCTGGAAACCCACAAGTGGCCCAGCTCTGCCCTGGGCGGCAGCAATGAGGCAGCATTTCCCACTCCCCGGGCCTGGTTGTTTGAAAGCCCATCCCTAACTATGTTCCTGGCTGAATGACGTAACTGTATTCTTCTGTGGTTAGTTACTCATTCAGAAATTCCCCCGTCTGTCTGTTCTCCTGGGATTCTGAGTCAGTGGGAACAGAATATCCGGGTAGCATCCTGGCCCCTGGCTTCTCCTGGGTCTCATCCCTGCCTGGAAGCAGAGGCAGCAGGGGAGCCCATGCTGCAGGTATGAGTCCCGGCTCCTGCCGCTGGAGGGAGCAGCCTGGGGGCAGCTGCTGCAGGTACAGGAACCCCGGGGCCTGCGGGCCGGCTGCCAGTGGGGCAGCTCAGGGCTTGGGCGTTTAGTGGGGTGGGCCTGTGTGCTGAGAGGTACCACAGGAGATGGTTAGGGCTGTGTGCATCCTGGTTCACACCCTGGCTGCCCCTCCCCAGTCGTGCGACCTTGGGCAGGCTCTTTAAGACCTTTTCTCTTCTGTAAAATGGGATAATAAAGGACCCGCTTCACAAGGTTTTTATAAACATTGAGTTAACACAGGTCAAGCGTCTAGAACCTGCCAGGTGGGTGGAAAGCACTGCAGCTGTTAGGGGCGGCGATGAGGATGCTCGCCGGCCTTTCCTATGGTATTACCTGATCCCTCCTTTTTTTTTTTTTTTTTTGATAGCACAGGGCCCATCATCTGTATTTATTGACAAATATGGGAAAACTTTGGCCTCAGCTCAACCCCACCGCGTTTGCCCTCAGGTTCCTTAGTGCCCACTCACTCCCCCGTCCTGCCATCGCGGTGAGAGCCAGCCTTGGTCCGATTGCCAGGTGGCAGCAGACAATCTGGTTTCCTTGCCCCCGTTTCCTCATCTGTAACCTGTGGGAAGACGTTTACCCCTCCCATTCCTTGTGCCAGCACCTCCATGGTGTGAACGGTATCAGGTGGCATTTAGTAAGCGAGGCAAGCGGTTAGGAGGACAGAATCTTGGTTGACGGTGTGGGAGGGCTGGGGGCCCAGGGCCGAGCCTCGGGGGTCCGCGTGGTCTGGAAGTGGAGCTGAGCGCCCTCTGTGCGGTGCTGTGAGCAGACTCGGTGGTCTCGTCCACACTGGAGCAGGTGAGATGTTGAGAAAGTTGGTCACGGACGAATGTTCTCAGTGAGCACAAAGGTGCTCATTCTCTGACCCCAGACCGGACTATGCTTTTTGCCCTCAGGATGCTTACAAAGGGGTGGAGGAGGGTTTGCTGTCAGGAGGAGGGTCACTGCTTTCCCTTCGTGCACCGGGCAGCTGCTGTGTGAAATGAGGAAAACAAGGCTCCGAGGGGCTCATGAGCCTCCCCCACCCCGAGGTCACACAGTGGAATATGCCAGAGAAGGGATTTAAACGCCCATCTGGGGGATTCCAAAGTCTGTGTTCTTTCCAGGTGGGGAAAGCCAGAGGTGGAGTTCCCAAATCTCTCTGACTTTCTGGACCGTCGTTGTGAAATCTCTCAACACGTGATGTTTGTGTGCTCTCTTTTCTGCCGCCCCTCCCACCCCTCACCTCGCTGGCTGGTGTTTAACCACAAGTCCCCTGCCTCCCCGCCCTCTCTCCCTGTCCCCTGAGACTTGGAGAGAAGAGGGAGCCGCAGCAGGTGAGAGAGACTGAGCTGCAAGGTGCGGATGACCTTGGGCTTTGTTATGATTTTCCGGGACCCTTGGGGAGGTGAATGTGGGGTTCCCAGCTGGGAAGATGCAGGGAGTCGGGGAGCCTCCAAAGGGCACGGCCTGGTGCTGGCTGCCACGTGAGGCGTCTGTCCCGGGTGGCCCCTCAGCTCCCCTCAGCCCTCCCAGTTGCCCTCTTTGGAACCTCTGTTAGGAAGCCCGGAGCCCAGGCCCCTCCGCTCTCCTTCCCCACTGCCTCTTTAAGGCTAAGGTGTGCTTCTCTGCTGCTGATGGTTGGAAAGCTCCCGTGTGTGCCGTGGAGATGGTCCAGGACCATTCCCCTGGACATCAGGGCCGGGAAGTTTTCAACTTCAGACAGGATACCCCCAGGGCCCGGGGACAGGATGCAACCCTGGTTCACCTCAGCGAACACAGCAAGTGCTTTGGGACCCGGCTAGTTAAAGCTGGCTGGTTACAAGCTGCCCAGTTAGTGCCCTGGTGTGGCAGAAACCCAGCTGGTCCAGAGCCCAGGCACCCACGCCATCCACTTGTCCTCTCTCCTCCCATTGCCCCGGCCCCAGCTCTGGCCCCGGGCATGCTCCTGGCCTCTGGCCTGCCTTCCTCTGTGCTTAGGCCTCACCTGAGCCTCAGCCTTTCTACCTGCTGACGGCACCCCATTCTTTGGTGCCCTCCTCCCTTACCCCCCAGCTCGGGCTGGGGTGGGTCAGGGGCAGCGCCTGGCACGGGGCCAGCCCGCGGAGCCCACTCAGTGTGAGCGGGAGTGCAGGGGAGGGGAAGCAGCATGGCCACCGGTCACCTGGTCGGGTCACAGTGACCGGGCCCCTGACCTGCGTGAGGCTGAGTGCACAGCGTGCTTACCTGGGGGAGCTGCCCATCACAGTTGGTGAGGCCACACCCGTGAGGGACAGTTATGGAGACACCTGGGACAAACCGAGTGGAGCCGGGAGAGGCTGCTGGGGTCTGTGGGACGTAGGCGAGAGCCCGAGCGTCGGGGGCCAGCCCGGCTCTTGCCGCTGGTGTGTTTGTGGATCTTGGCTCGGCCCCAGGGCCTCTGGAGGTTTCCTCTTTAGGAGACTGAGCAGATTGGGGTGGTTCTTCCTGGAGGCCTTTCCAGCTCTGGATGCTTGACAACCGCTATTTGTCAGGTGCTTTCTGGGGGTCACGGGGCAGGGGTCAGGCCTAACCCCATCTGGTCCTCCCCACGCCGGGCTCTTGCCTCCACTTTACACATGCTAACGTTGGAGCCAAGGTTACAGTCTGGCGCCTGGGTCACATCCGGGCCGCAGATGTATTTTGTTTGCCCCGTTGATGTTGTTGTTTGTTAGAGCCAGCGTTTAAACAGTGAAGAGATTTCACAATCTTAGAGATTTCTGGCTTTTTAGAGATTAGAGGAGGACTAGTTGCCTGGAGCCCACACCAGCCAGGGGGCAACCCCTGGCTGCTTGAGTGTCAGGCATCACCTTTGGGTGGGACCTGTGCATTCCCGAGCCCTCCGTCCCTCCCCCCCGCCGCCCCCCAGTCTTGACACAGCAGGGGACGTGCCTGTGTGTCTGGCCAGAGCTGCTCATTTACACGTCCTACCTGCCTCTGCAGGTTTGAGTTTGCAAACCTTGCTTTAAGGACGTGCTGTAACTCACACCTTAGATCAACAGCTACGCAGTGTGAGGGGCAGGATGTAGGCTTGGCTCTCTGACTGTCAACCCTGAACCACCCAGCTGCTTTTCCCAGCTATTTCCAAACCCGGCAGGGATTCTGGGCTCCTCTGCTGGAGCCTAGAAGCCCCCCGGCCAGGCCTCTAGATGAGGAAGTTGGCAAGAATTCCCCTTTGCTGGGACGTTTGTCTCCAGCCGTGTCCTGGGCTGTGGTAGTGAGCTGGTGTCCGCTTGCTCACATTTCAGTCCGGAGAAAAGCCATCTCCCTGCCACAGGGTGTGTCCTTGTCAGATTCACGTGATTGTTGTTTGTCTACTGCCTGTCTGCCTGCACCTTGCTTTCTGTTTACTGGCAGGTTGAACCTGGGAGACCCACCTCCCCGCTCGCCCCCCCACCCCCCCCACAAGCGTTGCCAAAATGCCACACAAAGAGCTTGTATTTTGCCCCAGGCAAGGGGGGTGGAAATAGAGATGTCTGCTCAGGCTGTGGGTGCATGAGGATTGGCCAGGGGTCCCTGGGGTGGGGTGGGGGGACAGGCAGGCAGGATGCTGGGCCTCCCAAGCAGGGCGGGGCCCCCGAGGGGAGCCCTGGTGGAGGTGGAGGTTTCCTGCACTTGGTGTCGGTCTGTCCAGCTGTTTCCTCCTGATAGAGCGGTCGGACAATGCTGCGGTGACTCAACTCCCACTGCCCTCAATGGACAATAGCAGATTTGTCAGGGTCAGCTAGGGAGCGGCCCTGTGCCGGTCGCCGGCTTCCAGGCTCCAACTTGGGAGGGAACCGTTGCCCTGCTGGCTCTTGGTGTCCCAGGGTCCTGTCCGGCTTGGGGTGGCCTTAGGCTGTTGCTCTTTGGTTTCCCAGTAGCTTGTCTTCCCTTCTTCTTTGTGCACAGCTGGTGCAGAGCTTCTGTGGCTCTGTGCTGACCAGCTGCCCGCCTGCCTTTCCAAGTCCAGCTTTGCCAGACCTCCTTCACCCTTGGTTTGAGGTTCTGTGGGTTTGGTGTAGTCCCTGGGGTCCTGAGTCTCTACCCAGGCATCCAGGACCTGGATGAGCTTCAGATGAGAAAGACAGCTGTAGGATTCTTTAATCTCCTCCAGTGGGTAGAGGATTAAGCAATTTTTTGGTGGGTTTGTTATTGTGTATTACGATTTTTTTTAAAACAAAAGCTATCGTTTTTTTGAGTGTTTTTTAGGTTCCTGTCATGCTTGCTTAGTAGCACTTTTCATTACTTATCCAACTTAATCCTTCCAGTGACTCTCTGAGGGAGGTATCATTACCCCTGTTTTACAAATGAGGCATCCGAGGCACCAGAGGGTAAGGGGCTTGCCCAAGACCTCAGATCCTCCTCACGTGAAAGTGCTGTGACGTATGACTTCCTAGGGAGGGATGTGAAAGAACAGCCTGAGAACCATTGATAGAACATTTGAAGGGAGCTCTGCAGGGAGGATGCAAAGGTGGTGACACTTCCCTGGCGGTCCAGTGGTTAGGACTTGGCACTTTCACTGCCAAGGGGGTGGGTTCAGCCCCGGTCGGGGAACTAAGATCCTGCAAGTCGTGAGGTGCGGCCCCCCCAAAAATTCAGAGGTAAGCAGGGCCCTGTTCCTGGAGTTTACAGCAGAGTGGAGGAGCAGACATGTTAGCACCCAATTCGGATGCGAGCCACACAGTGTGATTGGTGCTAACGGTGGGGCTGCCAGAGTGATCTGGAACCACATTTCAGCTGGCATATGAGCAAGTAGCAGATGAGACACTTCAAAACCAAAGTGGGACACTCCTGGCCCATAGGACTGATTCAGCTGTCAGTACGATTGAAACTGGTCCACGTAGAAAACACTGAGATATAAGTGCCATTTATGTCTAGAGTTGCAAAAAGGCAGTGTTGCTTAGAATTATTTTTAGTAGTCATTTGTAAATTGGTATCAGTAGCCTGAGAAATATTCATTCTCTCTGACTCAGTAGTTCTGTTCCTTAGAATTTTTTTAAATATAAATTTATTTATCTATCTATCTATTTGTTTTTGGCTGCGTTGGGTCTTCACTGCTGCGAGCGGACTTTCTCCAGTTGCTTCGAGTGGGGACTACTCTTCGTTGCGGTGCACGGGCTTCTCATCGCGGTGGCTTCTCTTGTTGCGGAGCACGGGCTCTAGGCATGTGGGCTTCAGTAGTTGTGGCTCCCGGGCTCTAGAGTGCAGGCTCAGTAGTTGTGGCGCATGGGCTTAGTTGCTCCGCGGCATGTGGGATCTTCCCGGACCAGGGTTCGAACCCATGTCCCCTGCATTGGCAGGTGGATTCTTAACCACTGCGCCACCAGGGAAGTCCCTGTTCCTTAGAATTTATACTAAGGAACTAGTCATATATATGTATATATGTACAGACATAGATACATATGTGTATATACATATATATCTTCACTGTAACATTACTTACAATAGTTAAAAATTGGAAACATACCAAATGCCCAACAATAGATGATTAGTTATGTAAATTTTGATACGGTTATAGGACAGCAAACTGTATAGCCTTTAAAAAAATCATGTCTTCAAAAATTATATATAATGATTCTAGATCATGTTTATGGAAAAATATCAAGCAAATACTGTAAGATGTAAAAGTGTATATACTCTAAATTCCAATTTTTTTGCAGTGTGAAGAAAAAAGACAAGAGGAAATATACCCCAAATGCTAATAATGGTAGTGATTATTAGTGATTTTTATTTTCTGTTTTATGTTCTTCTGTGATTTCTAAAATTTCTTTAGTGACCAACAGTAACAACAATAAAAAAGTCTTGAGTGTCTGGGGACTGTGGGGTGCGTATTGCATGGATAGGACTCACCTGCCCTGTGACCCAAGATCTCCAGCAGTTTCCCGAGTACAGCGATGGGCCCCGAGGGCGGGGCCTCTACCCTGGGTCCCTCTTCCTTCCTTCTCGGTCACACTCTGCCCCTCCAGTTTTCTCCCTTAATTGGCCATAAATTTATAACTGAAGAATGATTTTTAAAATATGTATTATTTTTATCAGTCGCATTTCCTGAGCACCCTGACAAGGAGGCATTTTCTACTTCTCCCTCTAGAAGAAAACCCTAATTGAAGTTCCTTTCCACTCACGCGATCTGAATTGATTTTTCTTCTCTGTAGTTTAGATGGGCTTTGTCAGATAGAAGAATTTTCTGCTCCTGCCTTAAGTGGCCTCTGAAAGCCCAATTTAAAATGATGCTGCATTGCCACGGCCTGTTAGGTAGTAGCGGTCCAGCCCCGTGGCACACAGGAGTTGAGAGGGGGAAGGTTGCAGTTCCGACAACGTTTTATGGTCGATGATATGATTGAAACTGACCCCCACGCGAGCCCAGAGAACACCTGTGACACCTGTGATCCTGACTCAGAGCAACCTTTGTGTTTGTGTTTTGTGGATATTGATCGGGACGAGGCATATCACGTGGCACTTAAGGCCCCACCCATGTTGTTTGGATAAATACTGGCCTTCACGGCAACATTTGCTCTCAACAATGCGACTTCCTGTGAACTTGTATTCAGGTGTACAAAGAGGATGGTCTCCTGTAGCAGTTAAGAAAGTAGATTTTGGATCAGAGAGATTCAGATCCTGGCCCACCAGCATGGTGACTTATGTCTATATATGACATATATATTTATTTATTACAAGTAGTTGGTTCACGTGATTATGGGGGCTGAGAGGTCCCACCATCTGCCATCTGCAAGCTGGAGACCCAGGTGGTGAAATTCGGTCCGAGTCCAAAGGCCTGAGAACCAAGGGAGCCGGTGGTGTAAATCCTGGACAGGAGAAGATGAGATGGGATGGCCCAGCTCAAATATTGAGGCAAAAAAAGAGGGGCAAATCCCTCCTTCCTCCGCGTTTTGTCCTATTCAGACCCTCAGTGGGTTGGGTGATGCCCATCCACATCGGGGAGGACCGTCTGCTTTACCAAGTCCACCAGTTCACCTGATAATTTCATTCAAAACACCCTCATGCAGAAATAGGGTTTAATCAGGGCACCTCACGGCCAATCAAGTTGACCCATAAAATTTACCTTCACCGGTGGCATTTAGTACCTCCACATTCTTGTGCAACCTTCACCACTAGCCATTTCTAGAACTTTCTCATCATTCGAAACTGGAGCTCTGTACCCCTTAAACACTAACTCCCCCTCCAGTCCCGCTGTGGATTGGAGTCCCAAGAGTCAGAGGGGGAAACCGTGCAGAACAGGGCAGAGTGGGAGCCTGCTTACTGCTGGTCCCTAACTGTCCCCTGCGTTCGGGAGGTCCCTGGTCTTCTTGGATGCCTTCCCTGCATCCCTCCCCCCAGCCCCTGGTAGCACCTTTCCACTTTCTGTTTCTATGGCTATGACTCCTCTAGGAACCTCACATAAGTGGAATCATTGTATTTGTCCTTTTGTGACTGGCTTTGTCACTTAGCATCATGTCCTCAAGGTTCATCCTTGTCTTAGTGTGTGTCAGAACTTCCTTTGCTTTTGTGGCTGAATAATATATTCTGTTGTCTGGATAGACCACATTTTGTGTATCCAGTTAATCTGCTGATGGACATTTGGGTTGTTTCCACCTTTTGGTTACTGGGCATCATCATATTTTAACATTAAATTCCCACCATCCCCCTTCCCAGTCATTCCAGCGGTTCTCCAGTGCATGTGCATGCAGGCTCGCACATGCTCACACACACACATGCTCACATACACACATGCTCACACACACACACATGCTCACACATGCACACATGGTACCGTTGAAATGATGGGTGCACATATAGTCACAGGTCATTTTCCTGTGCATTGGATCCGTTTATCCTTTTCCCTCATCAGCCTGGACACGCTCTGAGGCCGGGAACTAGGTTGAATGGGCCTGGGAGTCTGATTTAGGAAGTGGTAGAGGCTCGTGGTTTAGAGTGTGGGCTCTGAGGTCAGACAGCGTGGCTGCATCCTGATTCCAGCCTCACTGATATGTCACTTTACCCTTCGGCATGCAGCTTGTCCACACCGAAGTGGTGACAATGGGGTATCTGCCTCGTAGGGCTGTTAGGAAAGTTAAACGAGATAACCCACGGTGAGGGCTTAGCACCATCTCTGATGCGTTCTAAGCCCTTAAATGTTAGCTTAAGAAAACAGTATGATCTCAACACCCCTTTCAGAATTTGCCTCTTCTGTCTTCAGTTTCCTCGAGAGGTGGCTTTAGGCTGAGATGGATGGGTCCCCCGCTGTGGACCGGCATCCCAAAGGTCGGAGGGGGGGACTGTGCAGAACCAGGTAGAGCGGGAGCCCACTTTCCGCTGGTCCCTAACTGTCTCCCCACACCCGCCTCCTCCTCCACTCAGGTGGTCCCTGGTCGTCTTGGACACCTTCCCCTCAGCCTCTTGCCTGCGGGGCCGCTGGTCCTCGGGGTGGACTCGGACATGAGGGGAGGCCTTGGGCACCACACCAACTCTTGGGCTCCCGCAGGATGTGCTGCTGTGGCGGCCGGAGGCTCACCTCCCCGGGCCGCCGAGGAGCACGTCCGCTGTGGGCCTGTGGCCCGCCGGGGAGCCTGAGTCCTGCTGGGCGCCCACGGTGGGTGCTGAGCGCTTGGCAGCCGCGTGACTCAGCCCGTGTTCTCCTAAAGCTGGCGGAGCTGGTGAAACCAGAAGTTCCTCGTTTTATTTTTCCTCTCCTTAACAAAAATGCCTTAAATATTTACAGCCTCCTCTCACAATTCCTTCTTACATCAGCTTCTGGCTTCAGCTTTCTGGCCGTGGGGAGGCGGGGAGAAGGTTCTGGGCTCCTTGCTGATTTTCGACTCTGGAGGACTTCTTCTTGAAAGCAGAGGGCAGGAGCCGGCACGTGGCGTCCAAAGGCGGTCACCCCTCCGGCCAGGTGACGGGCCTCTCTGGCCCGGCTCTCAGGACTGGCCCGTGGCTCGGCGGCACCTGTGCGACCTTGAGCACGCTTCCTGACCCGAGCGTCAGCGTCCTCATCGATGAGACGAGATACTGAGAGCGTCTGCCTGCAGAGGTGGGGGCCCCAGCGAGACAACCTGCGCGAGTCGCTTAGCGTAGCGTCTGGCACACGCGCGGGTGCTCTAAGAGAGTAAGTTACTGCTATTTTTATTGGCAAACTTTATTTTTGCTGTTCCCAGCCATTCGTTGCTCTCCACCTTTTCTTTTTGGGGCAGCCCCGATCCCCCCAAGATCCCTGCGTCCTTGAATTGTCCCCTTCTCTCCTCTGGCGGAGCCCACTCTGGGGAGGGTCTCACACTGTAGCCCTGCCAGGGTTCAGGGGTGGAAGCCTCAAGGGCATCTGGGCCCGTCCCCGTCTGATACGTGTCCTGGCTGAGTGGTACCTTTGCTTTTCCTCACCTCCTCTGACCCGGAGCTCTCTCTCTGCTGACATAGTTCCCTCTATCTTTGTAATTTTTTCCACTTTGGGGGGAAAAAGGAGCTCAATTGTATGGAGTCCCCTGTGCCAGGAGCCGCCAGGCACATTCCTGGTCTCACTTCCTCGACCCAACAGGCTTGGAGCCTGGTGATGGTGTTATGCCAGTTTTCACAGGGCAGGAAACTGAGGCACAGCCAGGCTGAGTAAATAGCCAAAGGTCACACACGAGAAGGGGACAGTGGTGCTTGATTAAGGCTGGACTCTGTGGAGCTACAGTACACTCTCTGCGTTGGTGGCCAACAGCACAGATGCCCTGCTCCCCACTCACTGTGAGGCTGGGGGCCTCAGTTTGTCCACCTGGAAATGGGGATGACGGTAACGTCGGGTGCTGGTGAAGCCGTGGGCCTGGTGTGTGGTGGATGTGCAGGGAATGTGAGCCCCTGTCGGAGGTGGACGTCCTGAGGGGCCTGACTCTGGGAACCCACAGAGCAAGCCTTATGACCACTTCTGCACAGGCCCTTGGGTATTTGATATCAGGTATCCTGTCCCTCCCAAAGTCCTCTCCATTTTTTAAACCTTTTTTAAAAAATTGCAGTAAAATACACATAACATAAAATTTGCCATTTGAACCGTTTTGAAGTGTACAGCTCATTGGCATTAAGGACATTCACATCATCGTGTAACCATCACCCCTACCTAGTCCCTCGACTTTTTCATTGCCCTCCAATAGACACCCTGTACCCCTTAGGCATCACCGCCTGTCCCCCCAAAACCCAGCCCCTGGCAACCACTAATCTGATTTCTGTCTATGGATTTGCCCATTCTGGACATTTTGTATAAATAAAATCATATAGTACATGGCCTTTTGTGTCTGGCTTATTTCAGTACTTAGCATAATATTTTCAAGGTTCATCCACGTGGTAGCATGTATCAGTATTTCATTCCTTTTTATGGCTTAAATAATATTCCGTGGTATGTATATACCATATTTTGTTTATCCGTTCATCTGTTGATGGACATTTGGGTTGTTTCCACCTTTTGACTATTGTGAATAGAGCTGCTATGAACATACATGCACAGTTTTTGTTGGGACACCTGCTTTCCATTCCTTTGGGTATATACCTAGGAGTGGAATTGCTGGATCATATGGTAATTCTATGTTTAACATTTTGAGGAACTGCCAAACTCTATTCCATAGAGGCTGCACCATTTTATATCCCCACCAGCAATGTATGAGGGCTCCAATTTCTCCACATCCTTGCCAACACCTGTTATTTTACATTAAAAAAAAAAAATTCTGACCGTCCTAGTGGATGTGAGGCGGTAGTTCGTTGTGCTTTCGATTTGCATTTTCCTGATGACAAGTGACATCGAACTTTCTCCTTTGGTTTTAACAGTCCCACTTTCTCTTGACCCAGTTCTCAGGTCTTCCACCATTCTATTCGTGGTTTTCGAACCGTGGCCTCATTTGTCTAGGCCCTGTTCAAAATGCTTAGATCCCAGGGCGGGCCTCCAGCTGGGCTGGGACGCACCTGGTGTGGTGAGCCCACTTCACTCTTTCCAGATCCGCTGCTTTCTCTCCCCGGTGTCCTCTGGACGGCGCCACCCTTTGCTCTGGCTCCTGGGGCTCCTCAGATTCTGACCCTTTCCTCCCAGGTGGTCACAGCTGTTTCAGCCTTGTGCTTCCCACTCCTGGCCCGCCGGCTCTCTCTTCCCGCCTGGTCAGGGTGAGGACAGGCGGGCCCAGAAATGCTCCGTCTCACCTGCGGGCAGCGACTAATCACCTCCAACCTCAGTGTCCCCGTCTCGTCCGCAGGATTATTCTGAGAGCCTCGTAGGAGAGCCTTGCTTCCTCAAGTCCGGTAACCTCGCTCCCTCCAAGTGTGACTTGAAGGCGCCGTTTTGCGTCTCCGGGGTGGGTTTACGGTTTCAGGCCTATTTCTGACCGAGGAATCAAAGACTGCTCCTCAGGGATGGAATTTCAGGCATGAACGAGCAGATGGATAGGGTATTTTGGGGGGCAGAGAGTTCGTCTCTGTGCTCCAGAAACCACTCCAGCATCTGCCTCTGAGTGAGAGACCCCACCCATCCTGGAAAAAGACTGGGCTCACTTCCTGCTCCCAGGCCCCGGCTGGTGAGACCCGGCCTGCCTCGCCGGGCACTTTCCTTGCAAGGGCAGGGTGTGGTCGTATGCGATGGATCTGTCCGCGTACGGTGTTTACTTTAAAATGATGACTCGATTATTATATGAAAATTAGGTTGCTGCAAAAAATAAAATAACATCAAAGTAATAGAGTAAATGTGAGAGACCCCGCCTCCATACCCCTCCCCTCCCCCAGTGCCCTTCCCGGGGGAGACTGCAGGTAAAACTTGCTGTGGGTTCTGGATCCTTCCAGGCCTTTCATCCCGGTGCATTCATTTTTCTCATCTAAGGGCAGCTCCAAAATAAATAACACCATTAGGCTGAGTGTATCAAACAAAATGGGTTCGGATGTTCTCTAGAATGATGCTTCTTTTTTTTTTTTTTTTTTTGTGGTACACGGGCCTCTCACTGCTGTGGCCCCTCCCGTTGCGGAGCACAGGCTCTGGACGCACAGGCTCAGCGGCCATGGCTCACGGGCCTAGCCGCTCCGCGGCATGTGGGATCTTCCCGGAACGGGGCACAAACCTGTGTCCCCTGCATCGGCAGGTGGACTCCCAACCACTGCGCCACCAGGGAAGCCCCTAGAATGATGCTTCTTAAGAGGTGGACAGCAGGTGGATTTTTCCTCCCCAGGTGGGACTTGAATGAGGATAAGAGGGAAGGAAAACCTTGCGTGAGGAGGTGGAGGATGTTGGGAGGCAGACACCCTGAAAATAGATGGACCGAGGGCAGGACAGGGACCTGCCACATATGTCGGCCACTGGTGCACAGAGTCAGAGCCAGACAGCTGCCTGGGGCCAGTCCTGGCTCCACACTTACTGCCTGTGTCCCTTTGGGTGAGTATAGGTTACTGAACCTCCTTGAGCCCCAGTTTCACCAATTATAAAACAGTCAACTCCTAGCTTGTAGTGAGGGGTGAGTCCTGAAACGGGGCCTGCGTAAGGTGCGGTGGGAGGGTTTGGCTGTCGGTCCCTGCTGTGTGTCAGGCTCGGGGACCGCTTTCCTTCCTCCGCTTTGCCTGTGTCAGCTCAGCATCGGCCCTTGACCTCCCTCCTCGGCCTTCCTGCCTGTGGCCAGAGCAGAGCTAAGCAGGTCGCAGAGCTAAAAATAGTGATCCCAGCCCCAGTGCGTGGGCGGCGGTCACGTATGAATGAATGAACGGGTGGCAGGCTGAGGCTTCCCCCTCTCAGGGTGAGGGTCTCTTGGGAACAGTCACAGTTATGGCTGTTACTGGTCATTGACACATTAGTGTGAATTAGTGTCATAGAGTTTTTTGCCCTGAAAGGGACCCAAGAACTGATCCTTCATGATACAGATGGGGAAGGAAGAAGCCTGCCAGGAGCGTCATGCAGCCAGTTAGGGGCCAGTTGAGGCTGGAGCCCAGGTCTCCTGATTCTGTCTGGTGCTCTGCCCATCCGACGGGAACACCCAGCCCAGTATGTGGGAGGGCCTGCCCGCCTCTGTTCAGGGTTGCTGCTTCGTGGTGGAGGGTCCCCCGTGGCAGGAGGCTCATGGACAGGCCAGCAGACAGATGGGCCTTTTGGAGGGTTGGAGGGAGATCTAGGGATAGTGGCCCTGGGGCTTGGCCTGGCAGGTTTGGGGCCCCGCATCTTCCAAGAGGGAAGGCGAGAAGCATTTGGGGCTCTGAGATGTGGTTTGGCCATGCAGCTCTGTGGATGCGACCAATAGCTGGATTGGATGAGTGAACCCTACTCCTTCCCCAGTCCTTTCTGCTAGGTTCTGCCTCACATAGCTGGTCGCTCACTCTGGTCCAGGCAGGCAAGGCTGACCACTGGTCACCGAGGCCTGCTGGAGGCCTTCTGGCTCGTTGCCTGCTCTTATTTGTGTCGGCCACTAGATGGCAGCAGGAAACTTGTCAATTTCTCTTCCGCGTGGATTTTAGGTCGAACCCTTTGCTCTGGGCTGGATCAGCGTCGCTTCTTGGATGGCACAGGGACTCTCAAATTCCAGGTCTCACTGGTTCCGGGATGGGTGTGAGGAAAGGCTGGGATGAAGCCTAGCGTCCGACTCTCCTGCAAACGTCCTTGAGAAGTGACTGTATCAGCTTGGACAGTCCTGTGCTTAGAGGTGGCTTTTCAGGAGCCCTCAGTGTGACCCAGGCTCTTTCAGCACTGCTCCTGCTACTGAGAAGGTCTTACCCTATGTCCCAGGCTGAGGGTTAGTGCCTTAGAGGGACCAGAAACTGAGACCCAGTGTCCCTGAGGGAGTCCACCTGCTCCTGGCGGAGTTCCTGGCGTGGCACCTGTGCTCATATGGATGGATGCGGTGGTGATGATGGTGGGGACACAGCACAGGCCAGGACATGTGCCACATGAACAGTGGTCCATACAAAGCGCTCCTGGAGCGGGGATTGCTCCCCTTCTCCCGGCCAGAGCCCTTTCCTCACAGGCGGCTGGCAGTGTGCGGGCGTTTGGGCCAGACCGTGACTCCGAGGCTGGCTCTGGTGTGAGTCACATGCCACTGATGGTGGCCGTCCACCTTGCACATCGCTCAGCAGTACGCCCTGCAGTTTACGGGTTCTTCTTCTCTCCCATGGCCCCCCTCGGTCTTCCCAGTGACCCTGTGTTGGGGACGGCCCCCTTTCACAGGCGAGAGGCTGAGGCCCAGAGAAAGGAAAGGTGTGTCCCACACTTCAGGGGCAGGATACTGGCCCCGCACGGTAGCTTCCAAGGCCGGGGGCCTTTTCTGTTTCTGCCCACACCGTGTTGCCTCTCTCTTGGGAGTGAAGCAGTTTGTATGCTGGTGGTGGGGGGAGGTTGGTGGGGTTGGGAGAAGCACTCACTCCGTCCGGGATCAGGGTGACTGTTAGAACCCCTGTGCTGTAACTTTACAGTACCAGCCGGCACCCCTCTGAGAGGGAAGGGTGTGCAGGTGCCTTGGCAGCCCAGCCTCTAAAGGAACAGGGACCGGAGGAGGGAGAGGGCAGATGAGATGGGGCGGTGGCTGCCTGGCTGCTGTGCCCTGCCCCCTCCTCCCAGCATCCCCCCATCGTGTACCCCGAGCAGGGGGCGGGGTGGAGGGCAGGCTGGTCTGGGACGCTGCCCCAACTCCCACTTTGCATTGTGGAGCTGCCGGAACCTCAACTGGCCGTCGTGCCATGAAGGCCTGGGCCAGGTGGGGGTGTTCTTGTGCTGGAATCAGCTTCCGGTTGGCCTTGCGAGCTGTCGGCATTGCTCTGAGCTCATCTGAAGCCGGGGGCCTTGCTGGGACCCCCTTTCCAGTTGGACCCTCCCTGGTGCAGCACCTGCCGAGCTCGGGGCCACAGTGGGGGCCGCTCCTGGGCTCCTCGTCTTTTCCCGTCTCCAGGTTGGGTCTTCTCGCCATCCTGGTCCTCAGCCTCTCCGGGTGCGGGTGCGGGTGTGGGTGCAGGGCCTGTCATGGCCAGGTCGGCTTTGTCAGAACGGCAGCAGCTGAGTGATGGGCGCGGATGGGGAGATAGGCCCCTGCCCCGGGCTGCCGGGGGCCCCACCGCTCCTCCCGGGAGGATCTGAGGCGCTGTCCCGACTGTCCCTCTCTCCAGAGCTCTGCCTCCCCCCTCCCACCTGGCTTCACACCCAGCGGGTTCTGCCAGGAGACACAGCTCCCTTGATGCCTGAATTTGGGCCCCGAGGGAGCACTGCCTCCCAGATTGCCAGACCAGAGGCTTCTGCTTC
This sequence comes from Monodon monoceros, assembly GCF_005190385.1. Lineage (NCBI taxonomy): Eukaryota > Metazoa > Chordata > Mammalia > Artiodactyla > Monodontidae > Monodon > Monodon monoceros. The sequence goes on from NW_021703783.1 coordinate 3,220,874, forward strand.
CCAGCCAGACGCCCGCCGAGGACTGTGTCTTGGGCTCCAGCCTCCTGCTCGGCATGACCTCTCCGGGCCCCCGGCTCCAGCTGCAGCCTCCCTGTTGTGCTCCTGGCAGCGGCTTGCTGGGGTGGGTGGCGCTTGCCTCTCCACATTATGTCAGCTTCCAGCCAAGTACCCCTGGGGTCTGCTAAGGGAGGGCCTTGTATTAATTTTTTCCAGGGGAAGTAATTCCACCCCCTGTCACACGGATTTCTGCATTCAGTTCTTTCGGGGACTTGATTTGCCCCTTGCTTCCCATCCCACCCCCTTGATGCTCTAGAGACAGGGCCGACTGGTTTCCTTGAACTGGGGCCCAGAGGAAGGCAGTGCTGGGAGTGGGGAGAGCGTGCAGCTGGGCGTCAGGTGTCTGGGGCCTGGCTTCCCCCACTGCTGTGTGACGTGGGTTCGGCCCTCCCCCTCTCTGGGTACACCTGCCATCTGCAGCGTTGCGGGGGGCAGTGCCCGCCCTTCCCCCTCTGGAGTGCAGACTCTGTCCTGAGCGCGCGGGCTTGATAGAGTGAATTTCCCGTACTGCTGCCGCCCCGGGCCACCCCTTCCACCTGGGGCGCGTGGGCTGGTGTGGCAGGAGCCTGGGAGGCTGGCACCCCTGTCAGGGTCGAGGAAGACCAGGCCCTGCCCCGGGGCGGAGGTGCAGGGCCTAGAAGGGAAGGCAGCTTTGATCCGTGGCTGGTTCCCACTCAGCGCCTCCTGCAGTCTCGGGGCTTAGAGGCAGGAGCCAGTCTAGGGGTGGATGGGCTGGAAGGCAGAGCCCGCGGCTTAGAGCCTGCGCTGCGCTCCCGTGGGCCCCTCCCTGGGCTCGCCCCTCCTGGCTTCTCCTTCGGCTTTGCTCCATCTGCCTCCTTCCCTTTGCTTCGCGTTGCCCTCGGCTGCTGGCCCCGGATCCAGCAGCCCTGCAGGCCCTCAGCCCTCCCTGGGGCCTCTGCGCCCGTCCCCCATGCACACGTGCATTTGGGCCCCGCCCTCCCCGGGGCCCATCGCCTCCCGCTGCCCCTTGGCATCTGCTCGGGTTTCAGCTCCACGAGTCCCTTTCTTGGGGGCTCAGGGCAGAGGAGGCTCAGCTGGTCCTTCCCTCCCTACGTTGGCAGTGGAGAGACTCTTAGGCTGTGTTGTTGTCAGGCATCCTTCCATCCAAGTCTTGGTTTCTAGCAGGTGGCTGGGCAGGAACCAGTTGTAATTAGATTTCCCTGCTCTGTTCACACCTTCCCTCCTCTGCTCAGCCATCCTGCTGAGGAGGGGCTTCCTCCCCAGGGGCCTGGCTTTGGTAGTGGGACAACCTGGGGACAGTGGGACTCTCTCTGGCCTGCCCCCCTTGACATCCTCGACAGGGTCTGCAGCCTTGGGGGCCCTGGCACAGCCCCAGGTGGATTTGCTCTCCATCTGCAGGGGGTGAATCTCCAGCCTCGCAGCCGACCCCCCGGGGCTCAGACCGTTCTGCCCACATCCCCCAGAAGCAAGGGGACCGTAGCTTCTAGCTGGTCCCGTGGGCCTCTGCACCACCTGCCTCTTGGTTATCCGTGCCTGGGGAAGTGACTTGTTGGGCCATGGAAGGGCATCTCAGGGCAGTCACTGGACAGTCTAAGAGGGTTTAGGCTACTTAAAGTGTGGCCCGTGGGCCAGCGCTCATGATGACGAGGTGGGTACAGACATGGAAAGTCAGCATTTAGCAGTGTTTGCAGTGATTTGACTGGCCGTGACGCCTCAGGGTAGTGTGGTGTTTCCTAGGGAAGCGCGAGGTGAGTCTTGGATTCTCGTGGCTGGAAGCATGCAAACTCTTTGGGACTTTTAGTTGAAGCTGAAGGACTTGTCTCTTTGAACAGGGTATCGGCCAGTTGGGACGCTGCTCGAATCTCCAGGCAGTTCACCCGGGGTGAAAAGCAGAATTGTCCCCCAGAGCAGGACCACCCGTGGACCCAGGATGGACTGGAAATAAAAGGCCTGGCATTTGCCACCAATTGGCTGAGAAGCGCCGCCCTCAGCATCCCAACCCACCAAAGAGTCCCGAGAAGGAAACTTCGGGGGTTTCTTGGGAGAAGCTGCAGATTTAGACTTGGTATGGGAAGTTGAGAAAAGTTTGGGGTTTGATGATGAAGACTCAAGGAAAGTTCAGGATTTCTGGGGGGAATTTGAATGAGGAAGGTTGTAGGCGTGGGAAGTTAGCAGGTAGTGTGGGGTTTGTACTGGGAGGATGTGGGGATAGTTTGGGGTCGGGGTGGGTGGGAGGGAGGATGACCGCCTTGAGGTTTCATGGGTGACGACACAAGGAAATACTGGGTTCCTGGAAAGGACAGAGGGAACAATGGGTTTAGTCGTGTGGGCCTGTGGAAGTTTGGAGGTGCTTCGTGGAAGAGCGGAAGAGAAATTTGAGGTTTTATTCAGGAGACAAGAAGGAAATTTGGATGTGTGTTGGTAAGGACTGAGGGAGTTTCAGGCTGGAGAAGGCCAAAGGGAAGCGCTGGGGAGAGGGCCCTGGGGGGCTCGGGCTTCATAGGAGAGGCCGGGGGGTTTGGGATGCTGTGCGGGAGGCCGAGGGGGCCTATGTGACTCCGTTGATGGGGACCAAGGGGTCCTGGGTTCCTTGCCAAAGGCGACATCTGGGTTTTGTGTTACACAGGATGGCCCAGGCTTCCCCAGACTCCGGCAGCTCACAAGTATCCTGTGTCATGAGAAAGTTTTGAAACTCTCTCGACGTGTCCCCTGAAAACTTGCTCCTTGGTGCCAAAAGCTTCCCTGGCCCAGCTTCTCCAGCTCTCTCAACGCAAAGGCAGCCGTGCCCACGCTGAGGGGGCTCACAGGGGGGCTTAGCTCAGAGCCCCCGCCCTGGCCCTTTTCAAATGGCTTTCCCAGCCCACCCGGCCCTCCACCACGGTGGTGACGGATGCCCTGCCTGCCCGGGGAGCGTGCTGTGCCTGTTCTGGTGTCTGTGCCAGTCTCCCCTTCTCCTGCCCCGTCTCGACTCCTTGGGGTCCCACACATCTTTCAGGGTCCAACGGGAGCCCTGCTTCTTCGAGGAAGCCTTTGTGACCTCGCCCTCCCCAGGTACCCATGGCGTTTCCTCCGGTCCCCTCTCCTGCCCTTGGCCTGCCCGGCAGATGTTCTGACCTGACTTTCCCGTGTGTACGTGTTTTAGGTGCTTGGGAGACACAGGCCCCCGGTCTGAAGGTGTCTCTCTGAGTTGGGGGCCCACCCTTCACACTCCCCTCTTCCTCTCCAGCCTGGCCCAGGCCTGCTCTGCGGACCTTACAGGGCAGCTCTCGGAGGAACAGCCCCGCACGCGAACAAGTCACCTGCCCAGCAGCTCGGACCCAGGGGCCCCGCCCCTGCTGCTCCGCAGGGGCTTGTGGCAGTCAGCCACTTGGGGGACTCATGGCCTCTCTCCTTGGGACCAGCGGTTCCCCCCGTATTTCCCACCACGCCTGACACCCACTTTCTCCATCTGGCCCTTGCTCTGGCCCTGGCCACGTGACTGGCAGGTGAATAGCAAGATGCGGTGTCAGAGGTCATGCTAAGTGCTTAACGCGGGTGGCTGCTTCCAGGATCCCGTCATAGACGTGCTTCGCGGATGAGGGCGTGCCCGACGGCACACGCGTCCTGGAGGCTGAGGGCTGGTGACCGCTCAGCCCCCTGCCCCTGGGTTGACACTGCTCGGCCGCGTGCCCTTCTCGGGAGCCTGCCACCTGCTGCTCTGTCCCTTGCCCACCCTTTCATGGAGCATCCCACCCACCCTCCCGCCCACACCGTCCTCTCCTCTTAACAGCTGAGTTTCCCTTCTTCTCTGACGGGGGTCCCGACCCCCGTTTCTTGGAAGCCAGGTGGGGTTCAGGTTGGGCTCCTCTGGGTGGGCTGGCCCCCTCCCCCACTTCTCCCTTCCCCCCTTCCCTGGGCAGGGCTGAGTGGGTCCCCAGGCTGGTCCTTGCCTAGGAGAGGGCTGCAGGGTGAAAGGTGATATATAAGTGTAAGGCGATGATTATTTGTTTGACAGGGACAGCTGCCTGCAGTAAGAATGTAATCTAGTAATCCTTTTGTGTGAATCAGACCCCATGCTCAGCAGGGTGCCTCAAACAGCAGGAGCCTGTTTTCCCTCCCTCCCCCTCCTTCCCCTCCCCCCACCCCTGCACACTTGCTGGCACTACTGCACCCGTGTGCCCTGGAGCGCGTACGTGTGTGGCCTACGCACACACCAACACCCTTTTTCTTTTGGTTTTTTTTGGTTGTTGTAAATATCTTACGTAACCGTAGTGTACTGTGGAAACCGAGAAATTCAGATTGGTATGGTGTTATTAACTCAGCTGCAGGCTTTCTTTGGATTTTCCCACTAGCGTCCTTTTTCTGTTCCAAGCCCCCACCTTGCATTTAGTTGTCCTGTCTCTTTAGGTTCCTCCAACCTGTGAAGATTCCCTGGTTTTTCTTTGCCTTTTGTGGCCTTGGCAGTGCTGAGGAGGACAAATCAGTCACTTTGGAGGATGCCAGCATTTCTTTGTGATTGGGGTGAAGTTATGCATTTTTGGCAAGGATGCCACAGATATGGTGCTGCGTCCTCGGCGCTTGTGTCACGGGGTAAATGGCATCAGTATGTCAGCCTCAGTGCTTGGAGAAGGTGATGCTGGCCGGGTATCTCCTCTATGAAGTTACTCTTTTTCTCTTGGTAATGAATAGATGTCTTGTGCGGGGGTACTCTGAGACTATACAAATATCCTGTTTTCCTTCAAATTTTTTTTTCTTTTTAAAATAAATTTATTTTTTCGGCTGCGTTGGGTCTTCGCTGCTGTGCGCGAGCTTTCTCTAGTTGCGGTGAGCGGGGGCTACTCTTTGTTGCAGAGCACAGGCTCTAGCCGTGCAGGCTGCAGTAGTTGTGGCTCGCGGGCTCAAGAGCGCAGGCTCAGTAGTTGTGGCGCACGGGCTTAGTGGCTCCGCGGCATGTGGGATCTTCCTGGACCAGGGCTCGAACCCGTGTTCCCTGCATTGGCAGGCGGATTCTTAACCACTGCGCCACCAGGGAAGCCCCCCTCAAACATTTACTCACTGATTTTAGCATCCATCAGTGGTTCTTTCCTGCAGTAGTTATTATTGTGGTGTTTGCCTAATGGTCATTTTCTGTTTCCCTCATTTCCTCTACATTTGTTAATTGGGATTCTCTTGGAAGGAAGAGCTGGCCCTTCTCCTTCCTTCCTTCCTTCCTTCATTTGCTTACTTACTTAGTAATTTTTATCATGAGAGTCACAAATTTTATTTTATAAAACATATAATATATAATAAGTGCATGGATGTTTGTTATATAATAGAGGTCACGGATACGTATTCTGTCCTGTGGATTAGAGTTATAATTTGACACCATTGTTTTGTTGCTGAAACTGCTCCTCTGGAAGCTCTTGCAGGTTGGCTCCTGTGCCCTTTTGCGAGGCCCTCATCTTTGTTTTTTGAGCATTTTCTTACTTTCCGGCACCACAAGATACTCCAGACTCATGTTATATTTTTCCTGTCTCAGCCCTGGAATCAATCACTTGTCTCGGGAGCTCTGGGTCCCTTGCTGGAGAATGGTGTTTAGAGACCAAGATCTAGGCACTGAGTGTGTTTGTTGCTAGTGGAGTATCACTGCTTCTAAGTCCTTAGAGGGAGCATAGCTGGGAAATCTATGTACATACATAGCTAGGTTTATTTGTGTCTGATTTTAAAAATCATGAGTTTGTATGGATTTTCATTTGCTTTTAACTTGGCAGTTTGGGGGCTGGAAGGAACCTGGGGAATCACATCCAAATTCTCCCCTCGAGGACAGAGTCTTTGAGAGGGTTGGCATTCCCGCTGAGATGACCTGCCTAGTCAGAGGTGGATTTGGGGTTAGAACTCAAGACTGTTACGTAATGTCTCCAGGTAATGTCTCTCCACTGCGACAAGCATCTCTGTTGATTAGTGCCTCCCCCCAAATGCGTGTCTACCCTAACCTGTGAACGTGACCTTGTTCAGAAATAGGGTCTTTGCATGTGGAGTCGTGTTACGATGAGGTCATATTGGATTAGGGTGGGCCCCAATCTGATGATGACATCCTTATAAGAAGGATGAGAAAGAAGGATGAGAAGAGGGAAATTTGGATATAGAAGTATAGGGAGAGCACCACGTGACAACGGGGTAGGCGTGAGGCTGCCGCACGCTCAGGAGCTGAGGGCTGCCCGCAGCCACCTGGAATCATGCAGGGGCACGGAAGGATGTTCCCCAGAGCCCTCAGAGGGATCACAGCCCTGCTCGTGCCTTGATTCAGACTTCCAGCCTCCAGGACGTGAGTCGATACACATCTGATGTTTGAAGCCACCAGTTCGTGGTGCTTGGTTGTGCCAGCCTCGGGCACTCATGCAGCGGCATTTCCAGTGGGTGTTGCTTTCCAGCCTCTGCTGAGATGTGGATGGCTCCTTGCTTGGTCCTCCTCTCCCACCCCTGGGTGGCCCCTGTCACCCAGGTAAAAAGCGGAGGTTTCCTCAGCGCGTCGGCCACAGTCAGGGCGCCCTCTTCAGTGCAGTTTGTGTTTTGGCTACATTAAGACCCAAGGCGTTTGGATTTTGAACAATATCTGGTGATGGTACTTGTCCTTTCCCCCTGTACCCAGAGCATTTATGTTACAAGGAGAGTCCGACTGTCAAATTGTGTTTCTTAGCGTCTACTTTGACCTAAAGTCTGTCTTGTCTTCCTTTGCTTCCTCATGTAGCTCAAGGTCACCTCCCGGGAAATGTTCCTCCTTGTTTCCTCACGTCAAGTTCACCCCGAAGGCGCCTTTACTCCCCGTCCCCGGCGTGGGCGCAGTGCACGGCAGTGGCCCTGGGCTGCCGGGGCGGATGGCGTGTGTGTGTTCACTGCGTGGACAGCAAGGACCTGCAGGACGGACCCCACTCACACTGGGCTCAGCAACCCCTGTCTCTTGCTTGAGGTCACACCCGTCTTTCAGTCGTGCGGCGTCTCCCCTAACCGTGCCCTTGCCCTGGGGCCTTCACCTGGCACTGTCTCATTTGGGAACTTACCTTTTTACGTGAACTTCTTTTGACTCACTGATCTTGATTGAGAGCGAACGCAGCCGGAAGGTGCCCGACTCGGCTTTGTCTTGGATTTTCTCCTTCTTTACATCTGGGGGTAGGGGAACTCCCATCTCAACACATCTTGCTGAGGTTGGGGCTGAAGATTCCCCACTGCTTATGGAGAAACTGAGTCCTGGGAAAAGAGAACCACGCCCACCACCCCACAGCCCCGGGGCACGTGTATAGCGAGGTTAGGAAGGGTAGGGACCAGGTGTCTTTAGCTTCCCATCTGTCCTCTCTGCCAAGATCATCCTGTCCTGCTCTTTCCTCATTTTTGTGTCCAGATGGCTGGGGGGAGGCATGGCTGGCACCAGCCAAAGTGATGTATGACCACATGGGGCTCAGAGCAGAGAGGGCTCGGACATTAGGGGTGTCAGGCTGGGCAATCGGAAATTAAAGGCCTGGTGCTACGGCCAGCAACACCTCCCCATGGTGCAATGTTCTGAAGTCACCTGCGGTAGGTGTCATCCACACTGGCACAAGGGGAAGGAAGGCCTCTTGGCAGGCTGGAGAGACAGATGGGCCGCAGGCGCCAGGCCTGGCCCCGCAGGCGAGCTGCAGGCCCTCGGGGCTTAGCGTGTTCTTCTGTTATCAAGCTCCTGCTGGCATGGGCACGAGGAACTTTCTCTACTTAGAAGCTGTGCCCCCGGGCAGGACAGTTCCCCTGCTTGGGTCTCAGTCTCCTCATCCGTAACATGGGAACAGTGGACCAGATGATCTTTGAGGTCTCTGCGCCCAGAGAGTGGTGGCAGGGTTGGGGCTGATGCAGAGGGGCGGACACGGCCCAGGATAGAGGAGGACGGCTCCTCCCCACCCGAAGTCTCAGCCCTCAGAGCTGAGCTGGCCCGGCAGTCAGGAGGACTTCTTGGAGGAAGTGGCCTCTGAAAAGGCAGAAAAGACGACTTTTCTCTCTCTGTAGTCCCTGGACATTCTGTTTATCATTCCATCCACCCATCTGTCTTTCCTGCAGGTACTTACTGAGCACCTACTGTGTGCCAGGCTCTGTGCTAGTGCTGGGAATACAGCTGTGAACAAGGTGAGGCCATTGCTCTCAGGACCTGAGGTCTAACTGAGGAAGATAGTCATTAGACAAACAGTCACAGAAACAGTGACACTGGGAATAATTTCAGATGCCTCTATATGCCCTGCCTCTCTTCCTGACTTTACTTTTCTGTTCCCTCCACTCTCCTCCTTCCCCTTCCTTGTCCTGCTCTATGGCTTTCTTCATCTCTCCAAAGCCAAGACCTTCCAGAGATTCTGGGCTCTCTCAGGCCAGAAACTCAAGAAACCCTAGGTCTTGACCTTCGTGCTTATGTGTCTGGGGACTTCCCTGGGGGAGGAGAGTGGCGGGGCCCCCTCCTCCTGCATCTGTTGTCATGGACCCCATAACCTCTGAAGGGTAATAACTCATAGGCTTTGGAGTCAGACACTCTGGGTTTGTGTTCAGACTGTGACCCTTACAAACTCTCATGAGTTGCTTACCTTCTCTGAGCCTCAGCTTCCTCATCTGGAAAATGGGTTTACCAACGATTACCTTGCAGCAGTTTTGGGGGATCAAATGGGAAAATGCAAGTGAAAGTATCTCGGTGGTACCTTGGGTATAGTGGGTGCTTGATTAAAACTAGCTTTTGCCCCTTCCTTCTCCTCCCTTTGGGTTTGCAGCCAGATATTTTTGAGTCTGGGGTGGAAGCAGAGGGGCCCCAGTCCTCTGCAGGCCATTCTTCAGCTGAAGCTGGGCAGCAGGACGATGGCAGGAGGGCGCCTCTGCTCTGGGACAAGGTGCAGATCTTGAGCTAGGAAGGCCAGGAGTCCGCCAGGGCCTGGAGAGAATGACAGGCATCCCGTGCATCTCCCAAATGAAGCGTGGGTAACAGCTGCCCATTGCCGGGTGCCGGGGCCAGGGAGACCCTTGCCGAGTTGGTGGGTCTGTTGCAACCCCATCCTGGTGGTGTCTCCAACCGAAGCAGTGGGAAACGGCCCCTCTCCCTCTAGGCTTGCCCTCCCTCGCGCTCCCTGTTTCCTTCAGGTTCAGTCTGAGCCACCTGGGGCCTGTTCTGCCCCGGAGGGGAGAGCATCTTCTAGACCAGTGCTTTGCCCAGGGCATGCTCACCGGTTACACGCGGCTGCTGAGCATTTGAAATGTGGCTGGTGCACCCGAGGAACTGAATTTGTACGTTTATTTAGTTTTAAGTAGCTGAAATTTAAATTCAAGTGGCCACATGTTGCTCGTGGCCACCATGTTGGACAGGACGGCGCTACACCACCAGTTTCCACTTGCAATGTTGCCACCCCCTGTGGGGTCACCTTTGGTGTGTGAGATGTGCTGTGAGCGGGTGATGTGCTCTTGGTAAGAAGTCCCTGAGCCCTGTGGATGGCTTACATGTGTGTGGGGGCGGGTGAGGTGCTCTTGGTAAGAAGTCCCTGAGCTGTGTGGGTGGCTTACATGTGTGGGGGCGGGTGATGTGCTCTTGGTAAGAAGTCCCTGAGCTGTGTGGGTGGCTTACATGTGGGGGGCAGCTTGTCAGATGATGGGTGGCCCTTGGGAGTCTGATGTGCGCACCTGTGGAGATTGAGTTGTAGGGTCTGAAGGGGGGCTTGGAGGGGAAACCTCTCAAAGGCCCCATTTATCTGGGAGACACCGCAGGACTAGGGAAGGTATTCTGAGCAGCCGTTCTCTTTAGAGGAAAGGGACGAAGGAGATACCTCCCAGGGTTATTGGGCAAAGGGCTGAGTGGGTTTCATAGGAGCTGGAGGAGACCCATAGACCATCAAGTCTAGCCTGCTCCTTTCGCCCCTGTGGAAAGTGAGGCCCAGCATATGTCAGGTGCCTGTCATGGGCCACGATATGGTTCCTTTCCATCTAAGGACCACCCTATAGAGTAGATAGTATCATCCTCATTTTGCAGACAGACGACCAGGAATCAGAGTCACGAAGGTTTTTGGTGGAACCGAGATGGACCCCAAGTCTGTCAGGAGTCACATGCTTCGTTTATGACAGAACCCCCGTCCACTGATCGTCAGACCAGCCCTCCGTGCCCTGGGTCATCGTGTCGCCCTCCGCGTGCTGGGTGGGGTAGGACCCGGGCGTCCTCCTGCGGCACGGTGGCCTGTGGGGTAGCCAGTGGAGGTGGGGCCTCATGTCCCACGCGGGTGGGGCGTGCGGTAGGTTTGTAGGGAGCACGGCTGGGGCAGCGTGGGCCGCCTGACCCAGGGCCCTGGGTGTGCGACCCCACTGCTGAGCAGCTCTGCTCCTGGGGGATCTGGGGACAGCTACCCACCTGGATGGTGGGGGAGGGTTCACGGTGGGAGGGGGCCGAAGGCCCTCGTTCTGCTCCTGGACGAGGCCCGTCTCTCTCCTCTCTCTCCAGCTCCGGCTGGACTCTGCCCAGGCAGGGGGGAAGGCCCTCCCTCTGTCCAGCTGCTGTTCCCCCCTGCCCCCCGCACTGCTGCAGCTGCTTCAGCTCCATCAATCTCATCCAGGGCTGGGGGAAGAGGGGGCCTCTTGGGCGTGTCCGGCCGAGGCGACTCTGCCCCTGCCTCTGAGCAGTGTCTCCAGCTGCTGAGGGAGGGACGGAGGGACCTGGGAGGGTTCCCCCCCCCCGCCCACTCCACTCCTGGGTAAGCTGCGGGCTGTGGGTGGCTCAGCTTTCACCGCTCCAGCGGGGCCACTCTTTAATTGAAAAGAATAGGAAAAGTTAATTCTTGCTTCACGCCCATGGGGACTCGAGCCTTCCTAGCTCTCGTGCTGCACTCAGCACTTCTTACTTTGCTGTCATTTTCGTGAATGAATCAGTGAGTGACCCCATCACCTCCGGGACGGGGAGATGGGCGCACGCCTGAGATGAAGGGGGCAGGTCTCCTTCCTTCTGGCCTGACGGTTTGACGTTGGTGGGACTCTGTGTTTGGGGTGTGTGAGCCGTCAAGAAACAAGTGTGCTTTGTCCTCCACGTGTGGGCAGGAGGAGGAGAGGTGTCATTCCTGACGTCAGCACCTCCTGCAGCAGCCAAACATGTGCCTGGCCTTGGTCTCTTTTTTTTTTTTTTTTTTTTGCGGTATGCGGGCCTCTCACTGCTGTGGCCTCTCCCGTTGCAGAGCACAGGCTCCGGACGCGCAGGCTCAGCAGCCATGGCTCACGGGCCCAGCCGCTCCGCGGCACGTGGGATCTTCCCGGACCGGGGCACGAACCCGTGTCCCCTGCATCGGCAGGCGGACTCTCAACCACTGCGCCACCAGGGAAGCCCTCTCTTTTTTATGAAATTTAGCTGAGTTCCTAATACCCTAATATAGGTCTAATACCCTGCCTTCTTCAGGAGCTAAAGGCAGCGGTGAAAAGCAGACTTAGTACTCTTTCTTGGGCAGACCTCAGTTTGCCAACCTACAGAATGGGGAGAAGAATTGCCACCCTGTTTCATTCCAACAGGTAACAGCATCTTGGCATAAAACGATTTGAGCTCTTTGGAAAAAAGGCTCTAGGAGAGAGTCACTTATTTTGTTTTGATTTCTTACCTTCATCTGGTCCCAGCACAGGACCGAATGGGTGTTAGCCAAGTAATATACGTCAGTGATTCTAGACCTGGCCTTGAGTTAGAGACATCTGGAGACCTTTTGAATAATTCAGACTCCTGGGCCCCCAGCCCAGAGCTTCTGGGTCTGACACTCGTCAGTGGGGCAGGAATCTGTATTTTGACAAGCTTTCCAGATGATCTCAATGCAAAGTGAGGTTTGGGAAGGTCCAGCTCTTTCGCCTTTGGGGAGAAGTCTGGTGAACAGATATTCCCAGTGCTTCCTTCCGAAGCGGGCCTGACTTTCTGGACACTTCTTCATGCGTCCATTCACGGAGCCATCCACTCGGCCCGCCGACACTGCCCCAGTGTCTGCCATGTGCCAGAGGCTCTGGGCAGAGAGATGCAGCAGAATCCGATGGAGCTCCCTTAGTCTGGTTGGGTTCTTGGCCAGAGTTAGGGGCAAACCCACCCTTCCTGCACCTATTGAACAGGAAGGGACCTTGGTCGCCCCTGTTCTGAGGCCCCCAGGGACCAAGGGGCTTGACTGAGGCCGCCCAGTGAGCTCGCCTACACGCTGGTTGTTGAAGGTGGCGTCTGGAGTGGGCCAGGTTTCCTTTAGGAGAAACTGCATCGTGCAGCCCCAGGTGGACTGTGGTCTCTCTGGACCCTGGAGATGCATGCAGACGAGGCGTTGGGCTTGGTTCCAGCCATGCACCGAGGGTCCATCTCCAGGACTCGCAGGTTCTTGCCTGTAGTATGAGAATGATGTACCCACCTACTGCAGGTTCTTAGACCTAGAGGGGCCGTGTGCTTGGTCCATGCCAGGGGCTCAGGAGATGCTGGGGTTTCTTCTCCACCATTTTATTTGGTCTCTTGAGTGAGGACACTGTATTTTTTTGGCCTCAGTTTTCTGAGCCCTCCTTCTAGCGGGGGGGGGGGGGGGGTGGGGGGGGGGGTGGGGGTGGCCTGGAGCAAGTTCCCACTGCAGGGCGGGGTTCAGGGTGCCAAGTTCAGGCACTGCAGGGGAGCACCTGCCACCCCTTCCTCGCCCTGGGCCTGGCCCTGCCCAGGGGAGTCCAGCCCCCGGCCCGGGCCTTTGAACCCAATACTCCCTGCACAGCCCCGTGCAAATTGCTGGAGCGCTCGGTGCCTCGTTTCTCAGGAAGCCTCCTCCATCCAAGCCTTTGTCCTTCCGCTCACATTAAACTCGGTCAACATTTTTTCCCAATGAAGTTCTTCCTGCCTGTGCACAGTCTCAGTCTCCAGTCGGCTCCTCTGGCCAGGGACACAGTTGGATTGCAATTGCTAGCATTTCCTGGAGCTCAGGTCCCCGAGGAGCTATAAGCGTCCAGGAGTGTTCCTGGCCCCTCTCGGCGTGGCCCGCGTTTCCCTCCGGGACGCCCTCAGCTGGCGTTGCCTATGTGCCTGGTCTCTGCTGCCAGTTGGAGTTTCTGAAACGGATTTGCTGACTACGGGCGCTGGGGGCCCCCTCTGTACGTCACGGGCGCGGAGCCAAGGAGGGTGGATTTGGGTAACGGCTGGGCTGCATTCCTCCCATTCTTTTCTCACAGGAAAAAGTGCCTGGAAATAACCCCATGGGGGATTGCTTACAGAAGGGGCCGGCCGCCTGCCACCAGCCTCGCATTTGGTCCTCCGGGCCTCTCCAGTCCATCCTCACCACCTCCCCTCCGGGCAGATGTCACCAGCTGGGCAGGCACCAGGGTTGCCAGTGCCCGTCCGTGGGCTCAATGACCTGACCAGCTGGCTGCCCTTTTCCCGCCCTCGCTTGTCGGGACTGTGGCCCCATCCCTGGGGACTTGCCCCGCCAACCCCAGGTGCTGGACAGGATAGGGCGGCAGTGAGGAAAGTCTCCTTCCGCCCCTCCCTCCTCCCCTCCCTCCTCCCTTCCTTCCTTCTTTCCTTTCCTTTTTTTTTTTCTTTCTTCTTCTTTTTAATTTAAATGAAGCCAGTCTCAGGAATTGAGAAGTAAAAGCCTGACAATCGAGTTTCAGTGAATTTCCCTGCACATGGGACGCCCTGCTGGATGTGGGGTGTGATTTGGGGCCCGGCTCAGCTGGGGAGGCTTTTTTCTTCTCCGGCTCTCAGTCCCATGGGGAATTCAGAGCAGGAAATCTCTCCCTGGGGAGTGTGATCGTTTGGACCGTGCATGTAAGGAAATGTCTCTGTTTTCCGAGGCCCCGGCTCTCTGTCACAGTTAACAAACAATGAAGCAGCTGCCACTCCAGCCCGCAGCACCCGCCCCCCGGGCCACCGTGGGGTCAGCTCTTCTGGTGTCCACGCGGCTGGACCCTCAGCCCTGCCCTCGCCTGGCGGCTCCCCGGGGTGTCTGGCCTGTTGCCATGTTAGCCCCACCTTCTAGAAGGTGCTTGGATGTCTCCCGTCCTCTGACAAGCAGCCGCCTCCCTAGACCTGGTTCCTGAGTCTCCAGAGAGGGACAGGATGAAATGTGTATTGGAAAGAAAAGAGCGACTGACGGACAGGTCGCTGGCGTGGCCACGTCCTGCCTGGAGGCCCCAGGGCTTCTCCTTTCCTCATGTGGCATCAGAGACAGACCCTGAAGCCACTGACCAGATGACAGAGCAGCAGAGGGCCAGCCACACAAAGGGCGGGCCCCGAGGTGTCTGCTGGGCCAGGAGAGCTGAACTCCCCTTTACAGTGTGTAGGGGCGGTTGGGGGGAGCCTCCTTTGAAGCCCCCAGCTATGCGCACCTGGACCTGGTACCTGAACCCCGCAGAGGGACTCGCGGGCAAAGGAGCCGTGCCTGCCTCACCTCATCGCTGTCTGGTTGAGTTGCATGCACTTAATTTGGGGACAGGACCGGGCTGGGTATTAAAAAAATACTTACGGAAATAATGCTGTGCAGGAAGAAAGAGTATGAATCAAAGGAATAGCGGAAAAAAGGGCCTCACAGACCCGCCACCACGACAAATCAACTTTCCATTTTCCACGATGCCCTCAGTCTGTACTTCCTTGCAAACATAATTTTTATGTGGTTATAGTCATAATGCAGGTAGACTTTTTTTTTTTTTTTTTTGCCGTACGCGGGCCTCTCACTGTCGTGGCCTCTCCCGTTGCGGAGCACAGGCTCCGGACGTGCAGGCTCAGCGGCCATGGCTCACGGGCCCAGCCGCTCGGCGGCACGTGGGATCTTCCCGGACCGGGGCATGAACCCGTGTCCCCTGCATCGGCAGGCGGACTCTCAACCACTGCGCCACCAGGGAAGCCCCTGCAGGTAGACTTTTGCATTCTGTTTGCTTTAATATTCTCCCACAAGCTACGTAATCATCACAATTAGACTTTTAAATGGCTACATAGTAGTCATTGAGTTTTTATCAATTTTTCCATTGTTGGAAATTTAGTTTGTTCAGGTTTTAACAGGTCTAAATAATAATGCATTAATACTAGTTCTAAATAAAACTGCATTAATATGCATAGATATATTAATATTGTACGTGTGTCCATGTGTGTGTGTGTCTGTGTGTGTCCTTCCTTCCTTTCTCTCTGTCTTTCTTCTCTCTGTCTCTCCTTCTCCCTTTCTTTCTCCCCCTTTTGTATTATTTTCTCAGGACGAGTCACGCAGCCAGGCGCTCTTTCCTAGAGTGATGGGAGAGCTCGTTCTGGGTTGTGAAGTGCCAACCCGAAGTCAGGTGCCCGAGGGCAGCCACAGGACTCAGATCTTCGTCTAAGTGTGTGGCCTCGGGCGGTGAGTTAGGAGGCAGAGTCCCTGTTTTAAAGGCCTGTTGTTGGAGCCACTGGCCAGGGTGCGTAGGTTTCCACTGTGTATGTTTAACTGTTTGATCCGTAAGGGCACTGCCTCACCTGACCCCATTCACAGCAAGAGAAGTAGATCCAGGGCTCACCCTCAGGGAGCTCATGGTCTGAAGCGAGCACAGTGCACCTTCCGTTGCGTCAACCGAACTGGACACAGAGCTGCAGACTCAGGTGCGTGAGACAGGCCACGCCCCGTTTGAGGATGCATCTGCTGTTCAGGGCCTGCCGACTGCTGCCACACCAGAAATAGCCTGGTATTGCTAGAGCCTCCATTCTCCAAGGGAAGCTCGAACCCCTGATTTGGGGGTAAAACCTCCTGAGTTTTATCTGTTGGCAACTAGTTTAAAATATTTAAAACATGATGCAGATGGAACGGAATGTATCTGCAGTTAGGGTGCTGGTTTGTGGCCCCTGCTTTCTGTGTTGTATCTGGGCCATTTGTTACACTGGGCACCTTGCAGGGGTACCAGGAGCATAAAGCTATAACATGACCACAAATCATGGGGAGGGCAGCAACTTGCACACAGAACACAACACAGGAAGCATCTTGTGATCGGTGACACGCGTGAGACAGAGACACGCCGTTCTGAAAGTGCCCGGCGGGGACGACAGTCCTGTCCTGAGGGGGTAGGCGGTCGTCCTGAGGAGGCCGCTCCTGGGGTTAGAACTAACCGAGCTGTCTTGAAGGACGTAGTCTCTGTACACTGTCTGGTGTGTGATGAGACGGAGATGTCTGTCTGTCTGTCTTGAGCAAGAGACCACATCTTCACTTCCAGGCCCCTGGTCGGCCTCAGAGTGGGCACTGGGGATCGGACCAGGTGGATTCTGGGTGACCCCCCGCCCCTGCATTTCCCAGCTGGGCAGGGAGGACTTGTCAGCGGGCGTTCTCTGCAGGCAGATTGCTGGCCCCAGCCCTGCTGAGAGCCTCAGGGACCACAGAGGGGGTTCTGCGTGAGGTGCTTTGAACTCCTCAGGAAGAAGGGCTTGAAGACGCCGCATCGTCCCTGCTTTCCCCAGATGACAGCCCTGACGTACGAGCCTAGTGATACTTAAGAAATACGACTTGCTGGGGAAATAAACACCCTGTGTTATTCATCATTTATTGAAAAAACAAAGCTTCCCTCAGCTGGGAGGTTTCAGATCACCGACAGTGTCAGGTCCAGTTTTCCTGTATTAATAGCAGGTCGGTGTCCTTCCCACTGTGTCGGGAGCTCTCAATGTGTCTGGGTGCTCCTCTGTCGGGGGTGACCCCCAGGAGGACGAGAGTCAGGCTGTGGAGTTGGTGGCTGGGCCCAGAGCCTGCTGTGGACCCAGGGCTTGGCACTGTGCCGGGACTCTGCACCCTCTCACATGATGCCCCCCAGGACGGGGTCGGGGACAGTGGTCAGGAGTGGGTGCTGATGGAGATGCCCGCCATTTCCGGAGAGGACAGACCCCTGGAGTTTGGAATCGGGCTGAGATGGGCTTTGCTTCTAAGAGTCCCGTGGAATCCAGGGACCAAGAGCATGACGAGGACGTGACCATGGGTCAGCAGTGGAGTGAGGGCTGGACTAGCTGGGAGAGCTTTCTGGAGCCCCAGTTGAGGGGGGTGTAGCTGATTGCTGGATGGGTTCCAGGACCCCCAGAGATACCAAAATCTGCAGATGCTCCAGTCCCTTATACAAAGTGGCGTAGTATTTGCATATAACCCATGCACATCTTCCCGTATACTTTTTTCCCCACATACTTTAAATCAGCTCTAGGTTACTTATAACGCTTGACACAATGTCAATGTTATGTAAATCATTGCCGGCGTACGGCAAATTCAAGTTTTGCTTTTTGGAACTTTCTGGAGTTCTTTCTTGGATATTTTTGGCTCGCAGTTGACTGAGTCCTGCGGATACTGAAGGCTGATGGTGCTGATAAAGGCTATACGCTGCCGTATTGGTGCGAGTTCTCCCCACTGAGCCTCACAGCAAGCAGGTGAGGGAGGGGAGAGAGCAGGGTTATTTCCACTCAATTCACATTAGTGTGGTATAGTTTAAGAATGTGGGTTTTGAAGCTGGTCGACTAGTTTTCTGACCTTGATTAACGATTTAACCTCTGGGCCTCCGTTTCTCCATCTGTGAAATGAGGAGACTAATACTTCCCTCATAGGGTGTTTTGTAGAGGCTAAACACCTAAACTCGCCCCTGGCACAGAGTAGACTCTGAATAACTAATAGTAGTTGCAAATGTCATTGGTGTGGACCAAGAAGTGGAGGCCTGGAGAGGTCTTGTCTTCTCAAGGTTGCAGAGCTGGTGAGGGAGCAGCCAGGACTTGAACCAAGGTCTTCCGACCTCTTACGCTGTGTCCTCCGGTTCTCTGAGTCCCCGGCCCTTCCTTCCCCATCCCTGATGAGATGGAGGCTTGGTAGACGTCGGCAGGCAGGCCCCGTGCCGTCCAGGCTGCCTTGATGCCTGAATTGTAAGTTACGGGCTGTGTCCCTGCTTGGCTCTGATTATAGGGTGCTGACAGAGCAGCGCACCCGGATGAAAACGATGAACAGAAACGTACCGGGGCTTTTGTTCACCAAGCAACTCCATTGTGTCTCTCTCCCCTTCCCCTCCCCTCCCTTTACCTCCTAAAAAAATAAAAGAAATGGAAAAGATGAAGGGCTGTCAGCACCGGATCACAACACAGGCTCCAGGAGTTGGCGGCTTTTCAGTGCCTGCAGAGAGTCCCCTCAACTTCTTGCTTTCCTGAGTTTAATTAAGATAAATCTGAGAGCGCCCCTAGAAGCAGGAGCGTCCCAGTTCTGGCTCCCCTTGGGTCTTTCCTTCGGCTGTCTTCGAACCCTCCTCCCCCATCCTGTGAATGCCTCATGCAAGGGCTAGTGAGGCGGGCCCCAGCCGTCCTCTGGCCGTGGGTGAGCCCCCTTCCCCTAGCCCGGCTCAGGTGATGTCCCACCCCTGCCCCAGAACCTTCCGCAGCTCTGTCACCAGCTCAGGTCTGTGCTTCTGAGCATAGCATGCAGGGCTGTCCGGAAGCTGACCTCAGCATACCTTTGCTGGGTGTCCCCGCTGCTCCTGGTACAAAGCACACGCTTCCACCGCTCTGGCCAGTTGGCTGTTTCCTGAGCAGGTCTGGAAATTACCTGCCTTTGGTCACGCAGTTCCTTTGGCTGGTAAAGCCCTCAGCCCCATGGAATCAGGGCCATGTTTCAAGGATTAGCTGAAGTGCCAACTCTTCTGGAAACGACCTCTTTCTCAGGAACATGCCCCTATTTCACCTGGCACACAACAGACATGGAATGAATGTCGAACTCACTCATGGACTCCGCAAGTCTCTTCCAGGGCCTCCTCGGAGCTTTGCTGTCTGTCCCCTTTTCCCACAGCCGTGGAGCGTGTTTACTCCTTGACTGCACATGATCTAACTTCTTGGGCATTTTTCTTTTTAAGTTTAAAGTTTTCGTACTTTCCCCATCGTTGTTCAATTTACGAGTCCCGGAGGCTAGGACGGCAGGAGGGTTTGGTGGAACGAGCCCTAGACTTGGGGCAGGAGCCGTGTGTTCTGTTGCCCGCTCGACCTCTGACCAGCTGGGATTCAGGGCAAGTAGCTCCCCGTCTCTGGGACCCAGTTCCCCATTTGTAAAACAAGGGGTTGGATTAGCCGGTCTCTAGGCTTTGTGGTGGGATTTTTAAAGATACTTCTATTGAGATACAATTCACGTACCATAAAATTCTCCCATTGTTTTGGACTGCGCTGTGGCCCTTCCAAGTTCATATGTCAAAGTCCTAACCTCTTGGACCTCAAAATGTGACCGTATTTGGAAATAGGATCTTTAAAGAGGTAACTAAGTTTAAGGAGGTCATGAGCCAGTACTGCTGGCGTCCTTTGAAAGGCGATCGGGACACAGACACACACAGAGGAAGGACCATGTGAAGACAGGGAGAAGACGGCCATCTACAAGCCAAGGAGAGGGGCCTCAGAACGAACCCGAACCTGCCACCACCTTGGTCTTGGATTTCTAGGCTCCAGAATCAGGAGAAAATACATTTCTGTTGTTTAAGCCACCCAGCCTGTAGTACTTGGTTATTGCTGCACGAACAAAGTAATCCAACCGTTTCATGTACAGCTCAGTGGTTTAGTATGTTCACAGTTGTTTAACCATGACCACTATCTATTTTTGAGCATTTTATCACCCCCTAAAGAGCGCCCATACCCATCATCATCCTTATTTCTCCCCAGCCCTTACTCCACCCCCAGCCCTGGGTGACCACTAATCGATGTTCTGTCTCTATGGACTTGTCTATTCTGGACGCTTCTCATAAGTGGGGTCTTTTGTGACTGGCTTCTTTTGGTTAGCATGATGGTTCAGGGCTCATCCACGTTGCAGTGCTCCATTCCTCTTTATTGCTCAACAAAGTTTCATTGTACGGGTATGCCGGGTATGCCCCATTTCGTTTATCCATTCATCACTCGATGGATGTTTGGGCCATTCCATTTCTTTGGCTGTTATGAATAATGCCACAGTGAACATTTGTGTGCAAGCTCCTGTGAGGACATGTTATCATTTCTCGCGGTTATATACCTTGGAGAGGAATTGCTGGGTCATGTGGTAACTCTAGGTCTAACTTTTTTGCGGAACCACCATACTGTTATCCACAGTGGCTGCACCATTTTACATTCCCACCAGCAGTACATAGAGGATTCTAGTTTCTCCACGCTGTTGTCAACGCTTGTTATTGTCTTTTTGTAGCCATCCTAGTGGGTGTGAAATGGTATCTCATTGTGGTTTTGGTTTGCATTTCTCTGAGGACTAATAATGTTGAGCATCTGTTCATGTACTTATTTGCCATTTGTATAGAAATATCTATTAATATACCGTCTATTTTTAAAATGAGTTGTCTTTTAATTACTGAGTTGTAGGAGTCCTTTATATATATCCACTTATCAGATATATGATCTGCAAATATTTTCTCATATTCTAAGGGTTGTCTTTTCATTTTCATTTTCTTGGTGGTATCACCTGCATCATAAAAGTTTATAACATTGATGAAGCCCAGGTTATCTAATTGTTCTTGTATTACTTTTGCTTTTGGTGTCATATCTAAGAAACCATTGCCTAACCCAAGGTTTACGCCTATGTTTTCTTCTAAGAGTTTTATGGTTTTAGCTCTTCCATGCATAGCCATGATGCCTTTTGAGTTAGCTTTTGTATGTGGTGTGAGGTAGGGGTCCAGCTTCATTTTGTGTGTGTGTGGGTTTGTGGATGTCCAGCACAGTTTGTTGAAATGGTTGGGATCTTAAGGTTCATTTGGAGCAGCCTGCCATCTGGGGAGTGTGGAGACCGGCCCAGGGAAAATGCTCTGGGCACCAGCACCCACATGCAGCCTCCAGCCCCTGCTGGACAATCTTTTTTTTTTTGGCTGTGCCACGTGGCATGCAGGATCCTAGTTCCCCGACCAGGGATTGAACCCGCGCCCCCTGCATTGGAAGCACAGAGTCTTAACCACTGGACCGCCGGGGAAGTCCTGGACAGTCTTTTGTGTTGAGGTTTTATCATTCTATGTGTGTTTAACTTGCTCTTAACAACTTCCAGAATACTGTTGTGCACAGCTGGGTGCTAAATCATTGATTCTGTGATGGTGGAGGCTGGGGGCTGCCATCATAGCAAGGTTGTCCTTGCCTCATGAGACCCACTGGAACCAACAGCAGAGGAGTCATCAGCTTGCTTCTACCGGAGTCCAGGTGATGGGACCCTGGCAGGCCTGTCCTCAAGCTGGGGAGGAGATGACAGTGACAACTGAGACCAGAGGTGATGGATGTTTGGTGAAAAAAAGAAAGAGGGCATTTTCAGCTCTTTGGCTCCTTTAGTCCAACTCTGCATTCAGGCCAGGCAAGGACCATTTTCTTCCCCCTCAGCACTTTTTTCAGCAGCTCTAATAGGTCCCCCGGGTGGATTTAAGGGGAGTTAGTGAGACAAGTTATGGTTATACCAGACTCTAGGCTATGTGTCCCCCTTTTCTCCCCAGGCCTCCTGGGCCAAGGCTCAAAGCTCCATCTCCCCCACCATGAGAGCTGGGCCAGACGGCCAGGTACTGGGCAGCCTGCTGGGTGGAGGGCAGTGGGGCCCTCAGAGGGCTCAGGGCTTCTCCTTCCTCCCACTGTTGACAGACTGGGACGGGGAGGCGAATCTCTCCAGCAGACCCCCAACTCTCTTTCCCAGGCTCTTCCCATCCTCTTCCATGGTCCCTGCTGGGGTCACGCAGACCCCTCCCGGGCTCGTTTGTCCTGCTCACCTCGTGTCTGTGGCACGGCGAGCTGCCTGGTGCTACAGACAGTTGTTGGATGAGCAGATGGGTGAACGCGTGCTTTAACACCTGGATCGCAAGCTATCCTCTCCCTCCTTCCCCATCGTCCTTTGGCGTCTCTGTTCAGGGTCCGGGTTAAAGATCTTGTCCATAAAGCCCTGCCACCCCTTCTTGCCCCCTTGTTGAATATGATGATCTCTTCACTTCTGAGCCTTCCCTTCTTTATGTTTCTACCTCTGTTTTGCCACTTGCCACACTCTGTCCTGTGGTAAAATATTTGCGTGTACGTCTTCACCCCGGAAGTGGAACACAGGGCGTGGCGTGGGGGCCGTGCTTTCTCATTCTGTATTTTCCCGCGTGTCCGCTCGTTCCCTTTCCGCCACACCCAGCGCGGGGTTTTGCAGACTTTGCCACTCAACAGTCTGCTCAAGTCACAGTGCCTGGGCCTCGGGTTACCAGGGCTGGGCCTTGCCCCTCAGGCTCCTGTCCTGCCTGTGGATTCATGCTGCCCCGAGGATTTTCCCGGGCCTCACATCCTGGAGGAGGAAGGATTTGTGGGAGACAGACGGCGGCATGCGTGCGTGCGTGCGTGCGTGCGCCGTCCACTGTGTGTAATTTACATACCTCTGTGTGGAGACCATCCGGGGGCCGCATTACTGAGGTATTATACTTGACTCCTGGCAGGAAGCATTGGAGCAGATAACACATCAGTGATAATCCTTGCTCTGCCCTGGAGGATACAGAAAACCTCCGAGTGAGCTGCTGCCTTGGATGTTAGGAACTTACCTGCTGCTGCAGGCCTCCTCCCTCCCGTCGATGGGGCTGCCCTCTCTGTTCTCTCCTCTTTGTGGGAACCCCGCCTCCCCCCACAGTCCTCACCTGGAAGGTGGGGTGAGTGGGGCAAGAGGCCGCAGCAGGGATGGAGAAGCCCCTTGGGGCGCTGAGCTGAGGAGGGCCTTAGGGACGCCGGGCTGGATGGGCACCTTGTCCCTAAGAGAGAAAAGGGAGGGAGGGAGCAATCTGACCATCGGTGCTGACGGGCTGTTTCCTAAGGGACGTCCTTTCAAGTGGATTTCCAGGTTTGAGTCTCACAACAATCCTGGGAGCTGCTTTTAGCTCTGTCTTCAGGCCCAGGTCTGCAGAGAGAAGGGGTAGTGGCAGGGTCAGGCGGGCTCCCATGCCTGGGATGTCGGTTGGGTAGGAAGCCACACCGTTCCTTGCACACAGTGGGTGTTTCATGCACGTTTGTCCCATAAACAAATAGTGGGCACTCGGTAATGAAGAGTCGATTTGACACACAAGCAGAGTTTCTTGGATTTGGAACACAGCGATGCCTCAGGTCCCTGAAATGCTAGTATTCTGCGGTTCCCTTACCTGGGGAGGGGGCCCTCGTCACCACGCGGCCTGGCCGTGGAGGGGTCGGATTAACCTCTGGGGTCAGCAGGCTTGCAGAGCTCAGGAAATGCCTCTCTGTGATCCGAATTTGGTCCAGAGACAGGTGGTGGAGCCCAGAGGAGGGGGAGTTCGCCGGCCACTCCAGGGCCGGGGGAAGGGAGCCCCAGCCCAGCTGCCCTTCCTTCTGATGGACTGAAGGTCTTCAGGCCGGGTCCTCAGTGTGGTTAGATCTTGGCAGAGGAGCTGAACCCCGTGAGTTAAGTACTTGGCCCCCATCCCGTGGTTCACCCTCGGCTGGTGGGGAAGGAGAGCTGACCGTGGTGCGTTGGCTGGGGGTCCAGGCCCACCCGCCCTCTGTTCAGGGGACTTCCTCCAGGTGTAATTCCCTGGGCAGACCTGCCCTCTGAGTCTCATCGTGGCCCCAGGAAGTGACTTCCTTTGAGCTGTGTTCCCCCTGCTCCCTTGGGTGCTGAGGGAGCCCAGAAACATTCCAAGCGCATCAGTTCCTGTGTCTGCAAAGCAGGGCGAGGGGCACAGAATGGGTGTCCCCCATCGTGCGGAGGGAGACACCGAGGCCCTGGGGGGAGGGACCTGCAGTGCTGTGGTTGTGCAGGCGGCGGAGGTGGGGAGGAGCCTCGGGCGGAAGCTCTCGAGGCTGCGGACCTTCGTGGATCTGTTCGTGTACTTGCGAGGTGCCCGGGAGATTGGCCACCGTGCAGAGGTTTTATTTATGAGGACGCCTTGAATCCCTGTCCTGCTGCCTGCGTGACTCTGTGACCATCACTGGTGCTGTCCAGCTCCCGGGGGCGTCTTAAGTCTCCCAAGTAATCCGTGTTTGAAGGCAGCCTGATGCAGAGGACGGTCCTCAAGGAGGGGGTCAGCTCGGGGCTCAGACCGGGCTTGGCTTCTCCCAGGTGCGGGAGGGTCTCACGCCAGGAAGTGAAGGGCCGGGCTTGGGAGTCAGTGATGTCTGCACCTGTGTTACCCTCAGGACGCTCTGATTTGGTCACTTGTCTTACAGCAGATGCAGTCATTTGGCATTCATGCCTCCTCTCGATTAAAATGGTTGAAATAAGGATCTCACGTGAGCAAGACACAGAATTTTAATAATATTCAAGTAGTGTTAAGTCTAATGTATATTGCCATTTTTTTCATTAACTTCAATTTAGTGGACATTTTAATTTGTAATATGCTTAATTCTTGAAAGCCGTCACCCTGTCGTCTTTAAACAAATGTTGCATATTTTTTACTTTTCATTAATTTGAGAATGATTTCTTATTACTGATTAATGAGGTTTTTTTTTACTAAGAATAGGATCAAAGCATCATACTGTCTAGAGCTGGAGGGTTCCTTAGAGATCATCTCACAGTCTTCATTTTGGAGATGGAAAAACACTAGGTTATTACATGTGCTCGCACACGATCAGCGATTCCTTTTCCATGAGCAGCTTTGTCCTTCCAATATGAAAGGGCTGCAGGGCTGCATAAGTGGAGAGAAATGGGAAAATTCCTAACTTCTTATTGAAGTATAACTTACATATACAAAGAGGTAGCATTCAGAGGACCTTTATAAAGTGACCAGAGCCCAGATCAAGAAACCGAACATTACTAGCCCTCCCGAGCCCCCTTTCTGCCCCTCCAGCCACTACCCTGGTCAGTGTAACCGCTCTCCTGACATCTGATAGCACAGAATAGTTTTGAACTTGGCGTCGCTGGGATCGTACAGTATGTGCTCCTTTGTGTCTGACTCCTTTTCGTCAACATTTTCCCTCTGGATTTTGGTTATTTTTAAGTCGTACTTCTATGCATCTTCTTTTCATTGAAACCCGTTTCTGTTGGTTTATAGCAAAGATCGGAACTGCTGGGACGTGGAATATGGGTAAATTCCAATTCTGTAGACGTGACCACTTTTCCAAAGTGGTGGTTTCGACCTTTGCTCGCAGCAGTGGTGTGTGAGGGTTCTGGAGGGCCCGTGTCTGTGCCAGCGTGTGATGTTCTCTGTTGTTCCTGTTTTAGCCTTCTGGTGGGTGTGTAGTGGTATCTCACTGAGGCTTTTATTTGATTTCTCTGATGACCGGTGACACTGAGCCCTAGAAATGGGGTTTTGAGCACAAACTGGGGTTTTTAGCTCTTCCATCATCAAGGAAGTTACCCTCTGCCAGCCAAGGAGGACCCAGAGAGAAGAAGACATATTTCAGGGATGATAAGTAAACATAGAGCTCCAAGTTTAGAATAGAAACGGCTGCAAGTGCCTTGAGGCCAGGGCTGTGGCTTCTGTCCTTTGGCACCTGCCTCCCCTTTGGTGGTGAGGATAATGCTCGGTGAAGACAGGGGACGGCATAGACTCAAGGTTCAGCTGGAGAGGCACGATGGGGGGGTGCTGCGGGGGTGTGGGTTACGGAGACCAGGTTGGGCTGGATTCAAGGTGTGTACAGGCCTCTCAGATGCGGCTCTTGCTCTGCCAGCTGCTGGCTAAGCGCTGTGAGCACAGCCCCCCGTGGTCCCTCTGCAAGCTTGGGATGGCAGGAGCTGGGAGCTGTGGGCGACAGATGTGGACCTTCACCTGGAATGCAGGGGCCAAGGCGGTGGGTCTCCTCCAGGGTCCTTGGCCGGCACAGGGGCTGGGAATACCTTACGCTGGACCTGCAGAGTCCCTGTCTGGGGCAGTGTGCTTGCTGGGCCCATCCTCTGGCTCCTTTGGGAGCTCTAGGCCTGATTCTGCAGGGTCAGGCTGTGGGCAGATGCCCTGGGAGGGAGTAAAGTCGGCATCGGCTGCAGGTCTTTGTTGATGAAGGCGCGGCCTGGGTGATTCCCCGTGTAGGGCCCTGGGCAGCCCCCAGGCTACAGGGGAAGAGCAGCCCCGGGGCAGCCATCTGTCAGAAATAATGCACCAAAACTTACTGTAGAAGCTCAGATGCCACACACCTTTTAGCTCAGCTCCCTGCGAGGGGCCCTGCAACTGTCCTCAGCAAAAACTGTCCTCTCTTCTTTATCATCAGAAAAATCTCGTCTCTCTCTGCTACACCAACTCCTTCCACATGCTTCAAACCTTCTGGTTGATAAGGCCTTCGTGAACTTGCCTCTCTGGCCCTTCTTCTTTATGCCTCCTTCACTTCAAAACCAAGAGGGGGGGGGGCAGCACGCGTGCGTCCCCAGTGCATGCGCGCCAGGTGCTCTGGGGGCGCCAAGTGCTCGGGGGCACTGGGTGGGCAAACCCCCGACCCCCCCGAAGTTGCCCAGCGTGTAGCATGAAGAGCAGGGTGTGTGGACACTAGTAATGCGTGCAGGACCAGGTGTGAGAGTAACGAGAAGGGGGGGGGTCCCGGCAGAGGCGTGTACCCACTTCCTGCCTCTTCCCCACCCCCGCCCATCCCCCTGCCTCCCAGTCTCTTTCCGTCTGGGAAGCATTATTACTCACTCATGACGTGTGCATCCCGTCTCTCTGTGGACAGATGTCTCCAGAGAGGTTGGAGGGATCGGGGAAGAACAGGGTGTGGGTGGGGAGGATTGGGTGAATCTCAGCTCCCCTCCCAGGCCCCCCGTCCCTCGGGAAGCCAAGGCAACCTCCCCCCACAGCCCCCGCCATCAGCAAAGCACCCGAGGAGCAAATGACTGGATGGGAGGTGGTGCGTGGCCACCCGCCCGCCCCCTCTCTGGCTGGCACCGGACTGGCGTGCGGATGTATAAGCTCAGGTTTGGACCTGACTCAGGAGGAAGGTAGGAGAAATTCAAGGGGGTGATCTCATGTGGCATTAAATGGAGCCAGGAACACGAGGGGTGGGTACCTGCGTCTTCCGTCATTCCCTCCTCGGCCCAGATCCGGTGACAGTACTCTCCACGGAGGCTAGTCAGCGGACGCTGGCTGCCCTGTCACCCACTCATGGGTCTCATGCCTGTTGGAGCATCGGACAGGGGCGCAGGCCCTTCACCCGCGCTGCGTTCTCTCTGTAAAGCTCTCTGCCCTCCCCATAGGGAGCAGAAGGCGCTCCGTCTGTTCCGGGGGTTTGGGATGGTCTGTCGGGAAGGCTTATTGGCCCTGGGGCTCTCTGAGGACGTGGTGGAGGCACGGGGAGGACTCAACTCCAGGGCGTCGGGGCAGAGAGAGGGAGTGCGTAGGGTCTGGCCGAAAGACCTCTGGCCTCGAAATGAGCAGCTCTGATTTCTAGAGCTGGTTCAGATATTAATTAGTTTGGTGTCCTTGGAAAGGTCCCCTGGCCCCTACGTTTTAGTTTCCGCACACGTCAAATGATGATATGCATGCCTGCCCTCCTACCACCCAGGGTCGTGAGAAGGACCATGTGTGTTAGCCATGTGACAGCCTGGGAGAAGTGCAGTGCAGAAGTCCTGTGACGTCACTGCTGATAACAAGTGCTGTTGTCGTTACATTCAGGCCGTAGGTATCTAGGTATTGATGGGGTCGTGAGCAGTTGCAGCTGGAAGGGCTGTGGATCCTCGGGCCGAGGTCAGGCAGTTCAGAGCTGGGTGTTGGTGAGGTCCTCCCAAGTCCCCGAGCTCACTGGAGGGGCTGGAGCACGGCGGTGAGCCTGGAGCCCTTGACAAAGGGGCAGCTTTGAACAGTATTTGGAGGAGGGAAGAAGACTGTGTCAGGCATCACGGTGGCAGAAGTAACGGTCCTGCAAGATGCCACCTGGGGGCGGAGGAGGTGAAGAATGCAGGGAGCCCAGACCCCGGCTCCCCGAGTCAGACGGAGCCATCCCCTTGGGCCTGCGTGGGGGGCCCTTCTGCCCTCCTTTTGGGGAGCTGTGTAGCAGTGGGAGGGCTCTGATTTAGGAGAGTGTCGTGGGGGGGGGGGTGAGGCGTCCCGAATCCCCCGTCTGTCATTTTCTGGCTGCTGTGACCTTGAGCCTGTCCCTTACCTGTCTACGTTCTGCTTCCTTCATCTGGGAATCATCATACCTGTCTTACAGGGTCGCTGTGAGGATTGAGTGAAGCCATAGAACAGCCTGGAAATAGAAGGTGCTCAATAAATGTCACTTAAATCTGAATTTCTCTCCCATCCATCTCGTCTGTGGCATTTGCTGAGAATATTCCAGAGCCTTTTGACACAGGCACACCGGTCCAGGCCAGGGCCCAGTATTCTCCTTCCTTTCTGTGGAGACAGACATTGCAATTGTGCTAATTTCATACCAATAACCTATATTCTTGTGTCAGACCTGCCTGTCTGTGTCCAGTTCGCCTCCAGATATCAGGGAGCGTGGATTTTGCATGTAATGTATGTTCGTAGGAAAGAAATCAGAATTCAAAAGCAACTTTATGAGAAAACTTCTAGAAGCAGAGGTCTTCCCCTTGTCATCAAAATCACATACCTGGAAACAGAATCTAGTTTGTGGACGTGGGCGGCATAGAGAAGGGCTCACCCAGGCGGCCTCTGCTGCTGGCAGGGGTGGCCTAGGCCCCATCACTTGGCTCTACCAGCCTCAGAGTAGCTCACCTGTAGAATGAGGCGGGTGCAGAGACCAGGCCTCTCCGGTGAGCCAAGCAGCAATGCTGGGGATGCTGACATGGACCCCAGAGTGGAGCAGAGGGGCCAGCATGGCCACGGCCCCTGCTGGGAGGGCTGCAGGGGAGGCTTCCTGGGCCACCAGCACGTCACTACCTGTTGGGCGAGGACTCTCAGATTGTCCTCTGTGAAGTGTCTCCTGTTTCTAAAGTTCTCCGGCTCGTAAAGTTGTGGGTTCGCCTCTCTGCTTAGGTGACTGATAGACATCTTAATGTGTTGACAGCCCCCTTGGCTTCCCTACCCTATTTCCTCCTTACAGCACCAGGATCCAGCTTTCCTTACTCCCTCCACTGCTATGGCCCTGATCTGAGCCAACATCCATCATCTCTTGCTTGGATTTTGATAAAACTTCCCAAGGTGTCTCCCTACTGCTGCCCTTGCTCAAAGGTACCACGGAGACCTTCCCTGATCATTATTTAAAATAGCTGCCCACCCCGCACCCCGTACATTCATGGTCTGCCCCATCCCTCTTTATTTTCTACTTAGCTTATCAGACATGTATTTTTTAGTTCTTTCTTAATTGTCTTTCTTTGTCACCCCCTTGCCCTCAAATCAGAATATAAGCCATATGAGGGCAGGGATTTCTTGGTGTTTTTTTCCTTCTGGTTTTGTGCGATGCCACAAACCTAGTAACTAGATTGCATGACTAATCTGTGATCTTTAGAAACTGCTGTCAGTTTGGAAATTACTGTCCACCCTCTTGTCATGTTTTCCTTGATGCCAGTGCCAATCCCTGAGGGTCCCTTGCCCTGGACATTCTGGCCTCCCTGCTGTCCTGTCCCCTCCCCCTGGCAGACGCCTGTCTTTCCTGAATGGTTAGTTATCCGGCCCTGTGTTCTGTATGGGTAGATCTGGTAGGTAAGATGATTGAGGACCTGGTCTTATACCCCAGCCCCTTTGCCCAACAGAGCCCTGGTGTGTAACAGAAGATGCTCAATAAATTCATTTTCCATTCCTTTTTTTAAAAAAGAAATTATTTATTTTTGACTGCATTGGGTCTTTGCCGCTGCATGCGGGCTTTCTCTAGTTGTGGCAAGCGGGTGCGTGGGCTTCTCATTGCAGTGGCCTCTCCTGCCGCGGAGCACGGACTCCAGGTGCGCGGGCTTCAGTAGTTGTGGCTTGTGGGCTCCAGAGCGCAGGCTCAGTAGCTGTGATGCACGGGCTTAGTTGCTCTGCGGCATGTGGGATCTCCCCAGACCAGGGCTCGAACCCGTGTCCCCTGCATTAGCAGGAGGATTCCCAACCACTGCGCCGCCAGGGAAGCCCCCGTTTTTCATTCCTTTACTGGCAAATGTTTTAATGGATTGCTGTTGATGGATGATTAAAATTCGACCCTGGAGATGATCTGGGCTTTTAGAAGGTGTGCCTTACGGGCTGGACAAGGGGCAGTGGCAGAGGGTGGTCTGCACTGGTTGCTGGGATGTGGAGGGGCGTGGATGGTGCAGCGCTTGGAGAGGTGGCTGAGGGACGGGGCTCCTGTGTCTGCTTTGAGAATGGCCACAGTCCCCAGAGGGTGAGGAGTGCATCTATTCCTTTAAACTTCCATGGAGAGTGGAAGCTGCTCCTTGAGATTTTAAAATACGCTTCACGGTCCCGATGGTGTCAGGTAGCTAGTTTACAGGTCTGTCCTGGTTGTGATAACTCAGGCTAAGCTGGATAATAAATGAAAGTGGGACAGAGCCTCTGGATAAATATTGCTACAGAACATCTTGGCCGGCACAAATCACAGGGAAAAAATCTCCGGGCTGCTTTTCATTTCTCCTCTTCCTCCCTGGCCCTCTGGCAGCAGCCGGCAAAGCAGGACCCATCCATCACAGCTCCCCCATCCCCACCTGCTCTCAGCACACTGCTGTGGAAGGAGGGATGCAGGTGCCGCAGCTCTGCCTTCCTGCCCAGCTCTGCGGGTGGCCCTGGGAAGCCAGCACAGATGGGACCATGGCCGTTCTCTATTCAAAGCCGTGCACCACTGCTTAGCTCTGCAGGCCTGCTTATCTCTAAAACGAGGGGGTTAATAATTGGTGGTTCTTAGTCTGGAGCGAGCGTCTGCGTCACCTGGGAATTTAAAAGCAGCTCGTGAGTCCCGCCCTAGCGCACAGTCAGCATTGCAGGGGGCTAGTCTTGGGTGTTTCCTCTCACCTTCCTGGGCCCCTGCTGGGGCGCTCCTGGTCAGGAGCCATCGACGGGACACATGAAGAGTGAGATGGGTGATGGGTTAGGTGGTGGGATGGGCCGCTTTGTGTGACCCTCTCTGGCGCCAGATCCATCAGCACTGTCACTTAGCCTGGATTTCATCATCGTCGGAGTCGCGCTTGCCTTGTAATCAACGTCTGCCTGCAGGTATTGATTGAGGCCACGGGGAGCACGGAGCTGCCGTAGGCGTGTAGGCACCAGAGGAGACTAACCAGAGGCAGGGGAATCTATCAGCGGAGAGGGGTAGTCTCCGGCAGGGCGGCCCTGCCCACCCCACCTCCCCTGCTAGTCGTTTGGGAGTCTTTCTCAGTTTTTCTCCCGAACGCTGCATCCACATTCTGTGATCTCCTTCCTCACTCTGTCTCTCCATCCCCCTGTCCCAGTGAAGATGCTCAGGGGCTCCAGCCTGAACCCTAGAGTAGCTTCCTATCCAGCCCCCCTCAAGCCGTCTTCACCGAGCTCCGGGGCGGCCATGCCCGCGGGCCTCGGTGCCTGTGCCTGCCGCCGGGGGAATGTGCACCGTGCCCGGGTGGATTCACTGCAGTGGTCGCCGGTCATCCTGGGGGCAGAGCCAGGCTCTGCGCGGCCTCGCGGGCTCTGAGTGGGGCTGCAGCCCTGCCCTCGAGGCTCCCACAGGCTGCAGCCCTGCCCTCCTGCTCTTCTTGTCCCGCCGTGATCCCGTCACCTTTGTCCAGCCTCTGGGTCTCGCCTGTGCCGTCAGCTCCCCCTGGGACGGGGATGCCCTTCCTCCCCCTCTGCTAGGCCAGCAGGTGCGACTCACCGCTGGGTCGGCCCAGATGTCCCTGGCGGAGAGGCCTGACCATGGAATCAAGAGCCCTGGGGTTTGTGTTGCTTGTGTTACTGCCTTGCTGGATGACTCTGGATTCATTCATTCTTCCCTCTGGAAGTTCATTTTTTTCCGGTGTAAAGAGGGCACACACCCGAGTGATTTCTAGGTTGCCTTCCAGTTCTAACCTCCCTAGTTTTGTGTTAGAGACACAGAGCGTGTGTCTTGCGTGCCTCGACAAGGGCCTTCCCCAGGTGCCTGGTGACAGGCCCAGTGCACAGTGCTGTGAGGCCGTGTTGTCAACCTGAGTGGGACCTCAGGAGCCTCCTGATTTGGGGGTGCACACGCTGCCGGGTCTCGAGCATCCCCCGCCTGGCCCCTCATCTTTCCTTATTTGCCGAGCAGGCGGCCGGGAGTGCTCACAAGGCCCTGCTCGCAGCTTTGTGCCCCGTGTGATGTGCGGTGTGGGACCAGCCTCTGACTTCTCGAGGGCTCTGTGGGTTCACCCTGCCGAGTGGAGTGTGTCCTCTGTGATGTGCTGGTCCTGAGGGACTTAGGAGCCAGGCACTGGGACCCGGGGAGCAGGACAGTCCTCAGCCTGAAGATGCCCCGAGGGCGGCGTGGGAGGCGTTGGGCGCTCCTCCTTGGCCTCGAGCATGAAGGCCTCGGGTGTCCAGGCCCCTGGAGGTGTCGGGCCTGGAGAGACAGACAAGGAACCAGAAGCCGCCCCTTGAGCTGCAGCATGGCCGCCCCGGGGAAGGTGTGTGATGGGGTGCAGCAAGTTCAGCAGCCTGGACTCAGGAACCCAGGCTCCCGTGCTCATGTCCCCTTGGGCTCTGTCCCCAGCGCTCAGAGAACTCACTCTGGAAGGCCCGGCCTACCTGGCAGTGGTCGTGGAGGCCCCAGGGAAGGGCAGCGCCTTCCAGCTGGTGAGGGGCTTGGGGTCGGGGGAGCCTTTCTCGGGCTGGAACCCGCAGGGCATTCCCGGCGTCTTGTTCTTAGGCCTCAGTTTCTCCTTCGGCCCAGGTTGCCCCACCCTGTGGCCGCTGTGGGACCTGCATTGCACCGCTCTGGGGAGTCGCTTTATAAATAGAAAGATACTTAACACCCGAGCCTGGAATCAGGCAGGGAGGGTGGCTCCAGGCAGCAGTGTTTTAAAAATGAGCATTGATTTCTGGGACTTTGCACACTGCATCTTAACCAGACCCACGCTGATGCCCGGCACTCTGCTTGGCCCCGTGCCTGCTCCCTGCCTGCTTGGAACCCCCGCTGCCTATAGCCCCGCCTTCTCAGGGCTTTGGATCTGTCTACCCCACCTCTGTGGACGTTCTCTGCCGGCCGTGCGTCTGTTCGATGGGTCATTCATGCATTCGTTCGCTCATTTTCCCCTGTTAGGGGCCAGGCGCTGTGCTAGGTTCTGGGATCCCAGGATGGACAGGAACCCTCCCCGCTGCCCCTCCTCCCCGTCTGAGCACTGAGACTCGCAGAGTGGCAGGCAGAGCGAGCTTTAGTCCAGGGCTCCGAGTGTAGAAGAGAAGGTCCGGTTTTGCCTGGGATCGGGGAGGCGGGCTTCATGGAGAAGCCCGAGCGTGGCCAAGGGAGGGCGTGCGTGTAAGCGTGGCCAGTGGACAGCCCCAACCAGGTAACGCTCCACTCCTCCCTGCTAGCCCCCCACGGGTCAGAGGATGCTCTGTCAGTGTCTGCTGCTTGACTAAAGTATTTTGCCCCTTGGCCTGGTCACAACTGAAAAGTTAGTTAAAAGGAGACTAAGCCGTTGACTAAACAGCTTCACCACCACTAGGGCTTCCTTCCTTTTCATCCAGTGACTTGGACCCCTTTCTGGGGCCTGGTCACAGGCGAGAGGGTGTCAGGTCACTGTCAGGGAAAATCCCAAGGAAAATGTACCCCGGGTCCCATCTTTTCATCACACCCCGGCCCACCCTCCCCTACTTGGCCATGAATTGTGTGTGTTCTAGGTCCTACTGAGTCCTGTCCAGTCTGCCCCAAGGTACCCACCAGGGCTGTTCTTCAAACACGCCTTAAAATCGTAGCCATTGAAGTGTTTCAGCAGGTGAGTGAGATGAGCGGGCCTGAGCGTTCGGAGGATGCCCGGCCGCCTCCCGGAGAGGGCCCTGGGGAGGAGGGGCACGCGAGGCTGGGAGGGACCGAGGAGGTGCACCCCACTCTGGCCCGCACCGGACGGCCTTGCTTAACCGGATGCATATATTTTACTAACCTGGGGGGTGAACGGCGATAGCTTGGCTGTTTCAGTTTGTATTTCCGTGACTTTTCGTGTTCCAAGTGTTTCTTAACAGCCAAGAAACAAAGTAGTGAAATTCCTCATAGCAGAAGTTACTCACACACAGGACCCACCTCACCGTTTGGTTACGTGGTTGGTGGGAAGGATGGTGCGGGTGCTGCCTGGGGTGTGGGGCTCTGCGAGCTCTGCCCCGGGAAGGGGTCCGGCCCGCTGACTGGCCTCCCGTCAGATGGCGGGCTCCTCGTGGGCCGCAAGCAAGTCTCGCGTTGTGCTTGACCTCTGCGAGCGGGTTAAGACAGCGGGGCCTTCACCTCGTGCCCCAGGTCACAGGGCAGTGTCATCCTCTCCCCACGGCAGACTCCATCGTTCTTTGTTTCTGCCCGTTTCCCTTCCTCCCCTCCTTTCCTCTTCCCTCCCTGCAGTGCTCAGCGTAATATTTCTTGTGGTCTTTTCCCTCCATTTGCATTTCCGTCTCCATCTGGTGACCCATAGGGATCGGGAGGTTTCTCACCCGAGTGCTGAACCCAGAGCCTGAGAGTGAGGCTTTTGGTAGCAGTCGGCAACCTTCTTCCCTTCTCCGAGGCTTCCGCTGCGGTTTTCACAAAGAGCCAGGGAGATAGATAGGTGGTGTAGAGGCACGGACACTTCAGAGGCAGCATGTCCGGACCGAGGAGACAGGTGGGACCCAGGCTGCTCACAGCTGCTCTTGGCTGCTGTGACTGGAGGTGGGCTAGGCCCGCGGGCAGGGGCTCTGTGGCAGGGGCTCCGAGGTCAGGGGCTCCGAGGTCAGGGGCTCCAAGGTCAGGGGCTTCGTGGTCAGGGGCTCCGAGGTCAGGGGCTATGAGGCAGGGGCTCTGTGAGAAGGGGCTCTGTGGTGTGGGGCTCTGAGGCAGGGGTTCTGTGGCATGGGCTCTGTGGGAAGGGTCTCCGTGGCAGGGGCTCTGTGGTAAGGGGCTCTGTGGTCTGGGGCTCTGAGACAGGGGCTCCAAGGCAGGGTCTCCGTGGCCCGGGGCTCCGTGGCAGGGTCTCTGTGGGAAGGGGCTCTGAGGCAGGGGCTCTGTGGTCAGGGGCTCCAAGGCAAGGGCTCCATGGCAGGGGCTCTGTGGGAAGGGGCTCCGAGACAGGGGCTCTGTGGTCTGGGGCTCCGAGGCAGGGGCTCCGTGGTCAGGGGCTCTGGCAGGTGCTCTGTTGGAAGGGGAGGGTGAGCTTTCTGGGCAGGTCTGCACCCGTTGCCGGGGAGCTGATGGGCAGGGGACACCCTGTGGCCGTCTCCCTTTGTTCCCATCACACACAGGGATCTGGTTGCTTGTCCTCTGATGTGGTTTCTCCTGGGAGGTGGAGGAATGAGAGTTATTCAGTAGCTTTTTAAGCAGAGGAATGTGTGATTTGAACAATGCTGGGCCCGGGATGCCCTGGATTCCTCAGTTGATGTTGGCATTAGACGGGAACCATCGGGGGCTGGAAATAGGCCGTGGGGCCCAGGCGGAGGGCCCATTGTTGGTGGCAACGCCATGGTCACCATCGCTCCTCATCCTGGAACCAGGGATGCCGCAGACAGGAAGGCACCTCCCAAAGTCATCTAGGAAGGAAGGGACGGGGCTGATCCCATGCCGGGTGCATTGCATTACATGCCCGACACGACGTGGCCCAGCCGGGCTCCAGGTGGGGTGGGGTTCAGCCTGCCCAGGGTGGTGGTGAGCACCTGCTCCGGTCACCTGTCCCTGTCCTTAACAGCTCTCTTCTGGAGGCTTCCCCTTGTGTTTCAAGACCATTCCTCGCATCCTGCCTTAAGTGAAACAAGACCCTAGCCCACTGTCCTCAGCAAAGAGCCTTCGGATGCACGAGGGCCGATGTTCTCCCTCTGTTTTGGGGACCCAGCGGGAGGTGGTGTTTCCTTCAGCCACATGAGGCAGACAGCTGAGTAGATTTTGTAGCAGATAAAATATTGGCTCGGTTCAGAATTGGTTTTCTCTAGTTTAATGGGTTAGGAAGGTATAATTCTGTGCTGAGCTAACTTCATGCATTTTTTAAACCAACTTTGATTTGTTTCAGCAATCAAGAGAGGAACACACGAATAAAGAGTCCATATTATCCATGGTCCGTTTGAGGTTTTGCTTCACTGTGACGTGGGCACTGATCTCCTGTTTTGTGGGCCAGCATCCTGCGCCCACTTTCCCAGCCAGGGTTCTGTCCAGCACGTGATGTTGCTGGAACCCATGACTCAGGGACGCGTTTTCCCTAGGATAAGACTCTCTTCTCACGGTACATGTAACTTGTTGGCATCCTTTTTAAGCACATTTCCATCTTGGAGGGTGAATCCAAGTGTACTTCCCGCAGTTGGGGTGGCCCCCTGCAGAAAGTAACTCGCTCTGAATTCCGTGCCTAGAAAGTACATATTCTCATGGGCAGCTGGCCCATGTTCTGAGACTCTCGTGGGCCACACATGTCACCTTGAGAGATCCAGGGCTGTGTTTCTCAAACTTTATGACTCAGTGTGTGCATGTGTGTGTGTATATATACGTGCATGCTAACCCTGAAAAAAATGTTTCGCAAAACTGCTGTGTGAGATACATTCTGGTATTTTCTGTTTTGTTTTAATTTTTAAAAAATACTCTTCCTGACCCACTAAACTGATTTTATAACCCACGAATGAGAAATGACCAACCCACAGTATGAAAAGCGCTAATCTGGGAGTTCCTACAGATGACAGCAAATGGAAACAATTAGCAAATTAATTCATTTGGGTCATAGTCACACATCTATTATACCTGTTATAGCTCAGATTCTTTATTTCTCAAAATTGGATTTTTCTACTCTTTATTGTCACTGATGCCTCCAAAGTGAGTGCCTGACAACCAGGAAGCTTGAATTTCGTGCATTTTTACAAGGACCCTTGTCAGTCAGTATTTTAACATCATGTTTCTGAAATAAATTTGATCTTAACTCAAGACACAGGTTTTTATTGAACAGAAGATTATTTTTTATAATAAAATTATAAACAGAGCCCTGCTTTATGAATTTGCTAGTTTACTCAACCGTTTTCATTGAGCGTTTTCAAGGTGGAGTAAATTAGCAAATGAGTAAATGAGCATATCCGTGAGTTGGAGCTGGGGATTCAGAAATGCCACCTTCCTGCCCTCAAGGAGCTCACCTCCAAAAGAGAGGGGAGAGACCTGCTGAGGAAACACAGTGAAGAGCAGAGGCATTCGCGGAGGCTGAGTCATAACAACTGACTTAGGGAGGTCGGGAGGGCAGGGGCCAGACGAGGAGCAGATGGGGTTTGAGTTGGGTCTTGCAGGATGCATAGGAGTTCAAGTGGAAGGTCTGCCAGGTTGTGCTGAAGGAGCTGGTCTGCTCTTCAAAGAAATTTGGAATAGAACCAGCCAAGTTTTTAAGTTGGGGCAACGTAAGATCAGCTTATTTTAGAAAGATGATTGTGAGGACAAACGTGAAAAGTGCTCAGGAGATGGAGATGGGGAGAGAGAAACCAGGCAGAGGTGTTGGTGATAGTCTCGTGTAGGTTTCGGAAGGAGGATGAGGTTGAGGAGCCTTGCCAAGGGGATGAAGGAGAGGAAGATGGATGGGTTCGAGGCCCTGGGAGCTGGCTTGCATCTGTGGGGTGAAGAGGTAAAGTAATAGAGTCTGAGGAATCTCTCTCTCGGTTTCTAGTTTAAGTGACCACATTGGTGGTGATGCTATTAACAGTAGAAAATACCAAGGGAGGAACAGGTAGGTGTTGGAGAGAGAAGATAACGAATTTAGATTTAGATCTGTGGGTTCGCGTTTCTGTTGGACGTCTGGCTGGAGATGCTCCAATGCTCAGTGACGTTGGGAGGCGGGGGCGGGTGGGGGGCGCATCTGGAGTAGGATGGAGCAGCCTCTCTTCCTTCTTTGGCCACATGCTTCTGGTCTGTGTGGTCCAGGACCTGAGCTCTCTCATCCGTCAAATGGGGAAGCAGTGTTTATCTTGCAGGGTCGTAATGAGGATTGGAGAAAACAGATATTAACATCCTGGCACAAGGCAAGCACTCCAAAGTGCTATAGCATCACTCTTAGTGATGTGGGCTGAGAGGAAGGATCCAGGGCTCACATCTCAGTTTTGCCACAAAATTACAGGTGTCCTCGGACAAGTTACATCACTTTTCTGGGCCTCAGTTTCCTCATGTGGATATGGAAGGCATTGAATTTGACCATCTCTTACGTGCATTCTAGGGCAAAAATTCTGTGATCTTCTGAACATTGAGAGAATTTACCAATATACTGGACGTTAGAACTGGGGCTTTAAATCACTAGTGTCTGTAAGGATGGAGAAAAACTAACAAGATGAAGGATAGGGAGCAGATGTCTACAGTTGCCCCTGTAGCTCAAGTCCTTACTTGGGTTACTTAGATGTAGAAGAGGCAGGAATTTTGATCGGGGAGCTTTGGTTTGAAGCGCTTGAGGTCAGACAGCGGGCAGGCCCCGGTGCCGCTCAGGGCTCTGTCTCCGATGGTCACAGTGTGAAGGGAGGTGGTGCCAGGCTGCACTGGTGGGGATGGAGCGTCCACAGCCAGCCAGCCTGTTGCCACTTGCAATGTTCAGATTCCATGGAGCAGAGTGGCCAGCTCATCCATCCAGTGCTTGGTCACCAAACGATTCCGTGCCCCTACTACGTGCCAGGGGCTCAGACGTAGCAGTTCGGGGCACTGCGTTTCAGGGAGGGCAGGAAGGCGAGTTGGGCCGGGTGGCAAAGCCCTGCAGGCTGCTGAGAAGGGGGTGTGTTGCTTGGAGAGAGAGGCTCGAGCGACTTGACACTGTCTCCCTACGTGTGACAGGCTGGCACCTGGGAGAGGAATTCGGCCTCCGCTTTACCGCTCCAGAGGGAAGAACTAAATCTTTGAGCCAGGGTAATGACGATGCTGCTAATGAAAAGAAGTACCATCTACTCTTTATCAAGTGCCGCACATGCTGGGCACTAAATCGGGCACGGTGTGTGCGTCACGCATGGGCTCCGTGCGCGCACTGTACACACCATCTACTCTTTATCAAGTGCCGCACATGCTGGGCACTAAATCGGGCACGGTGTGTGCGTCACGCATGGGCTCCGTGCGCGCACTGTACACATGATTCATGGAGCAGTGAGTGACGTGTGAAGGGGCAGAGCTCCCGTCACCAGGCTGATTCCATGGCCAAGCCGCCCAGGTAGAAGTTAGAGGTGGGCAGGTGGGTCTCAATTAGGGAACAGCTGCCTGGTGACAGTGTTCAAGCAGCGGGTGAAGGCTGTCTGTGCGGGGGTCTCCCCAGGGGGTTTCTGCAGAGGGGAGGAGATTGGAGGTAAGCGAGGAACTCTTCTGGGCTCCCTGGATCCTCAGGAAGCCCTCGGGGGAGGTAGGCTCTGTGTCCATTTTGCAGACAGGCAGACTGCAGGCACCTCGAGGCGTTAAGTGGCTCGCCCAGAGTCACACAGGCCCTGAGAGACGGGACTGAAGCCTGGGTCATCTGATCCCCCCACCCTGTGTGCCCTTCCTGCCACCCGCTCTGCCCCCCCAAACCCGCCCCGCAGTCCTGCCTTCTGGGCTTCCTTGCGCCTGTTCTCCCCTGCTCCTTTCTGGACCCCACAGACTCCCAGGCTCCAGACGGAGGCCACGACCAGCACCCTGGCTGGTGGAGAGGTTACCACAGCCAGTGTGTGTGCACGCGTGTGCGTGTCGTGGAGGCCCTGCGGACGGTGAAGTCTTGGGGCTGTGTGTGATGTGGCGTAGGCAGGCTGGAGTTCCTGGCACTGCGGGGCTGGTGGACAAGGCGGTGGGATCTTGAAGGGCAGGTGCTCTGTCCTGCCCCCTGCAGGCCCCTGCGCCGCTGTCCTTTCTGAAAGGTGGGCCCGGAGGCAGCAGATTAGGGAAGTTAATTGCTCAGTTAATTCACCCAGATCAGACAGGCTCTCTGCTTGGGAGATGCCCTGCCGATGGAAGGAGGAAGCTGCTAATTGGCCAGTTCTGGTTCCTGACGGGGCCCTGGGGGGTTAGGGAGTGTCTGAGTGCCTGCTAAGCTCCCTGGGCCTGTGGCCGCCCCCCGCCCCCACACACCCCGAGCGATGGCCTTGGTCTTGGCCTGTAGGCGAGCTCTCCTCTTTCCTTTCCTTTTCTCTCTCTCCCTGGGCTTTTCTTCCCTCTCCTTCCCCATTTTTCTGTTGACACGAGATGCCACCAGGAGAGCCAGCTGGGCCAGATTTCCAGACATCGTTCATTCATTCGACAAGTGCTCATGGGGTCCCTGGCTCGGGACTGGGACATGGTGGAAGCTCTGAGGGGACATGGCGAGAATCCGACTGTGCTCTGCTCTCCCGAGGCCAAAAGTCCGCTGGCCAAGACGTGATCAGACCACGCGGCTGCTCGGGCTGAGTCAGCGAGACCACGTGATGGGGGCGGCGGGGCGGGGGGGCCTTGAGAAGGGGGATTGTAACTGGGCCATAGGCCCGAGGAGCCCCCAGGCTGGAGGGGGGAGGCTAATGGAAGCCTGGAACTGGGGCAGCTGGAGAGAGCTGAGCCAGGCCCGCAGGCCTCCCCGAGGCTGGGACAGGGTGGTGGGTTCAGGGTCAGGGTGGGTGGAGGGCGGATCGAAAGCCATCTCTAGGGGGGTGCAGGGAGCCCTGGGTGTCTGTGCTGTGCAGCTGTGTCGGGGTGAGGGCCTGTCTGAGGGTGAACAAAGGCAGAACCCGTAGCATTGACTCTACAGCACGAAGGGGAGGGGCAGCCCTGCAGTGACTTCATCCTATTGTTCTGTCCCCCCCCATCCCCCTGCATTAGGCATGTCTGTGAGGATGGGCTCCGGCTGACTGAGTGGTTTTGGCAGATCTGTCCCTGCTGGAGGGGGAGATTTTGGCCAGGGTGCCTCCCCAGCTGGTGTGACTTCAGATTACGGACTGAAATGTCTCAGCGCCACTTTGGTGATCGTGTGCAGATGTCTCTTCAGGAGACGCACCAAACAGGGCGGGGCGGGGGGGTCTCATACCCCCCAGATCCTCTGGTATTGGAAGATTTCCTAGAGGTGGTGGGACTTGAGTTGCTGCTTGGGTAGTGGATCCAGTGAACCACTTTCTCAAGGTGGGGAGGGGGGTCAGTAACAGAGGAGGTCATCGTAGCCCTGGCTTCAGAAATTCTGACTTTGGTACCCGACGCCTGAGGACTCCGAAGTGGGGGCCTGGGCGGCTCGCTGCGGGAGCATGGGACTGGATGGCGGTGTGAAGGCCTTGGTGCAGGTCATCTCATTTTCCATATGATGCTCTCTGCACCTACTTTGGGGAGAGTCACTTGTGTGAAATCCCTTTCAACAATGTACCTTTTTTTTTTTTTTTTTTTTTTCTATAAACGCAGGCTGCTGTCATTGCTTTTACAGTTATAATAGAAATGTTCAGCAGAGTCTGGAATGATGGAAGCCAGGGGAGGGGAAGGGAGGAGAGTGGACTGAATGGTCTCTGAAGACTCTCAACTTCTGGGATCTTCCTCCAACAGGGAAGTTCAAGGAATTTTCCCGCTTCCTCCCCCTAATGCAGGTGGTGGGTCTGTTTCTTTAAGGTGTGGGTGGCAGGTTCCCTCTCGAGGTAGACGGGGAGCGAGGGGATAGGTCCGCAGAGCTCCCTAATTACAGCACCTTCTGGATCTCCTTCCCTCTTCCCCGGGGTGCTGATGGTGCTTAAACGGAGCAATTAGAGCCATAGGATGTGACTGGGAGCCTCAGGCACGTGTGACCTGTCTGCCCTGGGCTTGCTGATGTCCTGCGGCAGGAGGCTGGCGGTGGGAATGGCAGGAGGCTGGCGGTGGGAATAGCTCACACCCAGGGTTTCTGTTCTGTGCGTTGCTTCTCCAGGCAGCTCCTGGTTGCTGGAGGTCCTACGGAGGAGGGTGGGTTGGAGGAGGGCGTCCGCGTCGCACGACTTCAGGGAACCGTCTTCCTGGAGAACACAGTGTAACCGTCCCCCCGGAGTTGGGGGTGGCAGCCCTCCCGGAAAGGGCTGCAGCTTGGGGCGCTCCTGTTCTGTCACTGAACTCTCTTGACTCCTTGGTTCTGTGGTCTCTATCCTCAGGTCTGGTGCCCAGTGGGGTCAGCAGAAATGTCCGTAGTATTGTTGATACTGATAACAGCCCTTGAGACTGAGTTGTCCCTCTACCGCTTCCGTCACATGTGGTTCAGAACACATTTAGAAACAACCATTTGGTCAACAAGGGTTTGTTGAGCGTAGCTGTGAGCCAGCACTGTGCACAGTCGCTGGGGAGACCGAGAGGGGAAAAGGCTGGGAGCCCAGTGAGTGAGCCGTTCCCAGGTCTTCTGTCCACATCGTGGTCTGTCTCGAGTTGTCAGGCCCCGGAGGGTGGGTGCAGTGGGAGCTCCAGCGTGGTTGGAATGTCTGGGGGTAGGCAGGGCGGGACCAGGACTCATTCTGATGTGGAAACTCAGGGGTCACATTCGGCAGTGGAATCTGGGCGTGCCAGGGCAGCCCTTGACTCACTTTCCCATGGCTGGTGGATCTGAGGGCGTGGACGGGAGTTTCTGGTCCCTCCTAGGAGTGCTGCGGTCACAAAGGATGACCGGCCCCCTTCGGAGCTCCCCAGGTCAGTGCTCCTCTGAGAGCTGGCTGCTCCTGCCTGCACCCTGGGCCACCAGCCCGCTGTGGTGACGAGCTGCAGCTGGGCCCGCAGGGCTTAAAATAGCTGGGTGAGCTGGCCGCTTTGCATGTGGGGCGCCCGCGGGGCGTGATGGGCAGCTGCCTGGAGTTGGGGCACCAGTGGCCCTGACCCAGGGATGGACAGTGCTCTTTGGGAGTTTCTCCCGATCTCAGGGCTGGGGGACAGGGGGCGGTGTGGCTGGGGGCTCAGGTGTGGCTGGTGCAGAGGGGACGCGAAGAGCTTGTCTTTCCCAAGACCTTTTAAGGGAAGGCCTCGAACCTGACCTTGGGGCCTCCTGCTGTAGAGTCAGAGGGCTTCAGACCCGGCATCCTTTAGCCATGTAGGGTCCCATACAGCCTAAATGAGAAGAGAAAATGAGACGCAGAGGTGGGGTGCCAGGTCACGGGCACCTGGAGTCCCAGCCGGGCGGGCACTGACCACTGGGCCCCTCGCTCCCCAGCTGCCTCCTGTTGGGTTGGGCAGAAGCCTCCTCTGGGCTTTCCTTCACTCAACAAGTATTTCCTGACTAATGACCACGTGTAGAGCTGTTCTTGGCTACGGAAACACAGCCAAAACGCTGCCCTCATGAAGCTTAGTTCTGGTGAAGAAGAGAGATCCTAAACAATCAATGAATAAAAAAGCAAATTACACCGTACACTGGGGTTAAGTGCTGTGGAAAGAGCGGAGCTGGCTGACACTGGGTGCACTGGGGGAGGTACAGAGTTCAGTGGGGCAGCCCTTGAGGAGGTGGCTTTGGGTGGAGCTGTGAAGGAGTGAGAGCTGGCAGAGCAGACACCTGGGGCAGGGGTGACCCAGAGGAGGGAGAAGCCGGCGTAAATGCTCCCACGTGAGAAACGGCAGGAAGGACCGAGGGGCCGGAGTGGAGGGATGAGTGGGGTGGACGTGTGTGTGTCAACGGTGAAAATGCTGCGAGAGCTTTGAGGGCCATTAGAGGGTTTTGTTTTTTTATTTTTTGGCCGCACAGCATGCGGGATCTTAGTTCCCTGACCAGGGATCAAACCCGTTCCCCCTGCAATGGAAGCGTGGGATCCTAACCATGGGACCGCCAGGAAGTCCCCCGCTCGAGGGTTTTGAGAAGAGCAGGGACCTGGCCTGACTTACATTGTACGGGAGCTAATGTCAGCGGTCTTTCTCTGGTTATTAGGCCACCTGTGGGGGACCCCGGGAGACCCTCCCCATGACGTGTCCAGCCTCCATTCCTGTCCCCACCCCCAACGTGCGACTTCTCCTGGGAGGACGAGCAGGGTGCTGGGTTCTTCTCCTTGCCTTGGAGTTTCTCCTGGACCGAGGGAGCTGGGCCGATGCAGTGGTTGGCCGGAGGCTGCTCGCGCTGGCGGTCAAGAGCCTGTTAGTAAAGAATCGGGAAATTTGCCATCAGGAGCTAGAAACTGGCCACGGTGGGAGTATTTGCACTGTGGAAAGTGGCGAGCACGACGAGTCACGGCTTTTCCCCGGAGAGCTGGCTGATAAACGTGGACAGCCCACCCCTGGTTGTCATCCCCACTCTCCCTGGGCTGGGGTTTTGGGGGGCGGGGCCTCTGCCTGCTTTCATTGGCACCCACACCAGCGTTCAGGCTCTACGAGGTCGGAGTGCAGCGGACGTGTTGGCTGGGGGGTGACGTGGGGTGGTGCTGGCGTGTTCCCTCGGATTTCCGAAGCACGCCCATGGGCCGGTGACGGGGTGCTTCTCTTTTGTTCCTGGACGCGTGGTCCTGAGGGCCCTTGCACCCCACTT
Source organism: Monodon monoceros (assembly GCF_005190385.1). Classification (NCBI taxonomy): domain Eukaryota; kingdom Metazoa; phylum Chordata; class Mammalia; order Artiodactyla; family Monodontidae; genus Monodon; species Monodon monoceros. Next base: position 3,265,105 of record NW_021703783.1, read on the forward strand.
CTTTCCTTCCCTTTGCTCCCTCTGTGTGTGTGGGACGGCTTTGTGCCTCTGTGCATAAGAGCAGGGTCCAGCACCAGGCCCGGGCAGAACCTAGGCGTAAGGAGAGGGCTCTGTTCGGAGTGACGAGCCCCAGCTCCGCCACTAACTAGCTTAGAAGAGCCCTCTGCTCTTCGGGCCTAGTCTCCTCGTGTATGACTGGGATGACTGCCCTGCTTGTGTATCACACACGCGTGTGGTGAGAACCAGCTGAGTCCCCGTGATCACGCCTTTGCACTCGACGTGCAGCACCTGGGGCCCCTCCTCCACCCGCCTCCAGTGGGGGTGACAGCCCAACACGCTCCCACTTCCTCCAAGAAGCCTTCCCGGATAGGCCAGGCCTCCCTGCCCTCGGTTCACACCACCCACTCTGGCTCGTGCTCGAGCTGCCTTTTCAGTTTTCGGCTCTTCCCCTGCGTGGACGCGAGCTCCTCGGTCACAGCCACAGCGGCGAGCCCAGGGCGGCCCACAATGGGTACTTGGGGAGTCTTATTGACTGGTAATGATTGTCTGTGTCCTTGGTCTTTGTATGGAACCCTTGAATGTGCTGGCTTGTTGTGTGTGTGTAGATGGAAGGTTCTGAGGTATAGACGGCCCACCTGGTAAAGCCCTTTCCCAGCAGTGCCTCTCTGCTCCCCAGAGTCCTCCCTAACCCCACTCTGCAGATGAGGAAATGGAAATAGCTCACTCCTTTGTTCATTCATTCAAAAAACGTGCACGCTGCTCCAAGAGCTGTGCGTCTCTGGTCCGGGTCACACAGGTGGCAAGTGTCAGAGCTGGGCCTGGGCCTGATTCCCTGCAGTCTGAGCGTGCGCCCTGTGCTGCTGTTAGGACGAGCGGGCACCCATGGAGGGATGCCGGGTGAGGCGAGGAGGGGCGGCGTCGGTGGTCAGGGCCTGATCCCGCTGTGTCGTCCCGCCCGGCCGAGGCTGGCATTTCCTCCGGCCACGGTGTGGGGGAGGGGGAGAGCAGGTGTGCCCTGGCGCCCAGCCCGAATGGGATATGGAAGCACCCCCTGGGGCCGGAGCTTGGGGGATGAGTGACACGCAGTCACCCAGATGCGTCAGGCCTCGCGGAGCCCAGCCACATTCTCTGAGCTCCAGGCTGGACATCTGAGCCCCTCAGGGTTCAGGAGGGGACCGAGGCTGGCCGGTGACCCTAGAGGGGGCCTCCAGGGCGAGGACAAATCGTGGTGATCTGGCAAGATGCGCGCCCATCGGCAAGGCTGAGGGCGGTGTTGGGGGGCGTCCAGTGCATGGGCCGAGGTGAGTACACACGGGGGAGGCAGGGAGGCTTGGGGGCTGTGTGCACTGCGTGAGGCGAGTACACACAGGGGAGGCAGGGAGGCTTGGGGGCCGTGTGCACTGCGTGAGGTGTGTACACACAGGGAAGGCAGGGAGGCT
>NW_021703783.1:3266553-3275054 GCF_005190385.1 Monodon monoceros
CGTGTGCACTGCGTGAGGTGTGTACACACAGGGAAGGCAGGGAGGCTCGGGGGCCGTGTGCACTGCGTGAGGGTTCAGTTAATGGCCGTTCAGATTTTTTATGTGTCCACCACGGATCCTGCGAGAGGAAACTCGGTGGGTTCATCCCCTCAGGGGCTTCCCGTAGGAAGACATGCAAACAACCTTGATACAGGGCAGAGTGAAATCAGCGCCCCGAAGAGAGGTGGGTTAGGGACAAGAAGAAGGCCTCTCAGTTTGGGGGGTCCTTCGTGGAGGACGTGGCATCTGAGACACGCCTCAAAGCATCCACTGAAGGCAGAGGTGGCTGGGTGGCAGCGGTGGAGGGCGGCACAGAGCCCGAGACGGAGGCAGAGAAGTGGGGAGCTCCACGTGGTGGGAGCTAGGGCACAGGTCAGGACTGACAGAGCACAGCGCCGGAGGTCACGACCCCACACTTGAGTACTTGTGTCAAATCCCTGGGGAGCCAGGGAAGGTTTTCAGCTGGCGAGAGGGGCAGCGTGGCACCCCCAGGGCTCTGTCTCAGAATAGTTATGTGGCAGCCGGTGGCAAGGTTAATTGTGGAGGGGACTGGAAGCAGGGACCCTGGGAGGGAGAACTGGGCCAGCAGGAGCCTCTGCTTTCAGGGTTGTGTGTGCCGCCTGCATCCTGGGAGGTTTTGAGCAAGGCTGGGTCCCCATCGTGTGTGAGCGGGTTCCACCAGCAACGACCCTCTGCTAGAGCAACCGGAGAGACACTGTGGAAAGAACTTTCCTAAGAGTTTCGGTACCAACAGCAGACTACCTTCAGGTCTGGGGTGGCCCAGACGCTCCTCTGAGGCCCCTCAGTAGGCGGCAGCCTGAATGGCAGCCTCCTGGACGCGGGGCAGCCTGAGTGGGCACAGGGGAGGGAGCCTCACTTTACAGAGTGGCCAGTGCTTCCGAGACCCCAAGGCTTCATGCACTGAGACCGCCGAGTCCTCAGACAGCCCAGTTCTACCCAACAGAGATGCGCCCACCACTCATCCCCACGCCTCTCGTTCCCTTCTGCTGGGGGGCGGGGGGGCCGTGTGCAACCTCCCCTCCCCCATGGCTTCAGAGCAGACGGGGTCCCGGCCACTGTTCTTGTCCGTCTTCTTTGGAGCATCTACAAATGCTATGTGCCTGCTGTTCTCCCTGCAGTGGTTCCAGCCTCAGTGAAGAGGCAGGAAGAGGCAGCAGCTCCTGAATCGGTGGGAGGGCCCCAGCCGCATGGGCTGCTCGCACAGGCTGGCCACTGTGTCAGAGAGCGCTGTCCCAGCCGGCGGTCAGTGCCCTCTATGGACTGGCTGAGGAATACTAGATTTGCTGGGTCAGGAAATTCCACTGGTGCATGACAGTTACCTTCGGGCTTCATTACACTTCCCTGGGCCCACTGCCGGGCCTTATCTCATTCTCCGCAAGCTGCCTGCCCTCCTTGATAAGCGCTAATCATGGTGCTTCATTGCTCCTGGGCATCCGGGAGCTGATGGCGTGGATGGCGCGGTGTGTGCCCACCGCACACAGCAGGCCCTTCTGGGGCATCTGACAGGGAGGCTGATTGGGTTTGGGGTGAAAGGTGGGGCTCGTTTGGGTCTTCCCTGGAAAAAAGGGCCTGTGAGCCCAGGGGGTGCCGCTCCCTGGGTGGGCCCCCAGCCTGCACCCTGCATCCTGTAAACCTGCTCAAATAGGAGGCGTGGCAGCCCTCACTCCCCTCCCAAAGGCAAGGCCCATTCTCCTGAAGAGTGGCTGTCACCTTGCTCGAGGCTCCCACGAGGCCCGCTGTCTGCACGCGTGTGTTCGGTGGTGATCTCACAGCTCCTGTGCGCTGGGCACTGGCCCTGAGCCAAGGGCTGGGATACAAAGATGATGGACGCAGCCCTTGCCCTGAAGGGGCTCACAGTCTGGGGCCAGGATGTTGGCGAGCAGGTAGCTCCATGGTGGGACGGACTCAGGTGCCTTGGTGCTCCAAGCAGAGGCCTGAGCCGGGCTGTGGACGCTGGCAGTCAGGGTGCGGGGAGGGAGGTCCAGGCAGAGGAAGCAGCGAGTGCCACAGCTGGGGGCGAGGCGGACGTGGGAGGTCTGTTCTGGTGGGAGGTTAGCCAGGTAAGGGCGGGGGTGGGAGAGCACCTGGCATCCAGGGTCATTTGTGCTTCACCCCCGCCTCCCTTCCCGGTCCACTTGCCGCGAAACCTCACTTTAGCTGGGTGTGTGGACGTGTCCTCCCCAGACGTCCTGGGCACTCGTCTCCCTCTGGCTTCGCCCAGCCTTTTCCCATCAGGATGCTCTTCCTTCTGCTGCCCTGATCGGCCCTGCCCATCTCCCAAGAAACAAGGTAGGTCCCATTTCACTGGGTGGGAATTTCAGGGCTGGAAGGGGCCTTAGAGAAGCAACCAGTAGAAACTTCCTGTTCTGTAGTCGAGGAGGTGGAGGTAATTGGCGTCCTGAGGCTTTGTCCCTCAGGCGACCCAGGAAGCCCTTCTTTGGCGGTGCTGCCATCCCAGCCCTCGTGCTCCCCCTCCTTTGAGCTCCTCCTCTCTTGTTCACCCAGCATTCTCTGGTCCCGCTGCTGGTCACACATTGTCCTGGGTTCAGCCCCTGCTGCCCTGGGGTTTATGGTCTGGTAGGAGAGCCAGACAGCAAACTGTCATTCAAGTAAGCATGTGCTTCCAAACGGACAAGTGCTGCAAGAGAAATGGAGCTCTGAGAATTTAGGCTTTAATTTAGACGGGGTGGGAGGGGAGCCACAAAACCAGAAGAGGCTGTTGTGAAGCACTCACAAGAACTCAGGGGTGAGAAGAAGTACGTCAGGTGGTGGGTCGAGGAAGAGCATTCCAGGCAGAGGGAACAGCATGGGCAAAGCCTCCGAGGAGGGCAAGCTCCGCAGGTTCACTGGTTGGAGCACAGTGGGCTGGAGAGGTGGGCAGGGGCCAGTCCTTCCAGACCTCCAGGGTGGCTTAAGGAATTTGGATTGTAATAGAAAAGTAGAACAGCAAATACCACACACACACACACACACACACACACACACACACACACACACATACACATGCATGCACGCACGCACGCACACAGACACACACATACACATGACCATAATCTCAGCAGAATGGAAGCCACTGAGGGCGGTAAGAGAGCAGTGTGAGTGAGAAGATGGGCCTCAGGCGGGGGCGGGAAGGAGAGCCCTGGCCGAGATGCTGCAGGAGCTGGACCAGGGCCGTGGCCGTGAGCCGGTGAGGAGAAGGAAGCTCATTGGGTGGGATTTGTGTTTGAGAGGAGGTGGGGGCCCGTGACCACGGGGAGTCAGGATGAATCTTGGGTCTCTGGCATGAGCAATGGGGTGGGTGTTTAGGCCGTTTATTGAGGAGGGGGTTGCTGCCAGGGGAGCAGGGCACGGGCAAGGTCAGTCCCTCTGGGGCATGGGAAATGGGAGCTGCTGCGAGACAGCCGCGTGGGGATGCCAAGCAGGGTTTGGATGTGCGTGCTTGGGGCTCAGAAGACAGGTCAGGCGCAGGTAAACCTTTAGATGTCGTCAGCATGTGGATGGCCCTGGAACAGGTGGGGTGGTGAATGCAGGAGTGTTGGCAGAGGGGAGGAGGGCTCCCGAAGGAGGACCTGCCAGCACTTGCCCTCAGAATTTGAGCCACAGGACACTTGGCATCAGTTGCGTGTTGTCTTGTGTCTTGCTCTGTTCCATCACCCTGAGATGAGATGGGCACTGGGGCCGTATTTACTATAATAACGCTTGTTGGTGGTGATGACCGTGCCTCAATTCAATGAACACTCTGTGTCCAACACTGTACTTTGTGCATCACATCCCTAACCTCCAGTCTCTGTCTTTCTGCACACTGCTCGGGAGGTGTGTATTATCATCTCCATCTCACGGTTGGGGAAACTGGGATACAGAGCAGGCAGGGGGTCATTCCAGGTCACCCGGCACGTGGGTAGCTCACTGCAGGTGGGATCTGGACACAGATCCGTCCAGTCCCAAAGCCCGGAGTTTGCAGGACATTGTTCTCTGTGGTCGGGGCGGGTCGTGGGTACGGACGGCAGTCACTGCAGGCGCCTGAGCATATGCTGTCCCTTCTCCCAGACCTGGGCCCCTCTGGCCCACAGTCAGGGGCAGGCGGAGTGTGCCGAGTGGGTTGGCTTTGGGATGGACCCTCCTCACCTCACCTGGTTCCTCGATCCGGAAGCCTCCCTGAGAGCGGGTCAGGAGTGGTACGGCTGGTCTGGAGCTGTGACTGCGATTCCTTGGAGCTCAGCTAAGCGCCCACAGTATCAGCAGCTTGTGCTCTGACGTGCGTGCCCACCCGTCCCTCAGGGGTGTGGGCACAAAGCTGAGGTCTCTTCACGGGCGTGCTCCCTCCGGAGGCAGGACTGGCCACCCCCTCTTGGGCCTGGAGATGTGATGGAATGAGGGAGTCTGCGTGGGCCCACCGGGGACTCGGGGCTGGACGTGGGTGACTCCACCAGGTTGGCTGCCCAGGGCGGGGAGGGCCTGGAGGGGTTCTGTCCTCTCCTTTTCCCACCTCCTACCTTTTCCGACTCTTCCTCTCTGCTCAGTAAGTTTGTGTGTTTACCTGTCTGTCCGTTTGTCCATCCGTCTCAGGCTGGACCACATGCTGGGGACGTGGCTGTGAGCGGCAGCTGACCACATGGTCCTCACACCAGGTCCCGATGCCCTCGATAGCCTGCTTCCCAGGAGTGGCCCCATACACGTCTGGTTTGGGTCCCTCCCTCTGGTTAGTGAACCTGGGCCCCCGGGTGATCCGTGGGGAGAACTCAGGGCCTAGGCCTGGTGGGCTTCCTGGCCCTCCACCTGCCCTGACTGAGGTGGTCACAGGGGCAGGCACCAGGCCTGAGGAAATGGTTAAGACACAGCCCCTGCCTCCTTTGAGAAGCCCAGTGACTAGAGCAGGGGCAGGTGGACAAACTAATATGTCTGGACGAAGATCTGGGGGCCTGAAGGAGGAGGGGCAAACCTCTTCGCAGGGAAGGAGGTGCCGCCCTTGGTAGAAGGTCCTGAGCAATACATCCCTCCTTCTAAGGGCACCCCTCCCACTGCAGCCAAACCCAGTTCTTTGTTTGTTTTCCTTACTGGTCTCAGAAACTAAACAAATAACAAACCCAATGACCTTTAGTTCCTTTCTACCCCAGCCCTTTTACTATCATCACCGTTCTTCTTCGTGAATCCTGGCCAAGTCTGGTGACTCGTGGCCCTGGAGCTGTTTAATTTCCACGGGCAAATTGGAGGCCCACCCCTGCCCCCTGCCCCAGACCCTCCTTATCTCCCCCTGCAGAGTGAACCTTCATGCCAACATCCTGGGGTGTGGCCCGTTAGGCACCGCTCCATCCTTCTCCCCCTGCCCTCTTTCTTTTTAAAATTTATTGAGGTGACATTGGTCTATAACATCATATAGGTTTCACGTGTACAACATCGTATCTTGACTTTTGTATACTCTACAGCATGCTCACCACCAAGGGTGTGGTTTCCAGCCATCACCCTACAGCTGCCTCCCTCCCCCTCTGATAACCACTGCTCTGTTCTCTGTATCCACGTATTTGGTTTGGTTTGGTTTGGCTTGTTTATGTATTTAATATCTGACATATGAGTGAAATCATACGGTATTTGTCTTTCTCTGTCTGACTTATTTCACTTAACCCGTGAGGTCCATCCATGTTGTCACTAATGGCAGGGTTTTGTCTATTTCGTGGCTGAGTCGTGTTCCATCATATATACACCACGTCTTCTTTATCTATATTCGTCCATCGTCCATCCTTGTTCCCTTTTGGCACCATCGGTAAATGGTTTGCTTAGCAATCAAAGCATTTTCTATATTGCTGAAGAGGATCCCAATTTGGGAGTTTAAGAATTAAGCTGAGGTGAATAAGGCTTCCTTCTGCAATGGTGGCCCCTCTGGATGGCGAGTGCCCCTCTGTCTCACCTGAATTCTGGTGGGCCCGCCCTGCCTGAGCCTCGGAGGTCCAGGATGCCTCACGAGCTACACATGCTGTCAGATACAGAGATACTCAGTGTGGGACCGGAAGGGGATCTGTGTGGCCCGTCACCTGTGTGCAGGTTAGCGAGAGCCCAAAGGCCTGAGAGACGCAGGGAGAGGCCAAGAGCTTGGCATTACTCTGAAGCTGCAACATGCAGCATCTCCCCAGCTGCCAGGCAGAGATGCTGCATGTTGATTTCACGTATTCGTGTCTCCTCCTCCCCTCTGGGAATTCTGTACCTGCTTACTTTTTTGTTGTCTAAAGAAAAAAAAGGAAAGAAAAAGGCAGCTCTGCCTTGTTCACATGCTCTGAGATCCTCAAGGGCAGTCTGTACCTTCCGGCTCCCCTGAGCCCGGCGAGTAGATGAGGACCATCACGGGGGAGAGATGGTGTCTCACATCACCTTCTCTCTCTGATGGTTCCTTCTGCGCCCAAAGTCTAAGAAATTGAGGCAGCACAGCAGCTGACCTTGCCTCTCCACCCTGCTGCCAGGCCTGGCTTCCTAGGGCCCCGATTCTGTCACGTGCCCCACTGCTTGGGAAGCCCCGGGATGAAGCTCAGATTCCTAGTGTCACTCGAGGCCTCACAGGTAGCTCACTGTGGCCCCCCAGGCCCCGTCTCCTCACTGCCCCCGAAGTTCCCCTAGCCGTGCTCTCCCCCTTCCTCTGTCCCTGCCACGCCCGCTCCAGCCAGCCCTTCTCCAAGGGGAGGCCAAACTCCAGCTCCGTGCTGTCCTGTCGTGGCACGTGTGCGCTCTGTCATTCTGCTGTGGGCTTCTCCAGGGATGGTCTGTTCACTGCATCTCGAGCCCCTTGGGGCCACGGCCACGTCTCACTCACCTCTGTCTCTCCCGGTGCCCCCGCTCATTGTCCCGCCACGATGAGCTGTCTGTGACGCATGAGTGGTCTCTTCATGGTGGCAGCGGAGGACGACGTTCTGGCTGAAACCGCTTGCCCGTGGCTGGTCTCCTGGCTTTGCCTGAGCTGCCTCCTATTGGGGACTCAGTTCCTGTCTTGCAAACTACCTTCTCCCTTCACCCTTCCTTCTTCCAGCCTGCTATACGAAAATGTAGGGCCATCTCCTGGGGGACTCCCCTTTGCTGACCACCAGTCCAGCGGCACTGCCCTGACCACCCCTCTCCCCTTTGCCCCTTACTCAGCTCCTTCTGCTAATGACCTCATCAGGCTCCCTGTTGTGCTTTTAGATTCTGTCTGTTAGACTGGCAGATTTCCAAGGGCAGGAACTAGGTTTAGAGCCCAAGAGAGTAAAGAACATGGGCTTTGAAATCACAGTTTCCTTATCTGTAAAATGGGAATAATAACCATACCTATCTTGTGGGGCTGCCCTGAGGATTCTGTGAGTTACTGCGGGTGATGCTTGGTGCCTGGGATACACTGGGGACTTGCAAATAGGAGTTGCTCTTATGCTTCTGATCATTGACTAAGCTGGGAGCGAGCCCTCACGGGAGTGGGACCTCAGTGCCCTTTTGATGAGCGTGGCCAGGAGGGAGCAGAGCAGAGCGCTTACACTGGGCGGCCCCTCTTCCTCTCCTACCTGCCTGTTGTCCTGCACCCCCGGCCCCCCAGGGCTTCAGCTGCTGAGGAAATAGCTATTGGCACAAATCCACGTATAGTCAGAAATGAGGGTGGAACGATCGAGGACAGTGGGGAGGCTGTTCTCATGGAACAAGGTGTGAGCTGGCGAGAAGAGAGAGATGAAAAGAAAGGAGAGGGCGGGGTGGGGAGTGGGGGCCAGCCTGGGAGGTGCTGGCTGACTCCAAGTCCACGTCGGAGACTAGTAGTGACAGCCCCTGGTACTGGCTCAGCTCTTAGGGGCCTCAGACGGTTCTCACACAGGCCGACTCCTCTGGGGCTGGGCTCTGTGAACCCCATTTTAAAGAGGAGGAGATGGCACCTCACAAAGGCGGACCACCTAGCCCTGATCACAGACCTCAGACCGAGCTCAGAGTGGAAAACGGGTGCCCTGACTCTCAGTCCAGCTGGTGTGACCTCTCCCGCATCAGAGAGGTGATGCGGCAGCCGCGAGCCCTCAGGAGCCGGTCCAGGCCGAGGAGGACAAGAGGCATTCCAGTCGGGTGGCCATGGGGTCTGCCAGGAGCCAGCCGGACATCTGCCCCTCGTGTGTGCACAGCACCCACGGGACCGCTGTGCCCAGCCAGGAGACAGCAAGGTGCCGTGTCTGTGACACACACTGGCTTTCGTTGCTGGGCTGCCATCTGAGTGGGGAAGGGGCTCAGACTAGTAGCGCCGCTGTTGGTCCTTTTAAAGAAGCTGAGCTGCCCTCAGAAAGAGCACCCGCACCCCTGGCATGCAGGCCTGCCTCCGGCCCTGAGGTGCAGGCTCAGCAGCTTAGGGCCCCGCAGAAGGTCTGCGACAAGGGTCTGGTCCCCGCAGAAGGTCTGCGACAAGGGTCTGGTCCCCGCAGAAGGTCTGCGACAAGGGTCTGGTCCCCGCAGAAGGTCTG